>NC_087063.1:50254633-50298295 GCF_963678635.1 Symsagittifera roscoffensis | reverse complement strand
CCTCTAACTCGGGCATACGTTTGTAGCAAAGGGTTCGCGCTGAAACGTTTGCTGATCGTGATGGTATATTGCCTTTAACAGGCCCACCCAGGAGCGCCATTAAAACGTCCACATAACATTCGCCCAAACATTACACAGTGACGGAGCGTAAGAAATTTACCTATTGACGACTGGTTGACGTCAGTTACTTAATATCTACTCGTTTTTAACCGTCTAGACCTAGCCAGTTGTTTTTCTCGTCTGTTAAGTGTTTAATTAAAATTTACCATTTTTAAGCCATCAGCCAAACAACTTTTAATCAGCTTTCGCTTATATGCAAAAATAACCACATAACTGGGTCTTGGATCTCCAGATTACCTGATTACTATTAAAAACACGGCTAGAAACTCATACTAAACAATATTGGAGTTAATCAAATCGTTTAGGGCATTACATTAGCTAAAATGTCTCAAACAGTTTTTGGGCACCGGTCTTTTTTTGTTTGCTTTGGCGTTTTCGATTCTGCCAATCCCGGGGAATTGCAAAATGATCAGAAGGTAATTGTTGACTTCATGCGTTTTTTTTGTTGTGGATAAATACTCCGCTGGTAGGGTGGAGTTAGAGTTCGGCATGGTCTTGAACTCATAGTTTTTAGTGCACCATCCATAAACTTGCGTCCTTTAGTCTGAAAAAAAAGTTGCGATTCGGAAGGGGAGAAAGCGTTTTGGGTACGAACCTAGGCGTATTCTGGAAGCTTGGAAGCTATCAAGACCAACCTGGTGCCTCTATCTCCAAGCAGACCTGAAAAGTAAGAAGACTGTGAAAATCAGATTGCTGGCAGAGAAAGATTAGGGTTCAATTGACTTGAATATGGTGCACAAATGATGATGCTGAAAAAATAACAGTCGAATCTTTCAAAATTTTGAGTCGGACTGGAACATTTCTGAGAAAAAAAAACGGCCATTTGGACTTAAGAAACACAGAAAAAGAGAAAAGCCGATTGCAAGACATAAAATAGTCGGAAAATGAGAGAGAAAACTAGCAGAAGAACGCAACCTACTACCGCAACGAGAGGATACGATAAGGTGCTTATCAGGAAGAGACAGTGGGAAAAAAAGGTCCAGTGGGACATTCGGGATGGATCCGAATCCTCTCTTTCATCAGAAAATGGGAAATAACAACGTCATTTCTGGGAGAGGTCTGAATTGGAGGCCCAGCGCCCAGAGACTTTTCACAAACATTAACGATATTTTAGCTGCTGTGATGCCCTGAACGCATTTAATTTAATCCGATATTAATTTGTTGTTTTAGAGCATGATCAGTTAGAGTCGAGTAAAAAGTCAATCGATCTCTAAGGGATGTAGTAAAAAACTGTCACTAAAACTATGCCCAATTGTGGTTTTCTACCCTGTTTTTAAAAGTAACCACGTTGTCTCAGGATCCCTTGTGGTTATTTTTGTATGCAAGCGAAAGCTGATCAAAAGTCGTTTGGTTAATGGCCCAAAAACGGTAATAAAAATTAGCTTTTAAACAGACAGAAAAACAAATTGCTGGGTCAAGACGGTTAAACACGAGTGTGTTTCAGGTAAATGTTTCAGGTTGGGTCTGAGCGAAAGTTACATAGACGCTTTTGTGGCGCCCTGGGTTGTCCTGTTAAAGGCAAACGATCATCACAATCACTAAAACTTTCAGCGACGGACCCTTCGCTCTGGGCGTATACCTGAGTTAGATGGCTTAATGCCCTGCTTTATATCAAAAAATGGACTGTACTCGATTGTGGGAGCGGAATGCTTGATAGCAACCGGAATTAACTGCAGCTCTACGACAGCATTACGGTTTGCTGACCTTAAGGGTCTGCCCTCAAGTAAAACCATGGGTCCCGCAGGGTGTAAGAATGAATCATAGTGAGCAGAACAGAGAAGAGAGGCCAGGGAGATTTTTGACCTCTAGAGCACCGACGGAGCAACAAGTAGGATGTTTAAGCAAGTGCGAGCACCCCCGGCTCATGTGAAAGAATAAGCCTGTCCGCAGACAGTAACTCAAGGAAGTGATGCTGATAGATACGGTAAATTGAAATTTCGAATAGACGAGACAATCTTCGCAGCGTATGACAAAGCGGAAATGAGGAAAGCAAAAATATTGGTAAATGCGAGCTCGGATTCGTGCATTCCTCTAAGTCTTTGTTTTGGCCCGAGGTAAAAATAATGGCGGGAACCGACCTGGATTGGATTGGATCAATGGCAATATGTGTTCAACGACAAACCAAGATGAATCCGATCACAATCGTGTTCGCTGGCATTAATGATCAACTGCATAGTGGAGGTCTCCTGGGCAGACTCAGAGAGCCTACAACGGCGGAAGAAGCGGTTTGGCCAGCAGTTTAAAGACTATCTGGAGTCCATGGGCGAAGTCATGGACGTGTTAAAGGAAGGCGGATCCAGAAGATAACTCCAAAACCATTGTTCGTGTTGTCTCAGGGATATGCACTTCCGGATGGACTAAAAGTTGTGTATGCATTGATAGCGCTACTCTAATTGCGGAATTATGATGTTATCATATCTGCTTCAAATCGCGAAGTGGAGGCGGAGAATCTGAGGCCACTTCGGTCAAAATTGTCTGCAGTATTGTCGGATATCTCAAACGCTATAAGAGTATGAGAGGTTTCAAGGATCATACGCTACACATGCTGTTGTTGGATGAAGTTTTGCGATTGGAACTGTCCAATTTGAGCAGACCGCTCAATTTGAAGCCAAGAAGCGACAATGATTACCGAGTGATAGTGGGAACGTCTAATGATCTGTGATTTAGAGGAATGGAGATCAAGGAAGAATGAGAAAAAAGGCAGAACGCCAAAGACACGAAAGCTCACTTGGAAGCTATGGTTTTTCGAACAAAGCCAAAGGCTAACAAGTGGCTGCATTTGAATCCTCGAAAAGCAGCAATGGGCAAGAACGCCTTCGAGCGAGGCCCAGCGGTGATCACGAAGATTCTTGCCTACCTAGTGAAAGAATTGAATACAGCGGAGAATGCGGAAGAAAAGTAGACAGAATTCATAGACAGGATGTGCCAGATAACACTCGAGGCATTCTGGACACCGAACGTGAGAGGAGAAGAAGGTTTCAAGAGGACGGATAGCATGCTGGAAGGGTTAGGAGTAGGATGGACCTCGTCCTTCCCGGCGAAATACTACCCGGGGCTCTCTCGCTTTCTGATAAAGGAATTCTTCAAGCCAGTTAGGGAATTATCTTTCGTCGTGATCTTAGGACTAATTGTGACATTTGGAGAAGAAAATTTAGTGAAAGGACCAGCAGTGCTGCTCACTGAAGGAATACAGAACCTCCGACTGGATGGAACCCTGACAATAATTGCGATCACGCATGGAAAATTGAGAGGATTGATAAGTTTAACCCGCTACCCCGAGCAGATGAGAAAGAATGTGAGGAAGTTTGACTTGAAACGGTCCACTGACTCTTCGACTAAAAAACGAGATCTAAGATACACTCTGATCCAATACCTCCTACAACAGAATCGCCTTGGCAGAGGAGAAGACGAAACGATAGAAAAAGAAGAAGAAGTGCGAGGTTATGCAGGAGGCTTATGCGGAAAATAGCAGAGCCAGATATGACAGCAGTCAACTTCAATGATCACTTCCGTGACCGAATGGTCGAAGTGGATAGAGGGCATATCGAAGTGTTCCTAAAACTCTGAAATTTGAGACCCTATGACAAAACAAATTGCGAAATAACCATAATTCCACGTCTAATAGTTCCATACCAGAAGGTGAGAAAAAAACTGAAGATTGGGGTGACTATAAAAGGCTGCCAGAAGAAATACCTGATTGTCCTTTAACTCGCAGGTTGTTGCTCGGAGCAGACTCCGTAGTGCACACTCCTAGGTTGAGAGCCTTCGAAACCAATGAAAGCGGAATGACAAAAATCTCCGAATCGATGGACCCGTGCTTTGTGGGCAGAAAAGCTGCCGTGCTGCAAAACATGCAGTTTGCATATGCGGATGAGTCGACGAGGAGAATGATGAGCAATGCGGCCAATCCAAAATCAGGAAGATTCGAGGAAGAATGTGCCAAGTTGTACCGGGCACCAACTATCATGAGAAGCAAGGCGGACTTGCAAGACGCGACATTGATTGTAATGAGTGCGAAACCAGAATTATCCATAAGTGGGGAACTGCTGACTAGGACTTCTCTGGCACCATTCGGCTGAGAGGAAGTCAAAATTAAACAAGGCGAAAAAGAAGACAAGTCAGCTGCTAGGCTAGTCGTGACGATGTTTCCAGACGAAACAATGATTGTCAACCAGAAGAACTGATGGAACAGGATCACGACCAAGCGGGAAAAGACGACGACAGAGTCTCAACAGTTGGTGTATCGAGACTAGATGTTATTTTCTTGGACGATTATGAAGTTGAGACAGAAACGTTGGCAGGGACAACTGTAGCATCGGAGGATGGAACTTCCACGCTGCAACCTCCCTCAACCTTTATGAACCTAAGCCGTGACTTACCCGAGAGCAGCTCTCCTGGCAAGTTTGAAGCCACTGCAATGAAACTCTTAATGGAATACCCGCGTAGGAGAAGAATAGAGGGGCGCAGCCCGAGTACCTTTCTTAGGAACCTTGCCAGAAGAAGAGTGGGAAGTTCACCACAGGGATCATGAAAACAGAACAGGCTGTAATATGGACAGAGTAGCTTTCATGGAAGAGGTCTGGACAGTATTGCAAAGCTACGGGACACAGTCAATGTTGAAAACAGGTCTCAACAAACCACTGATGCGACAGATTCTCGATCAATTGGACGAATGTGAAGGGAGAATGAGCGAATTGTTCATTGATTCGGCCACTGATGAAAGTGAAAATATCTCTTCAATCAAGGCGACGCAACAGAAAAGGGAACGATGCGATCGAAAATGGTGATTGATAAGATCAACGATATGAAGATGAAACTGGACAGCAAAGCGACGTTAAGAAAAACTGGGAAGACGAAAGTGGGAAGACGAAAGTTTCAGCAAAGGTTGTCAACTCAGCCATACGAAAGCGGGTCGAAGATGTCATGGATATGGGGCAAGGTGATGACAGATTGCCTGGCACGTCCAGAACGATGACCGACGTAAAGATGATGCCACCCATCCTCACGGCAGGATTAAGATCAGCCAGTTATAAGACCAAAAAGAACTCAAACAACACTCGAGGGAGGGTACCTTCCTGCTTAACCCGCCGACCCCGGGAATTTTTGGTCCTAACGAGATTCAAAAGCTAAATCATACTAGTCGAGGGTCCGAACCTTCCGTCTAGTACGATGCAGGATAATAAAGCCTCTAACTCGGGCATACGTTTGTAGCAAAGGGTTCGCGCTGAAACGTTTGCTGATCGTGATGGTATATTGCCTTTAACAGGCCCACCCAGGAGCGCCATAAAACGTCTACATAACATTCGCCCAAACATTACACAGTGACGGAGCGTAAGAAATTTACCTATTGACGACTGGTTGACGTCAGTTATTTTATATCTACTCGTTTTTAACCGTCTAGACCTAGCCAGTTTTTTCCTCGTCTGTTAATTGTTTAATTAAAATTTACCATTTTTAAGCCATCAGCCGAACAACTTTTAATCAGCTTTCGTTTATACGCAAAAATAACCACATAACTGGGTCTTGGATCCCCAGATTACCTGATTACTATTAAAAACAGGGCTAGAAACTCATACCAAACAATATTGGAGTTAATCAAATCGTTTAGGGCATTACATTAGCTAAAATGTCTCAAACAGTTTTTGGGCACCGGTCTTTTTTTGTTTGCTTTAGCGTTTTCGATTCTGCCAATCCAGGGAATGGCAAAATGATCAAAAGGTAATTGTTGACTTCATGCTTTTTTTGTTGTGGATAAATACTCCGCTGGTAGGGTAGAGTTAGAGTTCGGCATGGTCTTGAACTCCTAGTTTTTTTGTGCACCATCCATAAACTTGCGTCCTTTAGTCTGAAAAAAAATTGCGACTCGGAAGGGGAGAAAGCGTTTTGGGTTCGAACCTAGGCGTATTCTGGAAGCTTGGAAGCTATCAAGACCAACCTGGTGCCTCTATCTCCAAGCAGACCTGAAAAGTAAGAAGACTGTGAAAATCAGATTGCTGACAGTGAAAGATTAGGGCTCAATTAACTCGAATATGGTGCACAAATGATTATGCTGAAAAAATAACAGTCGAATCTTTCAAAATTTTGATTCGGACTGGAACATTTCTGAGAAAAAAAACCGGCGATTTTGACTTAAAAAACACAGAAAAAAAAAGCCGATTGCAAGACATAAAATAGTCGGAAAATGAGAGAGAAAACTAGCAGAAGAACGAAGCGTACTACCGCAACAAGAGGATACGATAAGGTGCTTATCAGGAAGAGACAGTGGGAAAAAAAGGTCCAGTGGGACGTTGGGATGGATCCGAATCCTCTCGTTCATCAGAAATTGGGAAATAACAACGGTATCTCTGGAAGAGGTATGAATTGGAGGCCCAGCGCCCAGAGACTTTTCACAAACATTAACGATAGTTTAGCTGCTGTGATGCCCTGAACGCGTTTAATTTATTCCGAAATTGATTTGTTGTTTTAGAGCATGATCATTTAGATTCGAGTAAAGAGTCAATCGATCTCTAAGGGATGTAGTAAATAACTGTCACTAAAACTATATCCAATTGTGGTTTTCTACCCTGTTTTCAAAAGTAACCACGTTATCTCAGGATCCCAGACCTAGCCTTGTGGATATTTTTGCATGCAAACGAAAGCTGATCAAAAGTCGTTTGGTTGATGGCCCAAAAACGGTAATAAAAATTAGCTTTTAAACAGACCAGAAAACAAATTGTTAGGTCAAGACGGTTAAACACGAGTGTGTTTCAGGTAAATGACGTCAGCCAGTCGTCAATAGGGACTTTTCCTAAGCTCCGTCAATAGGTTGGGTCTGAGCGAAAGTTACATATACGCTTTTGTGGCGCCCTGGGTCGTCCTGTTAAAGGCAAACGATCATCACAATCAGCAAAAGTTTCAGTGACGAACCCTTCGCTCTGGGCGTATACCTGAATTAGATAACTTAATGCCCTGCTTTATAATGGGCAGAAGCTGCGGACCCTCCACCAGGTACAATTAATCTTTTTAACCCAGTTAAAATTCCAGGGTTTGAGGGGTTAAGTGGGAAGTCATGAGCCCGTTTAATTCGAGGTCTTGGGACCAAAAAAAATTGAAGAGAAATCGTAAAACCAAACAAAAATAGCGTATAACCAAGAAAAAACCAAAAACAAGTTCTATTTGAAAACAGACATGTACAAAAAACAGTAAAGACACAAAAAGGTCAAAAACAGTAAAAAGAAAACATAAAATGACATTTTATAAATTCTTTCCGGATGGGACGTGATTCGACTTTCCTATTTGTTGTTGTATCAGATTGATTCAGGTCATTTGTCATAGAAAGATAAGGTAAATCGTTTGTATGTTATGTACCCTCTCTTCTGGCCGACTCGTTGCCAACAGGAGTGTGCCAGGTTCCGGGGTGACTGCACTCTATGGAACAATCGATTATACTGGCAGAGTGGAGCTCTCCTCAGAAGTAATGAAGAAAACAGAAGCTGCTACCGTGACGAAATCGGTGAAAACCTCAAGAACCTCCAACAAGAAGATAAGAGAAATGTCCTTGAAGAAAATTGATATACAGAAAAACAATCAAATTAGAAACAGCTTCACAGGAGTCTCGGAGACGGATAAGCGAGCATGTTTCACGTAGAGTCCAACAAAAAACCTGCAACAACCGCATCTTGGAACGTCGCATTTGATTTTGGGCGATATTCTAGTGAGAGTTTTGCGAAACCTGAAGACCTCATGGATCACTATGGCGATGGCGTTCGGAGGCGCCACATTAGCCCAATTGCATCGGATGGTGGAACTGATGAACCCGGGAAAATTGGGGTCATAATGATTCTTATAGGCACAAGTAACGTGTCCAAGAGCTCGGATGCAGAAGAAGCTCAATGGGAGTCAAGGCTGGTGTGCCTGTTTACCCCAGTCTGGCAAAACTTCAGTGCGCGGTACTGACCTTTTGCACCATACCGATAAGCATGAGAACAAAATCGTCCACAGTAAGAAGACACAAGGAAAGAGTCGCTAGATGCAACGGCACCGTGCAAAATCTGGCAAATTGCAATGCTGGGTGAATGATACTGATGGATTTGGAACAAGAACTGAGGGCTCTGAACCAGGCCAGATTTACTAGTGATAGGATACGCTTTGACATTATAGAAGGACAAGGCTCGATAAAACGTGTCTTCAAGGAGCGATTGGACGAGTTGGAAGTTGAACTTTTTGACACGAGAGTACTCAGAACAGAAGAACGTACCGACAATTTTGACGTTTGTGCCTCCTAATCTGGAGACACGCTTGGGATCAGTCACAGACGTGCCACAGGTGCATCAGAGCTCGAGCGAGGTCAGATGTATTGGATCGACTAAGCGAGGCACCAGTGAGAAGAACCCTTCACCCCCGAAGAAGGTTGGGACCAGTTAATCAAGCGGTGGAAACGACCTCAGGCACCTCCAGATCAGAGACGCCGACGAGTACAAGCAGGGAGGAGCGACGTCCTGATAGAAGTTACGGTTTGCTGAACTTGAGGGTCTGCCTTCAAGTAACACCATGGGTCCCGCAGGGTGTAAGAATGAATCATAGTGAGCAGAACAGAGAAGAGAGGCCAGGGAGATTTTTGACCTCTAGAGAACCGACGGAGCAACAAGTGAAGATGTTTAAGCAAGTGCGAGCACCCCCGGCTCATGTGAAAGAATAAGCCTGTCCGAAGACAGTAACTCAAGGAAGTGATGCTGAAAGATACGGTAAATTGAAATTTCGAATAGACGAGACAATCTTCGCAGCGTATGACAAAGCGGAAATGAGGAAAGCAAAAATATTGGTGAATGCGAGCTCGGACTTCGTGCATACCTCTAAGTCTTTGTTTTGGCCCGAGGTAATAATAATGGCGGGAACCGACCTGGATTGGATGCAATCCCTATCAATGGCAATATGTGTTCAACGACAAACCAAGATGAATCCGATCACAATCGTGTTCGCTGGCATTAATGATCAACTGCATAGTGGAGGTCTCCTGGGCAGACTCAGAGAGCCTACAACGGGGGAAGGTGCGGTTTGGCCAGCAGTTTAAAGACTATCTGGAGTCCATGCGGGAAGTCATGGACGTGTTAAAGAAGGCGGATCCAGAAGATAACTCCAAAACCATTGTTCGTGTTGTCTCCGGGATATGCACTTCCGGATGGACTAAAAGTTGTGTATGCATTGATAGCGCTACTCTAATTGCGGAATTATGATGTTATCATATCTGCTTCAAATCGCGAAGTGGAGGCGGAGAATCTGAGGCCACTTCGGCCAAAATTGTCTGCAGTATGGTCGGATATCTCAAACGCTATGAGAGTATGAGAGGTTTCAAGGATCATACGCTACACATGCTGTTGTTGGATGAAGTTTTGCGATTGGAACTGTCCAATTTGAGCAGACCGCTCAATTTGAAGCCAAGAATCGACAATGATTACCGAGTGATAGTGGGAATGTCTAATGATCTGTGGTTTAGAGGAATGGAGATCAAGGAAGAATGAGAAAAAAGGCAGAACGCCAAAGACACAAAATCTCACTTGGAAGCTATGGTTTTTCGAACAAAGCCAAAGGCTAACAAGTGGCTGCATTTGACTCCTCGAAAAGCAGCAATGTGCATGGACGCCTTCGAGCGAGGCCCAGCGTCGATCACGAAGATTCTTGCCTACCTAATGAAAGAATTGAATACAGCGGAGAACGCGGAAGAGAAGTCGACAGAATTCATATAAAGGATGTGCCAGACAGCACTCGAGGCATTCTGGACACCGAATGTGAGAGGAGAAGAAGGTTTCAAGAGGACGGATATTATGCTAGAAGGGTTAGGAGTAGGATGGACCTCGTCCTTCCTGGCGAAAGACTACCCGGGGCTCTCTCGCTTTCTGATAAAGGAATTCTTCAATCCAGTTACGGAATTATCTATCGTCGTGATCTTAGGACTAATTGTAACATTTGGAGCAGAAAATTTTGTGAAAGGACCAGCAGTGCTGCTCACTGAAGGAATACAGAACCTCCGACTGGATGGACTCCTGACAATAATTGCGATCACGCATGGAAAGTTGAGAGGATTGATAAGTTTAACCAGCTACCCCGAGCAGATGAGAAAGAATGTGAGGAAGTTCGACTTGAAACGGTCCACTGACTCTTCGACTAAAAAACGAGATCAAAGATACAATCTGATCCAATGCCTCCTACAACAGAATCGCCTTGGCAGAGGAGAAGACTAAAAACGATAGAAAAAGAAGAAGAAGTGTGACGTTATGCAGGAGGCTTATGCCGAAAAAAGCAGAGCCAGATATGACAGCAGTCAACTTCAATAATCACTTCCGTGACCTAATGGTCGAAGTGGATAGAGGGCATATCGAAGTGTTCCTAAAACTCTGAAATTTGAGACCCTATGACAAAACAAATTGCCAAATATTTATAATTCCACGTCTAATAGTTCCATTCCAGAAAGTGAGAAAATAACTGAAGATTGGGGTGACTATAAAAGGCTGCCAGAAGAAATATCTGATTGTCCTTTAACTCGCAGGTTGTTGCTCGGAGCAGACTCCGTAGTGCACACTCCTATGTTGAGAGCCTTCGAAACCAATGAAAGCGGAATGACAAAGTTCTCCGAATCAATGGACCCGTGCTTCGTGGGCAGAAAAGCTGCCGTGCTGCAAAACATGCAGTTTGCATATGCGGATGAGTCGACGAGGAGAAGGATGAGCAATGCGGTCAGTTCAAAACCAGGAAGATTCGAGGAAGAATGGGCCAAGTTGTACCGGGCGCCAACTATCATGAGAGGCAAGGCGGACTTGCAAGACGCCGCATTGATTGTGATGAGTGCGAAACCAGAATTATCCATAAGTGGGAAACTGCTGACTAGGACTTCTCTGGCACCATTCGGCTGAGAGGCAGTCAAAATTAAACCAGGCGAAAAAGAAGACAAGTCAGCTGCTAGGCTAGTCGTGACGATGTTTCCAAACGAAACAATGATTGTCAACCAGAAGAACTGATGAAACAGAATCACGACCAAGCGGGAAAGGACGACGACAAAGTCTCAACAGTTGGTGTATCGAGACTGGACGTTATTTTCTTGGACGATTATGAAGTTGAGACAGAAACGTTGGCAGGGACAACTGAAGCACCGGAGGATGAAACTTCCACGCTGGAACCTCCCTCAACCTTTATGAACCTAAGCCGTGACTTGCCGGAGAGCAGCTCTCCTGGCAAGTTTGAAGCCACTGCAATGAAACTCTTAATGGAATACCCGCGTAGGAGAAGAATAGAGGGGCGCAGCCCGAGTACCTTTCTTAGGAACCTTGCCAGAAGAAGAGTGGGAAGTTCACCACAGGGATCATGAAAACAGAACAGGCTGTAATATGGACAGAGTAGCTTTCATGGAAGAGGTCTGGACAGTATTGCAAAGCTACGGGACCCAGTCGATGTTGAAAACAGGTCTCAACAGACCGCTGATGCGACAGATTCTCGATCAATTGGACGAATGTGAAGCGAGAATGAGCGAATTGTTCATTGATTTGGCCACTGATGAAAGTGAAAATATCTCTTCAATCAAGGCGACGCAACAGAAAAGGGAACGATGCGATCGAAAATGGTGATTGATAAGATCAACGATATGAAGATGAAACTGGGCAGCAAAGCGACGTTAAGATAAACTGGGAAGACGAAAGTGGGAAGACGAAAGTTTCAGCAAAGGTTGTCAACTCAGCCATACGAAAGCGTGTCGAAGATGTCATGGATATGGGGCAAGGTGATAACAGATTGCTTGGCACGTCCAGAACCATGACCGACGTAAAGATGATGCCACCCATCCTCACGGCAGGATTAAGACCAGCCAGTTATAAGACCAAAAAGAGTGACCGCTTTTTGACTGCGGCTACCTTAGAAATAGAACAACTCAGCCAATGTGGTGAAAGTCCCCTACGAGATTTTAGACAATCTGCATGAATAACGGAAAAGGAAGTGTCATAGGACAGCTAACCCCAGTGGAAAACAATCAATTGACAGTATCGGATACCGTCTCGATTGACGAACCCGCCGGTGGATACATGGACTACAAAAATTCAGCCAGAGGGCAACTGATCGCTTTAGAAAAAAACGGTGCCATGGAATGTTACCTGGAGGAAATGATACAGGGCATATTGATGAAGCAAGAGGCGTATGGGACGTTAGTCTCTTCCGAAATGCAAGTGAAAACAGTAAATCATTTGGTGAGCTTATCAAGGAGAGCGGTAATACTACGTCACTTTGAAGAAGAAATGCAAACTACTCCGAAGATACATGCTCTAGCAGCGGTATCGTACGTCAGAACTGAGCTGCAACTCTGATTCGCTTGGTGTATGACGGGATTGGCGAAGGGAGAGTATGACTCGGAAGAGAGTAAGAGATCGAAAGAAGAGAACTTGCTCTTAATGACGAGTCTGAGAGATCTTATGATCAATGAAGGAGCGGCAGTAGCTTGTGCGAAACGGAGAGACGCTCTCTGTTTCATTCGGTTCATATTGGAACAAATATTGGTACGAGCGCGGAATACTTCCGCAAAAATGCTGAGAAAGGGCAGTGAGCTAGCAAAGACCTTGCTCTTACAAGCGCTTTTGGACATGCATCAAAGCAAGCCAATGCGGGTGAACATTCAAGAATCCGTAGAACTAGAAGCAGTGAAGAAGATCGATGAAATCTAGGATTCTCGAAAAAGAGGCTCACGAAAGAATCAATGGGGACACTGCTGAAGTCCAGTGAATACTGTGGACCGATCAGAAAGAAGTCATACCATTATGTGTCGGGATTTGTTGGAATGGCATATAATCCTTTCATCAATGAGGACATACGTGATTGTCACTTCGATTACGAACAAGCGGTGTTGCTGAGATTTTGGTCGTCAAGAATTTCAACGAAAATGAACGATGCCAGTTAACAAAATGAATTGGGACTTGTATTGGAAGGACTTCCCCTTCCACGCCGAAATCTGATAACCAATTGGAATTTGGATTGGGTTTCTCAGACGAGATACTGAGAACTAGCCTGATGATGGTGCGCGAGTTAATGAAAACATCATGGTGCCCAAGTCAAAATGCTGATTCGGTACTACGAGCGAGGCAGGATATACAAAGGGAACTGAAATCAGATTGTAATTTGCGTGACCTCAACATTATCTACAACTTGATGACAACAGCCTCTAGGAGCAACCGAGAGAAAAATGTGGAGTTTCCTGGCTGGGGACCAAAAGACTGAGTTGATGTTACAGGAGGAGGAGATGTAGGAGTGACAAAAAATCAGAATGACAAGATGCAAAAGAAAGAGAAAGATAAAAAGAAATTAGAAGTTTTGGAACTTCTAAACGACGGTAACCGAAAACAAAAATTAAACAAAGGAGTAACTAAGAAGATAAAAATTAAAACTCAGAATTGTTTTTTGCGTGAAATTGAAACTGAATGAAACAGAACTTTTAGTTGATTTTTGATTCTTCAAAATTGTTATATTTTTAAACTTGCTTTGTAATTTTAGTTAATAATTTTAGAGACACTTACGATTTACTTAGAGAGACTTGAGTGAATAATATATTACATTTTCCAGCCTGTATGATTGTTTTTAATCAACTAAGATGACGGGAGGTTGTTTCATTGTTCTTTCTAACCACCAAGTTTCCTATTTTTAATATTGAGGACCAATAACGCTAAATTTCCGAAAGGAGGAAGCACTACTTTATACTACGATAATTTTTGTTTGTTGCTTGGCAGGACTGATGGCATTTGTAATCTGCAATGAGTCAATATGTGTACAAACGTTTTTTTCATGCATTTTGTAAACTCTGTTCGATGGCACTGTACCATTTTAATGAAATTCACGAGACTCAATGAGGATATTGACGGGGCTGTCCGGGGAGCATTTGACATTCGACCCGAATGGCGGTCAAAATGCATGACGAACTTGAAATTTTATGGAAACAGTTTAGTAAGAGGATTGGCTGCTTCAAAAGATTAACGGTCTCATTTGATAAACTGATCAAATTAGGAGAAGTCAGGTCCAACTGATAAATGAAATTTTAAAAATTCGACTGCAAAGACCCTGGACCATTTCTTTTTTCGGGAATACGAGAACAACAATTTTCGCTAGTAGAAAACAGACCTAAGACACGAGTTGGAATTATGATCAACATTGTTGTTGAAAGAACATTCCGATTTGTAACGATTGTGCAACTACAATCGTTACGGAGCAATTTCCGGGAATTCGGAGGGTTATCGGGAGGATTTAATACCCTTCCCGAGTGACGATAAGACTGCTCTGCGTCCGGATTCAAGTATCCGGAAGGATAGCGGGAAGAGGCTGAAACTTAAACAACTTTTAGCTTCCTGGCATGTCCTGAGTTGAAATTAATGAACACCAAATCCTTTTTCAGAGTATGAGAAGCTGGGAATTGAGGGAAGGTATTGATCCATCTCCGATTGATATGATTTTTATCTACTGAACAAAAACAATCGTAATATTATAATTAAGAAGTAGCCCTGATTTTAGGAGTGACCTCGTGGATTGGGGATACTGAGACCCAGCCATGACTTCACTCTTTTTGTATGTAACTAAGTTAAATTGCGTGATCTGGCTAGGCTTAAATAGTAATGACTTTATCGAAACGATGTTAATGGACCACACATAGAACTGGCTTTGGTAGAGACGGTTAAAAGCATGTGAAGCTGTGTTTAGACTCTAGCCAGTCATTTCAGAACCTAGTTTTATTTTCCGTCAGTATATACTTACGGGCGAATGTTACAATGAGCAAAAAGAGTCGCAAAAAGAATCAATCCAATTCTATTGGGTTTAGTATATAATTGCCACTAAACACAGATACAAATTATGGTTTTCTAGTTAAGTTTTTAATAGTAATCTTGTTGTCTGGGGATCTGAGACTGTAATATTCGACCAGAGTGTATCAAATTGCAGTTCGATTTTGAATTTTTATTGTAGCAGCTGAGCGGGAACATTGGCGGTTTTATCACATTAACGGTGTTAGTCGTTCAGTTTGACGATTTGGGAATGGTCAATATGGTGTGACATATCAATTTTTAATTTTCGTTTGAAAAGAAAGACACGTTCGACCTCCAAATTTCGCGACAACTGAAAACTGCAAAAAAGACAGAACAACAGAAATCGTAGAGAGAAACGGTGAACAGCAATTGTGCGAGACAGATCGAGGTTGAAGTAGAAAACAACTATCAGAAGACCATTCCGAGTTGTAACGATTGTGCCGCTACAATCGTTACAACACGCATCCCGAGAACCAGGAAGGGGTTATTGAGACGACGTGTCCAGCCTTCCGGGAAGAAATAGGAGTGTTATTTGCCCGGATTCCAGACTCCGGAGGGGTATCGGGAGAAAACTGTAACTCTCTGTTTATATGAATTTTTAGCTTCTGCTCATGTCCTGAATTGAATTAATAACATCTGATTATGAGAAGCTAGGAGTTGAGGGAAAGGGTTGATGCATCTTCGATGGAGATGATAATTTTTGTCTACTGAACAAAAACAATAGTAATATGATAAATATCTAGTAGCACTGTTTTTAGGAGTGTTCTCGTGGTCTGGGGATACTGGGACTAGCCATGAGCTCACTATTTCTGCATGTAATTAAGTTAATTCGAGCGTTCTGATCGAAGCCGGAAACAGTAACATTTTTGTTGACCCGACGTTAGAAAGACCACCAAAAGAACCGGCTTTGGTAGAGACGGTGAAAAGCATGTAGAACTGTGTTTAGACGCTAGCCAGTCGATTTAGAACCTAGCTTTTTTCCCGTCGATATGTACTTCCGGGCGAATGTTACAGACCCAGCTAAATGGTTATTTTTGCCTGTAAACGAAAGCTGACCAAAATTCGAGGGCCTAAAAAATGGTAACTTATTTCTTAGCCCTTAACACGCCAGAAGTGCCAAATTCAAGACTGTTAAAAACGAGTAGGATTAAGGTAACTGACGTCAGCTTTTTTTACGCTCTGTAACTGTAATGTCTGGGCGAATGTTACATTCTCAAAATTTTTATTCATTTTTTGAAAGATGCAGCTTCATATCCAATTTTTACCAGCTTTGGAAAAATTTGCAAATAAAGCCGTCAATTTTTCAAAAAAAAACTTTCAAAAGTGATTTAATTTTGATTGTCTCTTTTTAATTTTTTCAATTTTTGTAAGTTTCTTCGATAAAAATTAGTTATATCATATCTATTTGCAGAAATGAACATGGTGTTGAACAATTTGTTGAAATTTTCTTTCTTTGTTAATTTAGTCTCAAACTATTTTTGGTTTTTTAAATAAAACGTACATGTCTAAATCGAAAATATGACTCATAAACTTCCAGATAAGTTAATTTAAAACTGTTTATTTGATGTTTTAAAGTATTTAAAAATATGAAAACAATTATAAAAACTGAGGTTTAAAGTATTTCAATCGTAATAGTAATTTAGAGGTCAACTGTGATTAGTTAATTGTTTAACATGATGGTTTAGAACCAAAATATATAAGAATTATTGTAAATAACATTTGTAAATTGTTATTTTATTGTCATTTGGATTATTTTTTGTAAAAATCCTGACAATGCACATAGTTGCGAAAACGTTTGAATATTATTTTTAGCAAAACTTTTTTCATTTTTACTTGTAAACTTAGGATAAACCAAAAAACGAAGAGCTTAAAACTCCAACTGTTCTCCCATTAAAGGGCCAGCATAAAATTTTTTAATGATTTTCATCAATGTGTAGGAATTTTTATAGTGTTTTTTATCGATACGTGGAATATGGCTGATTTTTATTTGAGTTACCAAAATGTTCCATATTGTAGCAGCTAGCTCCCTGTTTCACAGCATCAACACCCTTAGCACATGTGAGAAAAAGCGTTACGAGAGCCTTGTTACAGCAATTCCTGGCCTATCCCTTAATAACAAATTGATGAACCAAAGAAAGAACCTCCGACGATTACTGGAAGACAGTCCATTGAAGGAAAAAAAGTGGTTGTGTGGCACGACGTGGCGAACAACACCGTTAGCAGCCCCAGAACAAACAACTTTTGCTCAGCTGGTGTCGAGGAGCTGACAAACTATTTGAAGTCGAAGAAGCAGCAAATATTGGCGATCGTCTTTTGCAGAAGGGAAGGAACGCCCGACTTGTTTAGTCAGCCCCTCGGCACAAGAGTGCTCATTATTCCAGCAACAAAACCGGTAATCTCCAAGAGCAAGCAAAACGATCCGGAGCAGCTCAGGGAATATTTGAAGCTGCACCAGAGTGCTGATGGGAGCTGAAATCTCTGCGATTGGTAGTGGCACACAAAGGAAGGCTGTCAGAGCTGATTGGCAATATCAAGGGCAAGTAACAGAGACCATCACAGACAAGGACGAAGGCGAAAACAAGAAGCTGAAGGCAGAGGAAGTGTCTGCGCTTCAAAGACAGTGGTGAGAAGAGTGTGATTTGTTTTATTTTGTGCCTTGTGAGTTTCATTACTCGTGGCCTGCAAAACAATGACCACAGTAGTTTTGCCTGCTGTTTGGCTCAGACAAATTTTAAAAAGAAAACTAACTTGGAAAATTGTGTTAGACTTTTTAAAATTCTTTAAAAAAGTTCAAGTATCTGTACATAGACTCAAGTTTCTAAAAAAGATGTCTGAAAAATGATCTAATACCGAACTTTTTGAAGTTTAGGGTCCCCGAGAACGGGTTTTTTGGACCAAGCTGTGCATAATTTTCAATTGAAACTACTAAGGACTGAAATTTCTAGGGCAAATGAGGATAGGGAGAGGTACAATGAGATGCTAATGAATGCAAGATCACTGGTGCAAAAACAAATCGACAAACAGTGGTGGGCATCCATTTTCCACTTCATGAGGTGTCAAGTTGAGGCAAGCTTCAAGACAAAATCGGAAAACCTTAGAAAACCTTAGAGAAACTGTCTGAGAGACAAGATAAACCTCTTGGGGGGAGAAATGAGCAATCAGGTAAGGTGCTTGATAACATTGAACTGCCTGGATGGGTACATGAAGTGCTATCAATGGGCCCGAGGCATCCCATTAGAGACAAGTTCAATGAAACACACTTATTGGCGGATATCGACATTTTCCTATCACACTTGAAAAATCAAAAAACATTTGGTGAAACTTTATGTAAAATAGAAGCCGCGGCAAAGGCATATGCAAAAAACGTAAGGCAAACCCCAAGAGACAAAGCCGTTGAGAAAACGAGGAAATATCACAAAGATAATGAGTAGCTAGCTGTGTCTTTTGATAAGGGCGTTGTTTTTGCTTAATGAGGAAACAAGCGTTCGAATCAAAACTGGAATCCCTGCTGCAATCTGCTCAGTTTGCGAAAAAAGAAGCAACCACTGATGGGGTTATACTGAAAATTGAGAAAGATTTTAAGAAAGAATTACTAGCCATGAACAAAAGAGACGAGATAAGTGATCTGTTATATCCTAAGATGTGGTCAACAGCGTGGCAACCCGCCTGTTGTACGGTTTAGCTAAGGTACACAAGGCTGAGACAACCGCACGTACGACCAGTACTATCACTTCCAGGCAGCTCGAATGAGAATATTAACATTGATGGAGCCAATACAGAAACCAATACTAAAGATGCCAGAGAAACAATTGCAATCATTGCTCTAGATCCGGATGAAACCATAACAGCTCTTGATGTGAAAAGTTTGTACACCAACGTTCCCCTGAAGGAGGCAATTGAAATTGCTTTACAGAAGCTGTACAACCAGGAGTCTCCTCCTGAAATTCAAAGAGCAACCATGAAAAGGCTTTTGAATATGGCGGTCAGCAAAGTATATTTCAAGTGTAATGATTAATGGTATGTACAAGTTGATGGTATAGCAATGGGCGCATCCCTCGCTGTAATTCTGGCAAACTTATGGCTGAAAGAGTACGGGTTTGCTCTAAGACAAGAAATACCGGTAGGAATGGAGTTACAGCAAATTAATGACAAAAACGGTTTCTGCCCTTGTTGCCGCAGGAAAGTCACAAATAGATCAAATGGGGTTGAATGAGAGAGTTGCCGAAACTGGTATCATCTTAAATGCGGAAAAATATTCGATGACGTATACGCAGCAAAAACACAGATAGTCTGGTACCGTGAAAGTTGCTGCTGCGCTAAGAACAAGGAGAAGGATACTCCCCAGGTGAAATTGTTCCTTAGGTATGTGGATGACATTGTTAGAATAGTCAGAGGGGAGCCGAGTTGTCTTCTCGATGCCGCCAATTCTCTTCATCCAAATCTGTAGTTTACTCTAGAGGAAACTAATTCGAAGGGGAAATTACCGTTCCTGGATTTGAACAAAAATTTATCGCAGGGTAGGGATGTAACTTGCAGTTGGGATCAAAAACCAACAGATACAGGGATTATACTAAACTATAGAAGCTGCGCCCCAACTCATTAAAAGCGTAGTGTTATCCAAGGTACTGTACACAGGTTTTTAGGAGTACATCTAACCGGTGAGCATTTTGATAAGGCAATGGAAACTGATAGGGTGCAATGGCTGACAAATCAGTACCCTGAAAATTGGTCCGCAAAGGTGGCTTCCGACGTCTTGTGCAAAATCATCGAGGATAAAGGCAAGCCCCTGGATAGTGAGAGGTGTTTGTCATCTCAACCACCAAAAGATGTGAAGCCCTTAATGCTGATGGTGCAATATAGAGGTAACCAAAGCCACTATTTTGCTATCAGGTTACGAAAATTAACTAACGTTCAAATGGTTTTCACCACAAGAAAACTAGAATCATGTTTACTATCACTGAAGTCAGCATTTTCTAATGAACTCAAGTCAAGAGTGGTTTATAAACTGTCATGTAGTTGGATGCACTTCCACCAATGTCGGATAAACTTTTCGACATTTGACCACTAGAATTGAGGAACATAAGAAGGCAGACTCACCGGCAGGCCTCCACCTTCAACAGTGCCAAGTTGACTCAGAAACTTCCTGAAAAGTTATTTCAAAACTGTTTAATTGATTTAAGCGGTTAAAAGTATTTTAATCATAATAATAACTTGGAGGTCAACTGTGATTGGCTAACTTTTTAACATGATGGTTTAGAACAAAAATGTATGTGAATTATTGTAAATAACATTTGTAAATTGATGCTTTATCGTTCTTTAGATTAGTTTATTGTAAATATCCCCACGATGCACATAGTTGCGAAAACGTTTCAAATTTACAATTAGCAAAAGTTTCTTTTTTCTTTGATTGTTTTGATTTTCTCTAGTTGCGTTAATTTTTTTCTCGAGGTTGTAACTGTCCTTAAAAATTACAAAATGGTTTTTAGCCTCGTTCTGAGTTGTAAAAACGTTGTCTGGGGGCCCGAGTTCCAGTTGTGGTGTAATAAGTAAATGTTCTCGAAAACTAAGTATGATTCGTTGTGCTGATGGCCCGAAAGTCGTAACACGTTCGTTGACCCTTAAACAGCAAAAATCAACTGGCTACTTTCAGACTGTGAAAAACACATCGAGCTAAGATACAAATCAACTTGCTACGTCGAAACGGTGAACAGACGTCAAATTAAGGTATCTGACATGAGCCAGTCGTCATGGGGGACTGTTTCTTCTTTCCGTCGCTGTGTACTTTTTGGGCAAAGGTTTTTCTTTCGACTTTTTTCACGTTTTTTTTTGAAAAAAAGTATTTGGAATGTATCGCAAGTAGTGCCAATGTGCCAGTTGGTCATATTTGGAAGTTTGACCTTGAGGAATACGAACTACGTAATTTTGGGAGGAAATTTAATTTTTCAAAAACTCGAATTGAGCCTTTTTCAAAAACTCGAATAGGGGAAGGAGTGATTACAGAAGGAGAGTCCATTTATCGAGTTGAACTAGAGTGAACCCTCAGTGGAAAGGTGGACAGCTGGGGTGTCCCAATGGTTCAGACAAAAACTTCATTTCTTGAGTCAAATCTTATTTCCCTTATTGAAATTAATTAGTAACGAATTCTCAAGTTATCATACTTAATTCTCGAGTTGCTTACCGATTTAGTTACTCCAATTCTTGAGTGTGCTGGTGAGATAAGGAGAGTTTTGGGTTGATCCATCTGAAATGGATCAAAGTTCTACTGTCTAATAAAAAGTAACTGTGCGGATTGTTCCGACACTGTTTTTAACGGCGTTCGTGTATTTTGGGTATTTTGAGAACTAAGTATGGTGACGTTCTTATTTTCTAGAGAGGGGTATTTTGGTAGTGACCTTTAAGCTGTAACGGGTTTTTAGTCTCATGTCGCAAGTGAACCGAATTGGCTCCGACCGTTTTGAGGTAGAAAAACACGAGAGATAGTGTACCTGACTCTTGAGCTAATGGTTATAGGGCCTATTCCTCTTAAGCCTAATATGTGACCGAAGTAGGCGACTGTTACATAGTGTTTTATGGCGCTCCTGCGTGTTTTTACGATATCATGACTACGGAGTTGGACCCACTTGACGCAGCTCCGGGCTACATGCCCACTCTAGAGTACCGATGGTAACGGTTCAGCGGGAACGTGTAAGCCTTCCGGTTGTACCCTGATAGCTTTTTAAGAAAACTCGAGAAAACTTCCTGGTACGCTCTCCGAACGAGGCTTAGCTAACCGAGTAAGGGGGGTAACTAGGGGGACGAAAAAACGAACGAAAGACAAAAAGCGAAACAAAAACCGAAAAAGAACAGAAAAAATAACAAAAACTGAAAAAAATAACAGTTACTTTGACACCAAATTAGTTGGATCAAACCTTTATATTAATTAAATAGTATACCCATACTGTTTTATATAAGACCGATCGTTTCGATCATTTCAGCAATCTGAAAAGGTGCCCGAGTGTGGGGCTTGGGAAGGGTTTTCAGATAGCTTGCAACTTAACAGGACCATCAGGAGACGTGACTGGAACAGGTGATCATTCGAGTGGGAGAGTGGTTCACAGGGACTTAGCTGGACCACTAGTTGACTTGACTGGAACAGGTGACCAGCCAAGTAGGAAAGTGGCGCTGGTGATCAGTTGCAGGACAAGTCAAGGAAACAACCAGCACGAGCAGAGCAACAAGAGAGGACGGGGGCGTTCTCAAGTTGGTCAAACGGGTATCGTTAAAATCCACATTACATCATAGGAGATAAGTGTAAAATTTGACAAGCGGAACCCCACTGATTTGAGGAACGTTTTTACTCCAGCAGGCCTGGAAACAGGTTCTACGGTTTTCTCTCGAGAGGCTTAGCACCCGGCGCTTAAGGTAATTTTCGGTTTAAGAGGGGGGCTAAAGAGGGGGAGGTTAGAAGGGGGGCTGGTTAGGTTAGAGGTTGGTGGTTGTAAAGTGTAAAAAGGTAGGACACATTAGAGTAACTAGTTGATCGGCATCGTCGATTTAGTTACATTAGATTCTTACACGCGTCGATCATAAGAAGCGGATATCCAAGTTTAACATCGAATTTAGGTAGGTACCCTGGTCGGATTGGGAGGGGGGAACGGACATAGACAGTTTTTGTGATACCCCATAAGATCGCTAGCAGGGGGGAGGAGAACCCATGGCAATCAAGTACCAGACATTTTTTGTTGTTGTTCAGATAAAGGGTTGACACAAATCACCTTTGAATTTTAGGTGGGTGTTTTTTTTTTGCTTTTATCGATATTTATTTTTTTTTCTCTGTTCAAATTTTGACGCTTTTGGTGAAGAAAAATTTAATCGGTTTTGGACAAACAGGTGATCACAAGACACCTAGAACAAGTTGGGTTTCAACTTGCATCAAAATATTAAAAGAAATAAATACAAGGGGGTTGGTAATTCTAATTTTTGGCCAGTAAGGTTGGGTTTTTTTTGGGAAAATTTTTACTAGAGCTCAAGTGGTGGTACAAGGTACAGTGGGACAGGCAGTCTTGGGACAGGCAGTCTTGGGACAGGCAGTCATGGGACAGGCAGTCTTGGGACAGTAGTCTTGGGACAGGCAGTCTTGGGACAGGCAGTCTTGGGACAGGCAGTCTTGGGACAGGCAGTCTTGGGACAGGCAGTCGTGGGACAAGGCAGTCTTGGGACAGGCATTCTTGGGACAGAAAGTCTTGGGACAGTACCAGAAAGTCTTGGGACAGTAGCTAGAAGTCTTGGGACAGCACCAGCGAAGTCTTGGGACAGTACATAGAAGTGTTGGGACAGTACCGGGAGGTCTTGGGACGGTACAAAAAAGTGGTGTGACGGTACTAAAGGGTCTTAAGTCAGGTCGAAATAACTAAATCGAAAGCAATAGAACTAGTCGGAACGTTAAATCGCGATAGATCCGATTCTGTTGGGATCACGAATTAGTAAAATTTTAATAAATATTAAAAGGGAATAGGAACGTTGTTTTTGATTATTATATTTATTATCAAAAGTTTTATCCTTAGAATAGAGTTTTGTAAATAGAAAAATTGGAAATAGAAATAATTGTAAATAAAAATCATGAGACGGAGCAGGGTACTGATAGCTGAAAAAAGAGCTACGGAGTCAAATACAAAACATAACTCGTCGCAACGAAAAGTGACAACGGTTGGCCCAAAAATAACAAGGAAGAACTTTTCAGTGAGAATGGTCAACACAAGAAGTTCAAAAGAGAACAAGACAAAAGAGGGCGCGGAGGGGAAACAAACGGAACCCGCCATTGAGATTGACCTAGAAACACCAGACCAGAGTGTTGATGAGGTGCAGAAAAAGACGACGGAGTCGACACCGATGCCGAATGCAGAGGAACAAAATCAAAAGTCGATGGAGTTCTCAACGATAGACACTGTGGAGGACACAACGGGAAACATGCACGCCCGAAACAGTAAAGGACGAGTCTCAAGTAAAAAGAACGTCATTTACAGAAAAGATAGCAATGATGGTCGGGATGAAATCAAGAGACATAGTGACGGAAGAACCGAAAGCCGAGAAAGGCAAAACATTTGGAACAGTTTCCACGATAACAACAGAGGCCAACCAAGACGATGACCAGGTTAAACAGGTGGCAGCAGCCAGCAATAGGGCAAAAGTTGACCATGAAACAACAACTCCTCTTGAACTGGGCGATCTGATGGCGAAGCTAAATCAGATCGACAAGAAACTAAAGCACAGCAAGGAGGATAGAGAGGTGATAAAAAAAATTAAGATACAACAAACACGAGTACCTGGACAATTATTTCAATCTGGCGAGGGCGACAGAGGAAAAGCTTCAGCAGATATCAGACAAGGTAGAGGCCACTGAAGGAGAGCGAAATAAGAACATCAAAAAAGACATGCAAGAAATGAAGCAACGATATGACGCTGTGAACAGACAGTTGGGAAGTCTGGAAACGAGAATGGACACAATGAGAAGGGACCAGGTTGAGAGTTCATGTGCCATACAGGCAAAACTAGATGCCATCTGGAAAACCTCTTCATCACAAGACCGGCCGGTAACGGATCGAACGCAAGGAAACAGAGTTGATTTCGTGGAACAACAACGGAACAGACGGTAGTCAACACCGTTACCATTACCACGGGAAGCAGCGAGCACAGCATGGGGGGGGGCAAGACAACTATGAAAGGTGGAACCGCAAATACGACGAGTGGTTCAGGTGATTCCACGACCTACAATAATGCGGGACCTGATGCCATGACGTGGGCTAGCACCTGAGAAATGATGAATAGAACATTGGAAGCGTTCGCTACGAGAAACACTGACTCGATTGAGAGAGGAAGTGGCAAATCCAGAAAACCTTCAAGAAGCCAAAAAAAATTAAGTATGACTCAGACGGATGCATCGATACTTAGGTAGAAGTCATGAGACTACATTTGAAACAGGACAACTTGAACGACGAGAGATAAGCCTGCACAGCGATACTCAGTAACTTAGAAGGCACGGCGTTGAAATGCGTAGTTGCAAAGAAGGAAGAGGAACGCGACACAGCGGACAAAATCTTCGAGATATTGTTGAATCGATTCGGGTCAGGCATGAAAGGTCACCAAGCGATGATGAGATTCGAAAAAAGAAGGCAAAGGGATGATGAATCAATTGATTGGTTTCTAGATGATCGCGAAAACTTGAGACGAAGGAGTGATCCTGAAGAGTCAACAAACAGAAGGAACTTTAGCATCGCCTCGAAGTTCATCGATGGAGTGAAAAGTGACGACTTGAGGACAATGTTAGCAACGTACTATACACTGTCGAAAGATAGCGCACCGACTCCAGAAGAGATGAGACAGAAGTCAAGAGAGTACATGCTAATGGAACCAAAGAAATACTCATATTCGGATAACAGGAGCATGCAAGGGGGGAGTCAACCACAAAGGTCGTCATGGTACAAGCCTAGAGATGACATGGACAAACGTAGATCATGCGCAAACTGCGGGTCAGCTGATCATCACGTGGCGGATTGCACAACATACAAACAGGGCATGAAGAGTCTGGGATATGCACCCTATGAGGAAGATATGAGCCAGATAGAAGAACACGAGTTCTATAGTGGCTTGATCATCAAGATAGGTGCGAGATGTTTCTTCTGCAATCAAGAGGGGCACTTCAAGATGGACTGTCCTTTGTTTTGGGAGGCAATCAAGAACCAGAGTCACCCCAAGCATAAGTTGGCGTTAGCGGCGGTGCAGAACCAGAGAAACAGACAAACTGAGTTTGAAACCAAACATTCGGAAGCACCGAGTGCGGAACTGCCAACGAAGACGGTGAAAGCTGTAACGCAAGTCAACAGTGCAATAGAGGCCATGGCCAGGAATGCCCTAGAGATAAATTATGAGAAGGCGTTGGCAGAGGCTATTAACAAAGTGAAACAGGACCTAGCGACGAAGGAAATAGAGCAACGATTGAAATAGGAGATCGAAAAGCAGAAGTTAAACGAGACGTTAGGTTGGTCGGTGCCAGTGCCAGAAGCCGTAGCAGGGTCAACAAAGAGTGGGAATTGCAACCCTCTGAAAATGGTGACGGGAAAGCCATTCGGCATCACAAATATCGGAGCCAGGATAATGTCAATATTCATTGTGGGCGGCCATGAAGTAACGAGGAACTTGAACGATCCCAGCGACCAGACAATAATGCAAATTGATGTGTACGCAGATTTTTTGAGTGCGATAAGCCCACAGACGACTTCTAGAGCCTTGAGGGTGCTACTCACAAGTGGTGGCAGCAAGTCAGTCCGCGTTGAGAACAGATATACAGAAGCTTATGGTCCGCATGAGTTGTTGCTAAATATAGATGGGATAAACATCTATACGAAAACCATGATAACATGTGATGAAGATCTAGTGGGGCAAAGAAGAAGTAAAAGTGAGATCGATTGGACACTGCGTCATGCTGGAAGAAGATGCAATGCACATCGGGACGGAATCGGACGTATCAGCACATGTGCTTGACATAAGTGGCAAGAAGACTCAGTTACGTGGGTTACTTGATACGGGAGCGGTCTTGAGTGTTATACCAATCGAAACTTCGGAACGAATGGGTTTCGACAAAGATGACTTGATAGACTCAAGAATACGGCCATCAGCTGCGAACAAAGGCGCGCTGCGGGTACTAGGCAGAACACCAATAATAGCCCTAAATCTAGGTAAACGCAACCTGTGGATGAGTTTTCTTGTGGTGGAGAACCTAGACGAGTCTGACCAGTTCATTTTAGGCAGAGACTTCATCAGGAACTTCGACGTAACGATTGATCTAAACAATGCCATGTTCAGGATTCGAAACCCGGATAGGAAGTAGGTAAATAAACCGGTAAATCTGATAATGGCAAATGATAATAAAGTGCCAGTGTTCTTGAGTAGAAGGGTAAGGCTGAAAGCAAACGAAGCGGCAATTGTAGGCTTACGGATGAAAAATTATAATGAATTAAGTGATAGTAAGCAAGTATGCATAGTTCCTAATCCAAACAGTCAAAGTGCTGCTTTTTTAGGAAGATCCTTCTCGATAACCAAGAGCGGTCTCTGCGTCAGTGTCATGTTGAACATTCTTGACATAACCATAATAATGCAGAGTGGAAGGAAGTTGGGATATGCCTTACCCGTGAAAACTCGATATGAAATGACTGAAAATGTAAAAGAGAATGAAGTAATTGAATGTCCTAATCACATGGACAAAATTTGTATCTTGAGACGATTAAATAAAATAAAAGATTCATCAGGTCTTGTAAAGTCACTTAATTCAGAGACAGATGATGGACTATCGAGTTGTTCAATTTTCCCAGAAAGACCAACACTAGAGGAAATGGAAATGGATAAACCAGTTTTACCTGAAATAGAGCATTTGAGGGGGTAAGGTAACGGATGAACCGCTCGAGGCCATCAAGGACATACTAGACCGGAACGAGGAAGTTTTTTCAAGACATAAGGCAGACATCGGGTGTTGTAATTTTGTTGAGCATGAAATAGAACTTGAGGAAAACGCAATACCGCACAGGGAGGGGGCGAGGCGCATGACCCCACACAAATCGGATGCGTGTAGAAAGGAGATTGAAACGCTACTAGAGTATGACATGATAGAACCATCCAAATCACCGTGCGCGTGTGGAGTAGTGATGGCCAAAAAGAAAGGCGACCAATTGAGGTTTTGTTGTGACTTTCGATATCTGAACTCCGTCACGGTGAAGGATGCATATCCCATACCTAGGATTGATGAGAGCCTCTCGAAGTTAGGTGATGCAAAATTTTCTACGACTCTTGATTTAGGTTCGGCTTTTTGGCAGGTCCCGTTGAGGAAGCAGGACAGGGACAAAACAGGGTTCGCCTGCGAGTTGGGGCTGTTTCAATGGAAACGGATGCCGTTTGGTCTTTGCAATGCCACGGCTACATTTCAACGGTTGATTGCACATGCATTGATATGTGTGACGAAGAAGTATGGCAATCTGGTAATGTGCTACGTGGATGACGTGGTAATAGCGACGCCAACACTGGAAGATCACATCGAGCGACTGGACGAGGTGTTTGCATGCATGAATAGGTCGGGGCTAAAGTGCAAACCATCAAAATGCGAAATACTCAAGGATTGGATAAAATACTTGGGGAGGATGGTGGACAGGCACGGCATCAGACCAGATCCAGATGCAGTAGAAGCAGTTCCAACTTGGAAATCGCCAAAAACGGAACACCAGTTGATGAGCTTCCTGGGTTTTGCGAAATATTACAGGGAATGCATCAAGGGCTATGCGGATAAGGTATACCCGATGCAACAATTAATGAGACACAAAGGCAAGAAGTTCACGCGGAACAACGCAGCTGAAGAATCAATCCAGAGAATAAAGAAAGAGTTGTGCGAGGCACCGGTGTTAGGGATGCCAACGGGGAAAGGGATGTACGTGCTGGATACGAATGCGTCGGTAGTCGCGATTTCTGGACTTCTCCATCAAGAATAGGAATGGAACGGGAAGACAGTCTTAAGACCTGTAGCGTACGGGAGCAAAGTCTTGAGTGATACGGAAATGAAGTACGGGGCGCCGAAAGCAGAGATTTTCGCGGTGGTTACCTTTGTCGAGAAATATAGAGCATACCTAGGCAGTGAGCCATTCAAGCTGCGAGTCGACAACAGGGCACTCAGCTGGCTGAAGAAGTACTCAATAGACCAGAGCTACAATGGGAGGTGGATAGTTCGCCTGGACGGGTACAACATGATAATTGAGCAGAAATAAAAAGGGCTTCTCCTTCATGGATAAGGAAACGTATGATGG
This sequence comes from Symsagittifera roscoffensis, assembly GCF_963678635.1. Taxonomy (NCBI): domain Eukaryota; kingdom Metazoa; phylum Xenacoelomorpha; order Acoela; family Convolutidae; genus Symsagittifera; species Symsagittifera roscoffensis. The sequence continues at coordinate 50,269,560 of NC_087063.1, read as the reverse complement.
TCTTCCACTCACGAGATGGCTTGACAAGTCAGGCAAACCGACAGAAGATCACCCAGAATTACCAAAAGAGCCTCCAGAGAAAACAATCTCGAAGAAGACCTGAGGGATGCCGATAGGGATAATGCTCAGATCAAAAATTGTGAGGGAGACGCTCAAGGCGAAAGGCTATGATCTCAACCAGGTAGAAACGGGACAAGCACAGATAGACGAGGACTTGATGAGATTACTCGAGAAACTGGCAGATGATAAACCAGTGATCGAAGGAAAGGGTAAGGAGGAACCGGAAGTCACGATACTGCGAAGGAGTGAGACCGTTGGCGGCGAAAACTCCTTTGAAGAAAGTAATCCTGATGGGAAAGAAGTCGTGCAGTCACTGGTGGACAAAATTCCTGATGACATACTTGAGCGGACTCGGGTTAGGAAAACGAAAGTGGCGTTTAAGGAGGAAGTTGAACACCTTGGAATAGGTCAAGAGTCCGGGGAGTGGTGGCCCACAGAGGAAGAAGATGCTGGAGAAGAAAAATTGTCCGGGGAGTGTGAAGAATGGGATGAAGATTCGGAGGGCAGCAGAGACGACCAAGATAGTCTGTGCATGATACTGGTGGAAGAGAAGATGAGACACCGCGACAGGGAGCTGCAGACGTATCCCTCATCAGGAACATACAACTTGGATCAGCAAGAAGTTCGAGGAGGTGAAGAACTTGAGAAAATTGCGGTATCGAGAAAACCGTTCAGGGAACTATCATGCAACTCGAATGTCAGAACAAATCTGGTGCCAGAAGACGATAGAAAGGTCATGAAAAGGATAGTATGCGTGAAGTTGAAAGATGACATCCACAACCCTGGGGAACTGAATGGTCAAATAGTGCCATTAAAGGAACATGTCAAGGCGAGATATAGACTGTCGGATCTAATAAGGGCCCAAAAGAATGACAAGATGACAAGTAACCTCTCCAAATGGATCCGGGCGGGGCCCAAAGAGAAGGGGGACCTGGAAGAAGACAGCTACAAGATCTTGAGTCAATTCTACAAAGAAAGAAAAGATTTACTCTATCACACATCTGATGGGGTGGTAGCGTGCAGGAGGAAGGACGAGGAGAAGATATTACACAAGCATAATCTCTTCATATTGCCACAGTTGTATCAGACCGAAGTGTTAATCAGATCGCACGATCAATCGGGGCACCAGGGGATAGACAAGGTACAACAGAGAATACTTCAAAGGTTTGATTGGCCAGGCTTGCGAGAGATGGGTAAATGCATGCCTGGCATGCCTGCAAGTAATAGACCCAAGGAAGATGAAGTTCCCACTCAAGTCCGTTGAGAGCTCGGAATTCAACAAAGTCGTGCAAATAGACCACCAAAAGATCTGTATGACAGAGTCGGGATATAACCAGATACTAGTCATAATAGATCACTTCACAAAGCTGGCAGAAACGGTGCCGTGTCAGACAGCCTCGGCAGAGGAGACTTGCGACCACCTGATAACACATTGGATATCACGGTATGGCTGTCCCATGACATTTCAGTCGGACAACGGCAAAGCCTTCGTGGGGGACCTGACGAAAGAATTGATGAAGAGGTCTCACATAGCTCAAGCGCACTCAACGACCTACCATCCCCAGACCAACGGGTTGGTGGAGAGGCATAATAGAACTTGGGTGAACATGCTGAGGGTATACTGCTCAAAGTACATGACGGATTGGGATAAATATCTGCTGCAGGTGGTAGGGGCGTACAACAGTACGCAACACTCAACAACAGGAATCAGTCCCTTCATGATGTTGACGGGCAAGGAAAGAGCAATGCCCCTAACATTCTTTTACCCGGCATATGAAGGGAAGAAGACGTCGCCTCAAGCTTACGTGAAGGAAGCGATCAGGAGACAGCAGGAAATAAACGAGCTATGCGGGAGGAACACTGCGCAAGTACAAATGAGACAGCGCAAGAAATATGATGAAAAGATATTACAGGCGAAGCCATATGCAGTGGGCCAGTACGTGTGGGTCTTCCAGAATGTCATACCTCCAAAGGGGCAAAAAAACTACTTAAGAAATTGAGAGGATCATTCATGATAACGGAAGTACACCAACAAGGACGGTTCTACCGTTTGAGTACGGGGCGTGCAGCGCATTATGAAAACTTGAAACCTCAAGTCCCATCCCCAGAAGACTGGTGCGTACCGCAGATTATGGAGGGACTCGAGTACCTATTGGTGGAACCAGCTTGCGAGGTGAACGAAAAGGGCACCAGAGAGAAAAATGATGGCAACGAGGACTTGAGTTTCGTTGATAATGAAAAGATAGAAGCGGATTCAGAGGCAGAATCCTTTGTGGAAGAAGACTGGAAAGATCCCGAGCAGGACGAGGTGCCAAAGTGGACGGAACCAGACTTGCCGATAACGGCAGGAACCAGAAGCGGTAATCGTAAGCGGACAGGCATGAGGTACAACAGGTACGGGGATGACTTCTTGATTGACAAGATACAGCCTGATGAATTGGGCGACGAGTTACTGAGTGTGGGCGAATTGGTGGCAGACAATGAATGGCAAATCATCAACGACAGAGAAAACTAACCGAAGGAAGACTATTCCACACCAGAACAAGAAACAGATCTGGAGCAGAGCGAGATAGAGAGGAGGGAGAACACGAACCTGAGAATACTAGAGTGGATGCGTGAGGTCAAGAGCAAAGGAGATGAAGGGCAAATCATCCAGCAGGTCGACGTGTCAGCAGAACAACACGTGAAAACGGAAGATCCCCTCTTCGGTGGGACGGCAACCGACAGGCCGCTCGATATACCCCCGGATAATTTAGACCCAGCATCATCGATGGGGACGTCGATAAATATTTTTGTCCGGGGAGTGGGGGTAGGACTTACCCACACCGAAAATTTGATGATAGAGAAACTCAGGGAAGTAAGAGAGACCAACGAGCTAGAACTGGGCGAGGAAGAAGCCGAGCCTACCATAGGACGAAATTTCAAAACGAAATTTGAAATAGCCAATGAATACTCGGAGAACATCCTGATAGCAGACAGCGACTTCATTCTGTCAGACATGACTAGCGCGATCTGTATAACGGCGGACATGAGCTTCAAATCGAGAATGGAGGCCGACTTCAAGAGAGAATACCAGAACGTGGAGTTTCTATTCAGACAGAGACCGGGGCTGGGAGGAATGGCTGCGCTTCCCCCATCAGTGGCACAAGTCCCGGGCAAAAACCTGTGCTTTCTAGTGACGAGTGTTAACGAAAGGAATACGATAGATCCTGAGCACGTGATGTTAGCACTAACGAGACTGATGGATTTCATGATTGAAAGAGGGATAATGGAGGTCTCGATGCCTGTTTATGACCCAAACAGGGGCAAGTTGAGCCCAAGGGAGTTATATGCCATCCTACACGTGGTCTTCGCAGAAACGGAGATAATGGTACACCTACACAAGAAATATTACTTGAGTATCGCCTGAGCTACGGGTGTAAAACAGAGGTCTTGAGTTGGGGGTACATGTGGATCTTGAGTAAGGGTACATGGGGACCTCGGAGCAGGTAGATGGATTTTAACGTGATTGGCATGACAATTATAATTTAAAAAGTGACGGTGCTAAAACATTAAATGAATCTGCATGCTCTTAAAAACTTCCAATTGAATTATTTTAGTAAAACAGATGGAGGGATAAGGTTTTAACTACAATAATGGGGCGTTAGGTTAGGAACATGACACCTTAGTCTAAAAAGTGGATTCTACTTTCAGATTGATTTGATGAATTCGAGGTTGACGACCCAAACACACTCATTGAAAAAAGAATAGAAGGTCTTGAACAAAGTTCACGATCAGCAACATTCGGAAGAGATTTCTCAAGTACTCAAGTTGGTACAGTACCACTCAAGTTGGTACGGTGACACTCAAGTTGGTACGGTAATTCTCGAGTTGGTTGGTGCGCGAGATAATCCAGAAATTTTAAAAATGGCAGATCGATTTTAGAAATCCATGCCTGCGGCGCTAAAGAGGCCGGCGCTCGATGAGTTGTACAGACGCTTGAGGGACCTGGACTACACCCAAGGGGACGAGAGAATGGCAGTGATGTTGAATGCCATCCTGCAATTAGAGGAGCAAGGTGAGTGCAGGGAGTCCGCGACCGAAGCTGTCTTGATGGTCGGCTACACCACGGAAGGCATATCTAATCAGGAACAGACGAGATGGCTATCCTGGAACGTGGATGGAGGGGTGCGAGGATTCGACTTGGCGAGGAATCCTGGCTTAAGCAACAACACTGAGTACGACGCGGGAGAATTCCCATTGCCGGTCAGGCCGTCAGCAAGATCAGCTAGCCAGTCCACGAGCAAGCCACCTTCTATGACGAGAGCCCAGCAAACGGAAGAGACGTATCCTGACCTCAGCAACTTTAAGAGGGAACTTGAGAGGGCGCAGGGGGAGAGAAACAAAGCGAATCTTGACCGGGACAGCGCGAAGCTCGAGAGAAATCAAGCGAATCTGGAGAGGGACCAGGCGATCCTTGAGAAGGACCAGGCGCGTCGTGACCTTGAGATGTTGAGAGCAGAATACCAGCAAGAACAGAGGGTGCGAGAGAACGCGGCGAATTGCGAGCAGTTGAAGTCGGAACTTGAAAGGATCCATGGGCGACAACGAGAGCTTGAACAACAAAAAGGAAAAGGGAGCCAGGACGACGGAGCGAATGGTTGCAAGCTCAAGGCCGGAGTTGCGTATGGAAGTGGATGAGGCTCCCAGGTCGAAGGAACGATTCAACTTGGACCGCGCGGCTCAAAAACACATAAACGAGGGGCTGGAAGTATGGATACCGACCGAATCAGCGTCCTCCCTGCTTGGTTCGGAGACGCAACCGATACGTTCATTGATGGACGTGGCACTGCCGGGAAACACCCCGAGCTCAACCCCGAGCAGCAGTCAGGTGAACGGGAGCTCGTCGCGTCTTAAGGAGTTACATGAGAGGCTACAGCTGAGAAGTCATGAAAGTCCAGCTAGAGCGGAGGAACCCCCAACTTGGAGAGATCGACCGGTCAGGAGCGTGGTGATCGCAAGCTATAAGAAAAACACGGAGCGCAGCGGGCGAGAAGGGATTGTTTTCATGACGCGTCTTGGGCTGAATACTACACACAGCCGCGAATACCGGATGGTGCAGTTCACCTGATTGTAGGGGACAGCCTGGTACTGGAGTCTTGAGTTTCGCAACGCCGCAGATGTTGGCATCACTCGAGATGGTAGGGATGGCTAAGATGTACACATTGACTCTAGTGATGGGGGCCAATGACGTGTCCAGAGGGGAAGTAAGGAAATTTATGAGGCTACACGACAAAATGAGCTGCATCCTGGAGGAGTTGCGGATTCAGATGGATCCCGCCATACTCACAGTTTGCACCATCCCTTACAACATGATGGCTGACCAACACGCGATGGAAATGAACGAGAAAGTGCGGGTCCTGAACGAGATAATCAGGCAGATACATCAAAGGAGTGTCCTACCCGTCAGATTGTTGAATGACGTCTTCCAGAGGCACATAAATGAGTTGGAGGCAGACCTGCTTGAGACGGTCCGATTCACATTCGGCCCACCCCCAAATCCCCCTTTTCTTGCCACAAGACCCCTGTCCAGTCGCCTGGGAGCGGGAGTCAACTAAAGAGAGAGCTCGAGAAGCAGCCGGACTAGATTACCGGGTTCCACGCCAATGGAAGCGGAAGAAGCGGAGTCATCAACGCCCCAGAGTTCAGTGGTGTCCTCAGTGGTAGTGGTAGAGAATAAGAGAGTGGAGAAGCCAGCGGAGGCAAGCCGGACGCGATATCTGGAGAAAGTAAAGGAGTTGGACCTGGAGGATCTGGAGTGCAGACAGGAGTTGGCAGAAGTCCTGGGGCTCAAGCATGTGTCACACGAGGATTTGAGTCGGCACCAGTGCGTAGACTGGCTAAAGGCCCACGAGACGCATTTTGCAAGAGCAAGAATGAAGAAGACGTCTGACCTGACTGGGATTCCTATGAAATCAGTCATGGGACCGATAAATTACAGACATCTCAAGTTGCTGGGGATTCCGGGACTCATAGTGGAGCCCCCTAAGCACAGAACAGGCAACGCTAGAATCAGATTGGCAACTCCTGCGCAGTTGAGGGTGGTGGACAAGCTACTGGATCCAAAAGAGATGGAATTGCCAGACGCCGCTTACGAGGGTGCGAGATTGGCAGACGACCCAAGATATGGGAAACCATGTGGCAATGCTCAATTGGCCAAGACACTGGCAGTGTATGACAGGGCGGATCCAGCAGCCGCGAGAGTGATCATCGTGACGGGATCGGACTTCGAAGGAACGTCTCCCAAGTTGTTCTGGCCAGAAACCCAAGTTGTTCTGGCCAGAAGTTGTTCTGGCCAACTCCTGTCTGCACTCCAGATCCTCCAGGTCCAACTCCGTCACTCGCTGCCAAATGCAGAATTGAACCAGATGTTGACCTTGGTGGTGGCGATAAAATCATAAATGCCCTGCGAACCAGAGCTACTGCTGTTCGCAGGAATGAACGATCACCTGCATGCGGCTGGGCTTCTAGAGCAGCTGAAAGGGGATGAGCCCACGCCAAAGAAAATATGGGAGGCTATCCGGACGTTGTTTGCCGCGATGAACGAGGTACAGGAAAACGTCAGTTTGCGATTTGGACCCAAGACGTTGAAGTGGCATTCACGACGTCCCCGGATACGCAAGCATGCCCCCTGCTATGCAGTTTGTGTATGCTATTTTGATTCTAATAGCCGAAGGGAACGCATGGCGGATCCTGATAGCAGCTCCCAAACGAGAGCTGGAACCTACGAACTTGAGACTACGGAAGTCAGAACTGGCGGCGGCGTGGGCGAACGTGTCCCATGCATTGAGGGGATTTTATGAGTTGGCAGACATACTCATTGTACTGGATGAGGTCCTCTTACTTGAGATCTCGAATCTCGCCAGGCAGCTGAAGTTCAGTCCGACAATAGGGGATGAGCACCCGATAATAAGTCACCTGACAGCCAGCTTATGGTTTCGAGGCATGGACGTGACCATCACGAGCTCCACGAGCAAATCGAAGGGACCAAGTAATGAAAGGAAGAATGTGGCTGCGACTGAAAAACAACTGGAGTCGATGGTGTATCGAGTAACACAAGAGAGGGGCAGGTGGCCGTTTCTAATACCAAGACTAAAGAATGCTACTGACAAGACAAGGGAGAGTGCCCCATGAAGCAGATCTGGAAATTTCTCGAGGAACAATTGGAGCTAGCCGAGAGCAGGGAGATGACGGTGGCTAGGTTCGTCACGGCAGCGAACGAGGTCACCATTGGATGATTCTGGAGGGAACATGCAAAAGGTGAGCTGAGGACGAGGAGAGATCACGAGATCCTGGAATTCTTGAGTCCTTGTTGGGAGAAGAAATACATGACTGGAGTGTTATGTGCGAAAGAGACCATTTTCAGGGCCTTTGTACAAGAACTGGTTTACCCGAGGTACCTGTTTAACATGGGTCCAGCGTACATGTTCAGTCGGGGTGTGGAGACACTTCGGATTGATGGGTATCTGGCACTGGTGCTCCTGACTCATGGCGAATTGGTGTCATTTCATCGGTTGATGAAATACGGGGAACCCCTGTCGATGTGAAAGACCTACTCGAGTCTAGACACTTACTCGTACAAGTGCACGGCGGGACTGAAGACGTTGCTGGTGGAGTTTCTTCTGATGCAAAATCGACACATGACCGGTGAGGAAAAGAACCCAAAGACGAGAGAGGAATGGAGGGAGGCGAATGGTGGTATCCCTCTACTGACCGATCTATGCCTGGCAATGAGGTGTGACCCAGTGGAAGTGATCAGGGGACTGAAGGAAGTCGTGACTTGTATTTACGGACCAGCGCTGACATACGCCTTTCCGGACCCTCTAGTGGCTGCATACCGCCATTCAGTAGTGCACGTGAGCGTAATAAGCGTCTTGGATGGGACGGCGCTGAACTGGTGTCAACAAGAGGTGCCAGGGCGCGGATGAGTATTACAGTGCTCTTCGGGAAGGTGAAAGATCCCGAGTTCGTTTTGTTTAATTTCCGGGGGCAACTGCAGTGCATGATGGGGGGAAAACGTGAAGGCCCCATTGAGACGTATCCCAAGTTTTGGAACCTGAATCCCCTGACGGCTAACGGACAACAGATCCTGAGAATCCCCGCGTGGAAAAAGAGCTTCGAGTTAGTGAAAAAGGAGCTGGAGGCGACACTAGAGAAGGAAATCTTACCCGTAACCATTCCTGAGTTTCCAACAGTCAGGAGAATGACCCTGGGGATGAATAGCCCCCTGGTAGTCCCATCCCTATTCGCGAGAGCTACGGTAGAGAGACAGCAAGTGGAGTTCACCGATGGCTGGGACCCCTTGTTCATTGGATATACGGCGGCGGTATATTTCCACACCTGCGATATCAAGATAAACTAATGGACGACTCAAGCAAAGAAAATGAGAGGCTCAATGCCTCCAAAATTCGAGGTGCGGTAGGTATTGAGAACGCTTGACCGGGCGAGCTTGAAGAACGAATCACCGAGATGGGAGATGTCAGGATGATCGTAGAAGAGGGACACATCGCGCTGAAGGACGAGATGGAGTTTGCCACAAGGAAGTATCGGGCGCCTTACGGATTTTGAACAGGTGGAAATGAGGCAAGAAGGGAGAGAGCTGGATGCGGCAGGCTCGTTATATGTGGCTCTGACGGAATATAAGAAACAAGACTCCGCGTACCCTCACCCCTGTCATTGGGCACTCCTGGGGATAAGAGAAGTGGCCCCGTAGAAGACCGATTTAGGAAGATACTTGAGAGGAGGCAAGCCGAGTCGGGAGAAGAGAGTATGGACGAAACTCTCAGTGAAACAGGAGAGGAAATGGAAGTGAGGAATACACCTGATCCGAAACCAGCTGAAGCGGATTTCACCGCCCAGGAGCTTCTGCAGGACCTGAGCGGAGACGATTGGGCGGACACTGCCACACCACCTCTGACCTCATACCCTCGTAAGAACCTGGAACTACCATTGACAAGTGAGACTTCCAACATGAGGATGATACTCTTGAGTGCTGAGGAGAGGCAAAAGAATACGTTTTTGGGGAACAAGAGTATGTTTCTGGCGACTCTGGATGAGAAGGCTTGGCGGGATTTCTTGAGTCAATTTAATCATCAGACGAAGAGCGAGACCACGCTGGATAACTTCGAGGAAGAACTGTGGAACATGGTGGTCAAGTTTGGGGAACCGGTGTTGATGGCCACAGGACTGGATGAAAAAGCAAGAAAGGAGTTGCTCAGCAGGATGGCCAAATTGAGGGAGACGCACAGAAGACCAAAGATGATGAATGTAAAGACGGCTCTACTCTGAAGAAAAAGTTTAATGATAAAATAATTAAAGTTGAAGGGGAGGATAAGATTAAGACTAGTAATATGATTAAGAGTACTAATATCCTTAAGGCCCGAGCAGGGGGAGGCAAGATTTGGAAGGGTCGGACCGGGACGGAGAGATCGAATCTGTGATGATAGTGACGACACCCCCAAGCAAAGGTATGAAGTCTCGAAAGAGGAAGCAGGAGATGGAGGAGTTGAGCAGCCCGTCGGTGGATGCTGTCTCGGAGAAGAACTTGAAGGAGACTGCCCCCATGATCTTAGCGCGGTGGAAGACGGCAGCCTACAAGAGTAGCTCCGAACCAAGGAGGCTAGCCGAAATATTGAAAGAGATAGAGGTCTCGACAAGTCTGGTAACGGAGGAGGACTTCAAACCTCAAGAGGCAGGCTCGAAAAAGGATTCGTCGAATGGACAAACCTGGGAAGTGGATGTGGGCAGAGAATGGATCTCGACCGAACATCAAGCTATTGGCAAATAAGTGTCCAATGACCCTCTTGAGAGGAATGCGACGAAGACCTTGGTATGACCTTGGTGGATGGCCCTAGAGACGATGAAGGAATTGGAGGACTGTCTGAAGAAGTTTGATCGAGGGATGTTCCGCAAGCGTCCCAACTGGGCTACTCAACAGAAAGCTGAAGTCAACAAGTTGGAATTGGGAAGTCAGCTAAAGCGAACTTGGCAGAGCCTGTTGCGGGATTATTTTGAGGAGGCGATGATAACACCTTCATCAGCATTGCCTCTGATGGCGAATCCCTTCGTCAGAACCGCGGGACAACTGATTTTCGCGTGGAGCCTAGTGGGAATCGAATTGGAGGTCTTGACTTCATGTGACAAATTGAAATTGGGCAATAAAAACCTAGAAGTCTATCAGATGCTGGTACAACACGTCGCGAGAGACAACTCCGGTCTGAGTTTGGCGAGGATAAAAGATGCCACTTGTTTCTTGAGGTGGATAATGTCCGTAATGACCAATAGCACCGTCCAAGCGTGTCATCAGAAGGCCATGGGGAGCAAAACCATGGAGAGAAGAGTCTCCACCGTCATACTGAACGTGTACCAGAGTACGGGGATCGAGAAGGAGGATGACTCGAGGCAATCCCTAGAGAATCATAGAAATTTTAATGAGATACGAAGATTCCACAGCAAGAAATTTGAAGAGGGGCATGATGTGCATTGCAACTTAGCCTTGACTGAGGGTTACGCGAGACCCAAAAAAAAGGGAAAGTATCAATACGTGTCTGACGTGATGGGAATAGCGTACAACCCTTTCTTGAATTCAGAAGCCGCAATTGCTTACAGGAATCATGAGGTGGCGGAGCTCTTGAAATTTTGGACGGAGAAGATAATCGTATTCGATAATCTTAATCGTACAATCGATTCAATGGAAAGGGAGAAACCGAGCCTGGGCCTGTTACTTGAGGCGACGCCAAAGGTGATAAGCGTGCCGCGCTCGAGCAAAAGAGTAGAATTGAGGATGGGAAATGGAAATGGCATGATGACTACGAATTTGGGAACGGTTTGGAAATTGCTGAGCCCTTCCTGGTGTCCCCATCCCCACGCGAGCTTGATTGAAAAAGTCACGGAACGAGTGAGGCTAAGACTAACAAAAGATGAGGATCTGGGAACGTTGGACGTGATACACAAATTGGTCCTACCACAGAGTAAAGAGTCGGGCGGAGCAACGAGTAAGCTGGGATCAGTAAAGAAGTTGGAACCTGGTAGCTGTCTTGACCTGACGTGCGGAGGCGCAGGGCACACCTGTGATGGACGATCATGTGTCAGAATACAATCTTTTCAGGGAGAAGACCTAGTCACTTGGTTTGGCGACATAACAGAAAGAGAAAAAAGCGAGGTGCAGATATTGGCTGACTGCTATACGAACACTACAGCACTAGCAACGGCGCTGGGGTTCTTCTCTAAATGCGTAGTCTGCAATCACTGGAGATGCTGGAGTCTGAACGCTGTTTGGTGACGGCGTTGAGCGTGGAGTCGTGGCTGGGGGCGTTGCAAACCACACAGAATTATATCAGAGGATGGAAAATTGGTCTGGAGGCGGAGATGGGGATTCCAGTGAGCGAAGTTTATGGCCTGCCTGTAAATGCAAAGTCCTTGATGGGATCAGTAATGGCCAACGTATGTGGGAGCCATTATTCATTGCACATGGCAATGGTGGAGGTATACAGCCCAAGGACACTTGTGGATAAGGCCTTCTCGGTACCTAAGTGCGTACGGCTGGCTCGATTGACGCATCCTTCACACAGACTGTTGAGGAAGATCCTGGGAACGGTGCCAAGGGCACAAAGACATGACTTGAGTGAAATCTGGGGAGAAGAACTCTTGAGCTTAGGAGACGAAAACAGGAATGACTTTGAGAGACAGAATGCCATCGGGAAGCCGATGGGTAGTGTCCCAGCGCCGGAGGAGGAGGATGTGATGCACGAGAAAATGGTGGAACTGAGCCTCTGCTGGAAGCCTCGGGGGAACGCACTCTCCGAAGCATAGAAATTACACATGGGGAATGCCCATGTCATTGCTTGGCACAGACAGTGTGGTACCCGGAGCATTCAAACTTTGTTTAGTGTGGGATGTAGAACAAATTCGGTCAATCGGGTTACCAGATCATCAGCAGAAGGTGATCATCTTGGTAGTAAGTACGAAGTATAGGGAGTCGAAGACACCTACAACGGAATCGATACACGCTATAGATTACAGCAGGAGACTTGAGTTGTTTGAGACTGTATGCAAGGTATTCGCCATACCAATGGAAGTCAGGCACGTATGGAGCCGCATAAGGTCCTTTCCGTGGTTTCGAGCGACGTTGACGTCTTGGTTGTACATAGCGACGAAAGATCACAAGAAGAAATACCAAAAGGAATATCGACAGTTCCTGGCGGAGATAGGTCCGGAAGCCTTCAAGAGACCTCTGCTGACCCATCGAAATGCGATCACAACAGGTTGGAAAAGAGTCGGTAGGGTGTCTAGAGATAATACCAAAGCAAGAGAATCGATACTGGAGGAGGACTTGGCGAAGAACGTGAGCTTGAGCCTGCACAATTCCTTTTGCTTGAACAGGGAATTGAAAATGAAAGGTTTACCGAATCAGGCAATGAGGTGGCAGGAGCAGAAGGAGTGGATGCGATCCTTCGAACAATTGAGAGCATGGGAAGAAATCGTGATCAGCTCTGATGATGAGGAAGCGCTACTAAGGCAGATCACGGTGTCAAATTCATCGGGTCCTAGCACTTCGAAGGCTAGGAATACGAAGTGAGCAGGGAGCTCAAGGTGGGTTTCTTGAGTCTTGAGAGGGAAAGCAAGGGGCTCGAGTGTGAAGTCGGATGAAATCCGAGGTCACGAAAAAGAAATTTTAACGAAACAAAATATTGCTATTAATATGCTATAGTTTTTAAATGAATCAAAATGTTGCATGACAATTTCCTGATCGGATAGGACAAAAGAAATTTAAATCACAAGCTTCAAAAGCGGATATTGAAAGTGCAGGTATATGAAAATGTTGATTGCTGTTCAGCAATAGTGTGACAATTTTTTATAGTGGTGAATTTTGGGTTGTAGATAAACTTAAGTCTGCTGCAAACTTCTGTAAATGACCACTGGCACTGTATCTTGAGCAACACTCGGTATCCTGGGGACTCACTGGCAGGCGGCAACACGCGATGCGGACATCGATCTTCAGTCCGGGGAGTATGTGCCAGTCGGACATAATTGGAAGTTTGACCTTGAGGAATACGAACTACGTAATTTTGGGAGGAAATTTAATTTTTCAAAAACTCGAATTGAGCCTGTCATGCTCAACTTTCTCGCGAAAACTGAAAATCTCAGATATAAAAGATGAGAACAACCGATTAACAATCGCGGGAAAGTACTTGAAAAAGCAGCGGTAAATTGCTATTCGCAACTTCCAGATACAAAATAAACGCGAGTAGAGCCGTCCTATCCTAAAATAGGGGAAGGAGTGATTACAGAAGGAGAGTCCATTTATCGAGTTGAACTAGAGTGAACCCTCAGTGGAAAGGTGGACAGCTGGGGTGTCCCAATGGTTCAGACAAAAACTTCATTTCTTGAGTCAAAACTTATTTCCCTTATTGAAATTAATTAGTAACGAACTTCTCAAGTTATCATACTTAATTCTCGAGTTGCTTACCGATTTAGTTACTCCAATTCTTGATTTTGCTGGTGAGATAAGGAGAGTTTTAGGTTGATCCATCTGAAATGGATCAAAGTTCTACCGTCTAATAAAAAGTAACTGTGCGGATTGTTCCGACACTGTTTTTAACGGCGTTCGTGTATTTTGGGTATTTTGAGACCTAAGTATGGGGACGTTCTTATTTTCTAGAGTGGGAGGTATTTTGGTAGTGGCCTTTAAGCTGTAACGGGTTTTCAGTCTCATGTCGCAAGTGAACCGAATCGGCTCCGACCGTTTTGAGGTTGAAAAACACGAGAGATAGTGTCCCTGACACTTGGACCAATGGTTATAGGGCCTATTCCTCTTAAGCCTCATATGTGACCGAAGTAGGCGACTGTTACAGAAGGCCAGCTTACACTATGTTTTATTTGTTCCGAATCTATACGATAACAATCATGGTGACCACTTGGTCTATATTCAGGACGTGCCGTCTAATAAACCGACTAATGTAACATTCGCCCGGAAGATACATATCGACGGAAAATAAAGCTAGGTCCTAAGACGACTGGCCAACTTCTAAACAGAGCTCTACATGCTTTTTGTAACATTCGCCCGGAAGATACATATCGACGGAAAATAAAACTAAGTCCTAAGACGACTGGCTAACGTCTACACAGAGCATTACATGTTTTTAACCGTCTCTACCAAGCCAGTACTTTCGTTGGTCTTTCTAACATCGGGTCGACAAAAACGTTACTGCTTTCGGCTTCGGTCAAAACACTCAAATTAACTTAATTACATGCAGAAATAGTGAGCTCATGGCTGGGTCTCAGTATCCCCAGACCACGAGGTCATTCACAAAAAAACAAGACTACTACTACTTATTGAATTATTATTGTTTTTGTTCAGTAGATAAAAATCATCATCTCCATCGAAGATGGATCAACCCTTTCCCCCAACTCTTAGCTTCTCATCTTAGTAGAATGAATTCAGATGTTAATTAAATCAAATCAGGACATCACAGGGAAGCTAAAAGTTTATATAAAACACTATCAGTTTCAGTCCCGAGACCCCTCCGGATTCTTGAATCCGGGGAAATAAGGCTCTTATTCTCCTTCCGGAAGGCTAGTTTTCCACCCTTCACCGTTGTTCGCAACGGCCTTGCAATTATTGCAGCGACACAATAGTTGCAACTCGGAGCGGTCTCTGCTACTGCTGCTTTTCTCCGATTCTGATTCTCAATTTTCTCGTTGTTGTCGTCGTCGCAACTATCGTTGTTGTGTTTTTCTTCGAATTTCTGCCAAAATGGCCATTTCTGACGTTTCTCAAAAATATGACGTCATACTTCGAATTTTTAAAATTTCAAAATATCAGAATA
>NC_087063.1:50142149-50254610 GCF_963678635.1 Symsagittifera roscoffensis | reverse complement strand
CATCTAGATTCATTTTGATAAGGATGAGAAGCTAGGAGTTGGGGGAAAGGGTTGATTCATCTTCGATGGAGATGATGATATTTATCTACTGAACAAAAACAATAGTAATATAATAAGTTTACATAAGGGCTACTGTTTTTAGGAGTGACCTCGTGGTCTGGGGATACTGAGACCCAGCCATGAGCTCACTATTTCTGCATGTAATCTAGTTAATTTGAGTGTTTTGACCGAAGCCGAAAGCAGTAACGTTTTTGTCGACCCGATGTTAGAAAGACCACCGAAAAGTACTGGCTTGGTAGAGACGGTGAAAAGCATGCAAAGCTCTGTTTAGACGTTAGCCAGTCGTCTTAAGACTTAGTTTTGTCTTCCGTCGATATGTATTCTCCGGGCGAATGTCACAGGAGGGGGCTCGAGGGTGAACTCGGATGAAATCTGGGTTCACCAAAAAGAAATTTTAACAAATGAGATATTGTTATTAATATGCTATATCTATTATATAAATCAAAATGCTGCATGACAATTTCCTGATTGAATAGGACAAAAGAATTTTTAAATTACCAGCTTAAAAAGCGAGAATTCATAGGTGCAGATGTGCGCATATTTTGATTGCTGTTTAGCGATAGTGTGAAAATTTTATATGGCTGTGAATTTTGGAAGGTAGATAAACTTAATTCTACTGCAAACTTCTGTAAATGATCACTGGCACTGTATCTTGAGTGACACTCGGGTTTCTGGGGATTCACTGACAGAGGCAGCACGCGATAAGGACATCGTTCTTGAGTCCGGGGAGTATGTGCCAGTCGGTCATATCTGGAAGTTTGACCTTGAGGGATACGAAAATACGTGATTTTGGAGTGAAGTTTTATTTTTCAAAATTTCGAATGGAGCCTGTCATGCTCAGTTTTCTCGCAACAACTGAAAACACAAAGTGAAAAATCAGAACGACCGAATTTACAATTGCGGGAAAATACTTAAGAAAACAGCAGGAAATTGCTATTCGCAATTTCCAGATATAAAATAAGACACGAGGAGAGCCGTCTTATCCTGAAATAGGAGGCGAGATAATCACGAGAGAAGAGAGCAATTATTCAAACTGAACCAGAGTGAACCTTCAACGGAAAGGTGGACAGCTGGAGTGTCCCAATGCTTCAGAATAAAACTTCAATTCTAGAGTCTAATTTTATTTCTGTTATTAAAACTGATTAGTATTGATATTATCAAGTTATCATTTAATTCTCGAGTTGCTCATTAATTTAATTACTCCTTATACTCGAGTGCGTCAACATGTGAGTTCCCAATTTAGTTTTCTCGAGTGTGTTTTATGATTGTTATGTTGAGATAAGGCGAGTTTTAGGTTGATCCATCTGAAATGGATCAAAGTTCCACTGTCCAATAAAAAGTAACTTAACGGATTGTTCCGACCCTGCTTTTAACGGCGTTCGTGTATTTTGGGTATCTCGAGACCTAAGTGTGGGGACGTTCTTATTTTCTAGAGTGGGGGGATATTTTGGTAGTAGCCTTTAAGCTGTAATGGGTTCTAGTCTCATGTCGCAAGTGAACCGAATTGGCTCCGACCGTTCTTGAGGTAGAAAAACACAAGAGATAGTGTCCCTGACTCTTGAGCCAATGGTTATAGGGCCTTTTTTTCTTAAGCCTCATATGTGACCGAAGTAGGCGACTGTTACATTAATAAAAACTACTTTTGAAGAAATTTTTTTGTTTATGTATTCAAGTGAACAAGAGCGCAGCTTTATATAACTATATGATAGACGCGTAACCTCATATCTGATAAGTCTTTTTGTCATTTTCAACTCCGGGTTATTCTGTGCAGGTGTTAAATTTCTCAATCTGGTTATCTTGATTCCCAATCATCTGATTCTCTTTACTTCTATCCACATTATAGTTCATTCTTCCATATCTAGAAAATTTCGAGGATTTTCACTGGATTATGTGGTGAAGGGACTCCTGACTGTAACCTCGGTTACTATGATACTTTCGACTTTCTGATTGTTGTAAGTGAATAAAATGCAGTAATTTCATTGGTTTCAGGTTCATGAAATAGCACTCCGAACAAGCCGACGATGTCTTCAGGTAAAAGTCGATTTATCTTGTTTTGCATTCTTCTGGTAATGTTGTCTTGAATGGCTTTGCTGAAACAGCGCTCCAAATAAGCTAACGAAATCTCCAAGTTAATCTCCAGCTATATTTTTTGCATTGTGCAGGCAATATTAATTAAAAACTCTTTGTTTGTCAGGTATTAGAAGAGCTTGAAACCTTTTCAACTCATACTGCCAGATTTGATTCGTAGGTGTTATTTCAATTTTCTACTTCAAAATAGCAATGATGAGAAAAAGTAAATAATTACAGGACTCAAGAAGCACCTGTACTCCATCACATGAATATCGAAAAAAGACTGTTTTCTTTTTCGTATATTTTTCACAAGTTCACAAGTTCAATTCTGGTCTATAGGCTTCGGCCTCTATCGACCAGCTCTTTCGTCGACGTCCATTTCGTCGACGTCCACATGATTAAGCTCTTCTCCTTTTTCGTGTGCCGCAGATTTTGTCCAGGTATTCGTTAATTCTGGCAATCAAATGTAACGGCCGCGTGAAGGGTGTTCGAGTCTAATGTATTATATTTTGAGAATGTGTCACACATGAACATATGAATGCCCTTAGGTATATTTGCAATTTTTGTGTTCAATTCAAGTTCATTTGCTGGAAGATAGGCAAAATGCACTATCCAATTATGAAAGCTGAACTGGTGTGAAAAAACATGATCGATTTCTAGTTTCAAAAGTGGAATTTTATTTTCAGATTTTCCAGTGGAATTAAAAAATTTTCCTTGTAATCCAGTTTTCTCCAATTTGTTATGAATTTTAAAAGTAGTTTTAGTTCTTTAAAAAACTAGTGAGTTTTCTTCTGCTTCTTTGCGTTCATTGACTTTTTTCCAACTGCTTGTTGGCTATGTTGTGTTATTTTAGTTTCAAGAAAAATTATTAGAATCACAATCAAAAACGCATTTGTTCAGCATTTTTTCGTCTGAATTTTTGTGATGGCAGATTTCTGTGGGTGCGAATCGATTCAATTTAATGACCCAAAATAAGGTGAATGACCACTAGTTTCAATAGTATTGCAATCGGGTACTAGACTTTTCCCGTAAACAACTTTGTTCACAGGACTCAATTCATCTCCTGGACTCTTTCTTTTTCTGGCTTGCTCCGTTTCTCCAAAATTTAAATGGAACTACTCTAATTTAAGTTGTAGTTTGGTAAAGCCAGGTTTAAGGTTGTAATTTTTTTTTTCAAGAAAATTTCTCAATTTTTTCGGGTTCGTGGATTTCGTCCTAGTTTTTGTCTGTTTATTTTCCGTTTTTTGCATTTCCGTTTTTTGTTTTACATTTTCCGAGTTTGAATTTGAATAGTTTTTTGCTATAACTGAAGTTTCAGTAATTTGTAAATTTACCAAGTCTGTTTTTGGATTTACTTTTCCGTTTCTTTTTACGCTTGCGATTAGCAAGCGTTATCAATTGGGAATATAGACTGTTTTTCGGGTTAATAACTTGTTAACAGAATCACTTATGATGCTGCTATGCAGCTTACATGCTGCTGCGCATGTCAAAAAATTTAATTTTAACTACCGATTGGGTACTAGTTATTATAGGGTAATTTCAAAGAGTACTTGAACCTTTCAAAAATTTTAAACAAAATCTGTTTTTTTTTTCGGCTCAAAGGTTGTCGGCATTGTTTCCGCTTGGTTAAACTTCAGTTTTGAAGTTGATTTCGAATGCCTTGCTTGGCATGTTTGCCTAGAGTTTCTCTTCGATAAACACAGCTACTATGAAAATGTTAGGGATTGGGTTTTTTGAGAAGCTTTGGAAAAAATTATCACTTTTCGCAAAAAAAACGTAGGTTTTTTTTTCTAAAAATCCTTTTACCGATATCAATAAAAGTGGTTTCTATAGAAGGACGGCCTACAATCATGTGTGCTTGCACACTCGCCTGGTCTCCTGTTGCTTGATCGCTATGTCTATAATAGCTTTCATCTATAGACTGGGGGAATATTTGACCGACATTTTTGATTTTTTGTTCTCAAAAACTAACCTACCTGTAAATTTCAATGAATAGAGTGGATGTGAAAGCTCACCTGCATAAGCAGCTACGCCCAAGCCTTTTAACAAAAAAATTTTGGCCCTCGGAATAGTGAAATTCACCGTTTTTTTTTTTTTTTTGCGTTTTCACGAAAACTGGCCTCCCGAACCTGATGTTCATCCTGCATAAGTGCCCTGCCAAACCTGGGTTTTTGGGTTCGATCGAAATAACAGGTTGAGCAAATTTCTTCTGCATAAGCGGCTACGCGCCATTTTTTAATTAAAAAGCTATGATTCTCGAAATATCCGCTAACTGATTTGTTGACCGATTTTTGGACTAGATACCTATCCTGAGAAATTTGATACCATAGGTTAATCAACTTAACAGGTTGTTGAAAGCTTACTTTTGTAATTTGCTACGACCAGTTTTTTGAATTAAAGTTATGGCACTCAAACAAGTGACAGTTTTGAAACTTTGACCTTTTTTTGGAAGTTTTGTGACTTTAAAGTAAAGTCTATTATCGTGCCAATACTCAGGTTAAGTGTTTAATTGAGAAACCGATTTTGGGCAACATTCTCCTGTTTATCGGCCACGACCTTGTTTTGGCTGAACAAAATTACAGATTTCGGAAAGTTGATTTTTCTTATAGTATTTTAGAAATCTGTGATGAAAAGTTCAATCGAAAGAAGCGGTTGCGCGAAATTTCGCTGCAGAAAAGGCAATTTACTGTTTTTTTGTAAGGAATATTATATCTTTGGAAACGTTCCGAAATCGCAAATTTTCACTCTTTTTTGATTTAGAAGAGAAACAACTAAGGTTTTGCGCAAAGTTCATTTTTTGAAATCACGCTTTTTGTACCGCATCATTATACCAAATTCAACAAATATCAAACACGTACATCCAGCTTTAGCTGGGCCCTAGGTGTCCTTCATCGAGTTATACGAAAATTTTGGTTCAGCTATTTTTTAACTTTTTTTTTCATTATTGATGCTTCTGTTGTATCGCAAGAGGTGCGAAGCTCCGCTTCGCCTCTGTGCTTAAATGTTTCAACAGTTTCAGTTTATCTTGTATCGGTTCAGTCAACTTACATGGCATAATTCCGAGGGCAAAAATTTTCGTATGCGATTGTGTTTGTTTGGATCGGATGAAATTTTTTATGACAACAGTTTTGTTTTCGACATCAAAATTTGATGTCGCTGGTTTATTAGTTTTCAATTCTTTTTTATGGCTGTTTATGTACTTTTTCTATGCATCTATGAAGTTTTTTTAGCTTTATCTTTTTCAAGTTATTTTTTCAAGTAATTTTTCCATTTCGTTTTTCAGATTTCTTTTGAATCGCAAGTGTTGCGAATCGCAGCTTCAACTCTGTGTGAAAAATTTTCACTTCTTTTTTTGCTAATTTTCGATTTTTTGCTTATGTTTCTGATTTGCAACTTAGCTTCTGAGACCATCACTGGAGTTTATTTTCTAGACGAGCAACTTCGCCTCTGTGTCAATGAATGGAGATTATTTAAGTTGAAGATAAATTTAATTTATCGCATATCCAGAAAGAGTCTTTAAATGTTATTTTTGCTCAAAATTGTTATTTTTTGAGGTTCGTCTTTTGCGGTTTAATTTGAAAACGCATGTTACGCATATTACGCTTTATTATAGAAAAGTACAAATGGCGCAATACTTGTGAATAACTGTTAGTTTCAAAAATGAATTTCTTTTTTAATGAAGTACCAGCAAAACAGAAAAAGTACCTAATGAGATTCAGTTTTCTCTTATTGGGTGGGTTGTATAATAAAGCCTTCTTTTCGTCGTTTTTATAAATCCTTAGATTTTCTTGAGTATCTTTTTCTGACGTATTACTTCGCATGTGTCGATGAATGGATATTATTTTTGAAACCCTATGTCCGAAGTGATTTATCCTGGAAAGTCAATAAGTTCACTCAAAAATTGATTTTTTGATTTTGTCATAATTATTTCGAGTGAATTTTAAAAAGTGTCAAAAATAGCCTTTATTCATATAAATCTCAAGTGGAAGATAAAATTATATTTTGTCTCATTTCTATCTTATTGGATTGGTTTTATGACAGAAATGTCAACCATAAACGATTCTTGAATTAAAACAGCTTCAACGTGATATTTTTCTGAATTGAAATTGTTCAAGAAAAATTGATCATTTTTTTTCGATTTTCTTGAGTTTAACTGACACTTTTTCAACTGTCTTTTAGCTATAGTTAAACAATAACTACGCGTGCGGGACATCGACAATGAATTCGTATTTTGTTTAAATCAGTTCTCATTTTCACTTGTTTTGGCTTGAAAGGTTTCCGTTTGGATTATCGCCGATTTGAAGACCCCGATTTTTCTAATTAATTCATAGCTTAGTTTTTTGTAATCAGGTTTATCTGCGACTCGCTTAGCTTGCCATGCTATGTTTCTGTTTTATCGCAAGTGGGAGGAAGCTCTGCTTGATATTACAAATGTCTGGGGTTCAAATCTCAGCATGGTCCTAATTAGATCTTACAATTTTTCGGCTTAATGGTTTTTGTTTCAACTGTTTTTGGCTTTTTTTTCGTTTTTTTATCGATCAAATGTAATTCCTCCTGAATATTTATCTAGCTTTCTTAGGATTATTGATATTTTAACTTTGCCGATGATTATCGGCTTCTTGATTAGCATTATTTTAACTTTGCCGATGATTATCGGCTTCTTGATTTTCGACTTAACCTCAGTCGGTTTACTTTCCGAATTGCAATTTTTTGTGCTTCTGCTTGTGCAATGATGTGTTGCTGAAGCAACGCTCTTTTGTGCGTGTACTTGTGAAATGATGCGTCATAAAGCAAAGCTCATGATTCACCGCATCGCCTCTCTTCATATTATCATTTTCTAACCAGCTCATTTGATGAGAATTAGAGTAACTTCGGATTCGGCGAGGTTCCCTCCCAAATCTTTTATCCCGAAGAAGCGCTGTAGAAAATCGCAGGTATCCTAGAAAAGCTCTCTAAATTGAATTGCAAATCGAATAACATTTGAAAAAATGTTTAAAATGATCGGTAGTTTTTGGCTTTTTTGACTATTTAAAACTTTTGTGTTTGGGAGAATATTTATTTCTCGAATCGATGAGCGCCAAAAAAATTGTCCTCCATGTTTTGTGGATTATTTTTTTCTAAACATCGTTACTTTTAGCCTAGCTATGTCTGATCAAAATTTAAGTCAGGTTGTGAAGACTGCTTTTCCGCAAAAAAGTACTTATAGAAAAACTAATATTAAGATTCTACGAAGAAGGTATTTCTCCAATCGAATCGAATTTTAAGATAGTTTCATAATAATATAAGTTTTTATTTTTAGAGTCGCCGGCAAGGAAGTGCGGTAAATTTGACCATGAAGCAATCATGGAGGAGGATTCGGGAACTAACAACCTACTACAGACACTGATGATGGAGAGTTCAAGTTTCACTAAAACGAGGGGGTTCCACAGTCATAACTATCAGGATTCCGACATCTTTAGTGTCAGGGATCGCGCAGATGAGGGCAAGTTGCCGAAAACTTTGGACCTAACACAAAAGAGGTCCAATGTACCGATGTCACGAAAACTGAGTGCGAAGAAAAAGGTGAATCAAATTTTTGGTCTATTATCGAAGGAACTTCACCGTATTCGAAGATCTCGGTCCAGTGCAATTCCTGAAAGCATAGTGTCCAATATCATTGAATCGTTAGGCGCTCACGAGAGCAAGGCACCTGGAAATGATGTGTATATTGTTTCGAAGGTTGACCGAGAGACTTTGGACCTTGATGCTTTGAGAAAGACAGGAGTAACACCCCAGCAACTATTCGACGATAGTGGCAAAGTAGTGGACATCGGAAGTACGGGGTATCTGAAACCGTACAACTTAATGACCAAAACGCCGCCCAAAACCCAGTTGAATACACATTCCCCAAGCAAGTCCTTGGCAACTAACGGGTTTTTGAAAGAGAACGGCTTCTCACTCGGGAATCACCAAAAAGACAACTCATTCATATCGACAATAGGTAGCGCTGAACCGGTAAAATTTGGAAATGTAACTCGTCTATCGCGTAAAACGGAGGTTATAGTAAATAACCATCGCAATTTGAATCATTATGTGCCTTTAGCGAAGAATGGGGTTCCGAAATTCTACAAATTTTTCCCGGACAGGCCGCCTGAACTGGACGCGGCAGAAAAGTCACTGTACACTGCTGTGAGCAAAGCCCAGCCGCCCTTTCTTATTCTGAAGAACCCTGCTGCATCGGTGGCAGGCGGCAAGTTACTGCCAGTAGATCCAATTAATTCCACAACAACGACAAGTAATGTGTCGAAGTTTCTACCCTCCTCCACTTCTCCCGAGCAGGCGGCGATTGTGGGAATGGGACTGATGACCTCTCAGAAGCTGTGCGACTTCAAATCCTCCTCGGCTCTCGTGGCCGACAAACTCATATCCAACTGTAGTTGACTGCTATAGTCGTCCTACTCATTCAGTTAGCTAGAGTATATAGTACTACAGTTAACATACCACAGAAAAAACTCATCTCTATTCCTATTCCCTGTATGCACATATGCTGATTAGACAGAGTTAGTGGGCGCCAACACTGAACATACATAATCGGAGCTATCTCGATTCGTGTAGAGTGTTAGTCGCCCATGTAATATCTTGGCTTTACTGTTTAATTTGTTATTTTAAATTGCGCTCTTCGGCCAGGAGAAGTAAAAAAATTCTATCTCAGGTATTAGGTGCGCTTCGCTGGGTACTTTGCGAAGGTTCTAATATTGTACATAGTGTTCTCGACGTATTTAGATTTTGTTTCTTTTATATCTTCATCTATCCATCACTGTTTTATCACTTTGTTTATATATGTGAGAGAATTAAGAAATTGACGTAGTGGCCAACATTCTTGTTTTTTATTTACTCCAATTCTGAACCAAATTAAATGAAATGAAAAGTGAAATTTCCTCGTATTTCTAGTTCAAATAAGCGGAAAATAGAGACTGAAAACAGTTCAGTGGCAGGAAATCAATGTATACGTTAATATTTAAATCATACTTTGACCGCTGAAACGCATTTTTTTAGTTCAAATTTTGCGCAGCCGTGATACCAGGAATAACTCTTTCTCCTATTCCTTTTTCAGCAGACGACGGTATGTATGATGGTTTTTATTCGAGCATAATGCTGATTATTTAACAACCGCCGCCGCCATCTCCGTCACGAATTTCAAATAAATGATTATGCATTTTTTATCCTGAGAAAGGTTACCAAGCATTTCCACGTGATCCAATTCAGCAGAAACCATGTTGAACTATATCACAGCTAAGATTCAACCTATTTTTACTTTTAAAGCCAAAGTTTATTTCCACGTTTCAATAAATAAAAGAAGTTCACTTTTTCTGGAATAGCGTGACCTTAGTGAATTCGAAACAAGAAAACACTCTTTTCTTGTAAACGCCGTTTATCACAATTTATGAACTAGTTCTGTTCAGTTCATTACTAAGTCGCCGAGCAAACATGGAAATTCTTGAAACATAAATAACTAGTCGATCGCTTTACCTATCTTAAGTATAAGCTAAAACGTTAGTAATTTACTAACTTTGGTTGTTTTACGGACGATTAAATAAACTTCTAAACCCTGAAATTTCCCCGATATATGAATAAATGAAACTTAAGTTTCCTTATTTGCGATTTGGTAGTATTCAAATGTATAAATGCATAAAAAATCGGATTGCACTGATTGGTTTGGTTATTACAAATGCGATCACTTATTCTCTAGTCGATTTCTTACAAGGCCAAATTTTAAGCAGATGTGAAGGTTATGTGAGGTTAAGGTTATGTGAAAAAAAAAGAATCTCATTTTTTCGAGATATTTTCTGTAATTTTTCTGGTCTGGGTAAAACTCTGCTGCTTATGTGAGAAAAAAAATTGAATAGTTTTCCAAATAATTTTTATTTTTGTTTAAATAGGCGTTATTATAAATCGACTTATAGTTGTGAACAGTTTTTTATTGTGATGGTGCTGAAGTTTGATTGGCAAATTGCAGTCAATCAGATTGAAGTGAAATAAATTCAGTTCAAGATGTTTACGCCTGCGATTAGCAACTGTTATTAAACCGGAATGTAGACGTTTTTCTGGTTAACAACTGGTTGAACAGAATCACTTGTATCTTGAATCATAACGAATTCAAACTTCTATGCGTGTCCGGCATTTAGCCTGGAAGTGAAAAAATGCCTGGTACGGCAAAGGTCGTGGGTTTGAATCTGACCAGGAACTGTTTACGCTTTCGTTACGAACTTCATGGTTTTTCTTGAAAACTTCCCTATCAAATTCGAGATGAAACGTTCAATCGAAAGAAGCGGTTGCGCAAATTTTTCCTGCAGAAGCGGCTTCTCCTTATCTATCTATCTATTATTTAATTGGCGTTTCACGTGACACATGTATAAGAAGTCCCTATGTTGACATATTTAAAAAGTCCCTATTTTTGCATGTTTGAGTTTTTTCAACGTATTATTTTTTGCATATTTAACGAAAATGTTTTTGCACGTTTAAGCTATACCGTAGGTTAAAATGCTTAAGAAGTTTCATTTTGCTCATGTTTAAATCTGTTGGTATGTTAAAAAATTTTTAAAAATTTTATATACACACACATTCTATACATTTCTTTATAGTGGGGTGCTCCTAGGGTGCATTTAGGGGTTGAAAATCTGGCGTTCAAGTATGACTGCTCAAATCCTTATATTGTTCGAGATATGGCGCTTTTATGATTTTTTAATTTTTTTTTCGAAAACTAGAAATAAAAAACCAACCGAACTTGAATTTCTCAACCCTATATTGGGGTGATATCAGGGTATACTCAGGGTTTGCGAATCTGGCGTCCAAGTATGACTGCTCAAGTCTTTTTGGTTTTCGAGAAATTGCGTTTTTTATGATTTTTTCTTTTTTTGGTCTATTATCGAAGGAACTTCACCGTATTCGAAGATCTCGGTCCAGAGCAATTCCTGAAAGCATAGTGTCCAATATCATTGAATCGTTAGGCGCTCACGAGAGCAAGGCACCTGGAAATGATGTGTATATTGTTTCGAAGGTTGACCGAGAGACTTTGGACCTTGATGCTTTGAGAAAGACAGGAGTAACACCCCAGCAACTATTCGACGATAGTGGCAAAGTAGTGGACATCGGAAGTACGGGGTATCTGAAACCGTACAACTTAATGACCAAAACGCCGCCCAAAACCCAGTTGAATACACATTCCCCAAGCAAGTCCTTGGCAACTAACGGGTTTTTGAAAGAGAACGGCTTCTCACTCGGGAATCACCAAAAAGACAACTCATTCATATCGACAATAGGTAGCGCTGAACCGGTAAAATTTGGAAATGTAACTCGTCTATCGCGTAAAACGGAGGTTATAGTAAATAACCATCGCAATTTGAATCATTATGTGCCTTTAGCGAAGAATGGGGTTCCGAAATTCTACAAATTTTTCCCGGACAGGCCGCCTGAACTGGACGCGGCAGAAAAGTCACTGTACACTGCTGTGAGAAAAGCCCAGCCGCCCTTTCTTATTCTGAAGAACCCTGCTGCATCGGTGGCAGGCGGCAAGTTACTGCCAGTAGATCCAATTAATTCCACAACAACGACAAGTAATGTGTCTAAGTTTCTACCCTCCTCCACTTCTCCCGAGCAGGCGGCGATTGTGGGAATGGGACTGATGACCTCTCAGAAGCTGTGCGACTTCAAATCCTCCTCGGCTCTCGTGGCCGACAAACTCATATCCAACTGTAGTTGACTGCTATAGTCGTCCTACTCATTCAGTTAGCTAGAGTATATAGTACTACAGTTAACATACCACAGAAAAAACTCATCTCTATTCCTATTCCCTGTATGCACATATGCTGATTAGACAGAGTTAGTGGGCGCCAACACTGAACATACATAATCGGAGCTATCTTGATTCGTGTAGAGTGTTAGTCGCCCATGTAATATCTTGGCTTTACTGTTTAATTTGTTATTTTAAATTGCGCTCTTCGGCCAGGAGAAGTAAAAAAAATTCTATCTCAGGTATTAGGTGCGCTTCGCTGGGTACTTTGCGAGGGTTCTAATATTGTACATAGTGTTCTCGACGGATTTAGATATTGTTTCTTCTATATCTTCATCTATCCATCACTGTTTTATCACTTTGTTTATATATGTGAGAGAATTAAGAAATTGACGTAGTGGCCAACATTCTTTTTTTTTATTTACTCCAATTCTGAACCAAATTAAATGAAATGAAAAGTGAAATTTCCTCGTATTTCTAGTTCAAATAAGCGGAAAATAGAGACTGAAAACAGTTCAGTGGCAGGAAATCAATGTATACGTTAATATTTAAATCATACTTTGACCGCTGAAACGCATCTTTTTAGTTCAAATTTTGCGCAGCCGTGATACCAGGAATAACTCTTTCTCCTATTCCTTTTTCAGCAGACGACGGTATGTATGATGGTTTTTATTCGAGCATAATGCTGATTATTTAACAACCGCCGCCGCCATCTCCGTCACGAATTTCAAATAAATGATTATGCATCTTTTATCCTGAGAAAGGTTACCAAGCATTTCCACGTGATCCAATTCAGCAGAAACCATGTTGAACTATATCACAACTAAGATTCAACCTATTTTTACTTTTAAAGCCAAAGTTTATTTCCACGTATAAATAAAAGAAGTTCACTTTTTCTGGAATAGCGTGACCTTAGTGAATTCGAAACAAGAAAACACTCTTTTCTTGTAAACGCCGTTTATCACAATTTATGAACTAGTTCTGTTCAGTTCATTACTAAGAGGTCGAGCAAACATGGAAATTCTTGAAACATAAATAACTAGTCGATCGCTTTACCTATCTTAAGTATAAGCTAAAACGTTAGTAATTTACTAACTTTGGTTGTTTTACGGACGATTAAATAAACTTCTAAACCCTGAAATTTCCCCGATATATGAATAAATGAAACTTAAGTTTCCTTATTTGCGATTTAGTAGTATTCAAATGTATAAATGCATAAAAAAATCGGATTGCACTGATTGGTTTGGTTATTACAAATGCGATCACTTATTCTCTAGACGATTTCTTACAAGGCCAAATTTTAAGCAGATGTGAAGGTTATGTGAGGTTAAGGTTATGTAAAAAAAAAGAATCTCATTTTTTCGAGATATTTTCTGTATTTTTTCTGGTCTGGGTAAAACTCTGCTGCTTATGTGAGAAAAAAAAATTGAATAGTTTTCCAAATAATTTTTATTTTTGTTTAAATAGGCGTTATTATAAATCGACTTATAGTTGTGAACAGTTTTTTATTGTGATGGTGCTGAAGTTTGATTGGCAAATTGCAGTCAATCAGATTGAAGTGAAATAAATTCAGTTCAAGATGTTTACGCCTGCGATTAGCAACCGTTATTAAACCGGAATGTAGACGTTTTTCTGGTTAACAACTGGTTGAACAGAATCACTTGTATCTTGAATCATAACGAATTCAAACTTCTATGCGTGTCCGGCATTTAGCCTGGAAGTGAAAAAATGCCTGGTACGGCAAAGGTCGTGGGTTTGAATCTGACCAGGAACTGTTTACGCTTGCGTTACGAACTTCATGGTTTTTCTTGAAAACTTCCCTATCAAATTCGAGATGAAACGTTCAATCGAAAGAAGCGGTTGCGGGAATTTTTCCTGCAGAAGCGGCTTCTCCTTATCTATCTATCTATTATTTAATTGGCGTTTCACGTGACACATGTATAAGAAGTCCCTATGTTGACATATTTAAAAAGTCCCTATTTTTGCATGTTTGAGTTTTTTCAACGTATTATTTTTTGCATATTTAACGAAAATGTTTTTGCACGTTTAAGCTATACCGTAGGTTAAAATGCTTAAGAAGTTTCATTTTGCTCATGTTTAAATCTGTTGGTATGTTAAAAATTTTTTAAAAATTTTATATACACACACATTCTATACATTTCTTTATAGTGGGGTGCTCCTAGGGTGCATTTAGGGGTTGAAAATCTGGCGTTCAAGTATGACTGCTCAAATCCTTATATTGTTCGAGATATGGCGCTTTTATGATTTTTTAATTTTTTTTTCGAAAACTAGAAAGAAAAAACCAACCGAACTTGAATTTCTCAACCCTATATTGGGGTGATATCAGGGTATACTCAGGGTTTGCGAATCTGGCGTCCAAGTATGACTGCTCAAGCCTTTTTGGTTTTCGAGAAATTGCGTTTTTTATGATTTTTTCTTTTTTCAAAAAAATTTAATTAAAGAAAAAATTAACCAAAGTTCAATTTCTCAACCCTGTAGTGGGGGGTTGTCAGTGTACATTCAGAAGTTGCAAATCTGGAAATGACTGCTCAAATCCTTTTGTTTTCGAGAAATTGCGTTTTTCATGATTTTTTCTTTTTTCAAAAAAAATTAATTAAAGAAAAAATTAACCAAACTTCAATTTCTCAACGCTGTAGCGGGGGGTTGTCAGTGTAGAATCAGTGTTTGCAAATCTGAAGTCCCGGTATGACTGCTCAAGTCCTTTTGGTTTTCGAGAAATTGAGTTTTCTATTATTTTCATTTCTTTGATCAAAAAACAGATATAAAAAAATAGCCGAACTTCAATTTCTCAACTCTATCGTGGGGTGCTGTCAGTGTACATTCAGGGGTTGCAAATCTAGAGTCTAAGCATGACTGCTCATATCCTTTTGTTTTTCGAGATATGGCGTTTTTATGATTTTTTCATGTTTTTTTTTTTTAAATTAGATACAAAAAAACTAACCGAACTTGAATTTCTCAACCCTATAGTGGGTTTCTGTCAAGATATATTCAGGAGTTGCAAATCTGGCGTCCAAGTGTTGCTGCTCAATTTCTTCTGGTTTTCGAGAAATTGAGTTTTTTGTGATTTTTTCATTTTGTTTTTCAAAAATCTTAGATATAAAAAAAAATAACCTAACATCATTTTCTCAACCCTATCGTGGGGTGCTGTCAGGGTACACTTAGGGGTTGTAAATCTAGAATTTAATTATGACTGCTCAAATCCTTTTGGTTGTCGAAAAATGGTGTTTTTTATGATATTTTTTTGTTATTTTTTCAAAAATCTTAGATATAAAAAAATCAAACCCTATCGTGGGGTGCTGTCAGGGTACACTCAGGGGTTGCAAATCTAGAATTTAATTATGACTGCTCAAATCCTTTTGGTTTTCGAGATATGGCTTTTTATGATTTTTTCATGTTTTTTTTTCATCAAAAAAATTAGCTACAAAAAAACTAACCGAACTTGAATTTCTCAACCCTATAGTGGGGTTCTGTCAGGGTATATTCAAGAGTTGCAAATCTGGCGTCCAATTGTTACTGCTCAAATTCTTTTGTTTTTCGAGAAATAGTTTTTTGTGATTTTTTCATTTTGTTTTTCAAAAATTTTAGATATAAAAAAAATTAACCGAATATCAATTTCCTAACCCTATTGTAGGGTGCTGTCAGGGTAAATTCAGGGGTTGTAAATCTAGATTCTAAGTATGACTGCTCAAATCCTTTTGGTCTTCGAGAAATGGTGTTTTTATCATTTTTTATTAGTATTTTTCAGAAATCTTAGACATAAAAAAATAACCCAACTTCAGTTTCTCAACCTTATAGTGGGGTGCTGTCTTGCAAATCTGGAGTCCCGGTATGACTGCTCAAATCCTTTTGGTGTTCGAGAAATTGCGTTTTCTATTATTTTTTTCATTTCTTTTATCAAAAAACAGATATAAAAAAATAACCGAACTTCAATTTCTCAACTCTATCGTGGGGTGCTGTCAGGTAAATTCAGGGGTTGCAAATCTATAGTCTAAGTATGACTGCTCAAATCCTTTTGGTTTTCGAGAAATGGTGTTTTTATGATATTTTTTTGTTATTTTTTCAAAAATCTTAGATATAAAAAAATCGAACCAAACTTGAATTTCTCTACATTATATTGGGTTGCTGTCTTGCAAATCTGGAGTCCCGGTATGGCTGCTCAAATCCTTTTGGTGTTCGAGAAATTGCGTTTTCTATTATTTTTTTTCATTTCTTTGATCAAAAAACAGATATAAAAAAATAACCGAACTTCAATTTCTCAACTCTATCGTGGGGTGCTGTCAGGTAAATTCAGGGGTTGCAAATCTATAGTCTAAGTATGACTGCTCAAATCCTTTTGGTTTTCGAGAAATGGTGTTTTTATGATATTTTTTTGTTATTTTTTCAAAAATCTTAGATATAAAAAAATCGAACCAAACTTGAATTTCTCTACATTATATTGGGTTGCTGTCAAAGTACATTCAGGGGTTGAAAATCTGGCTTCCAAGTATGACTGCTTAAATCCTTTTGGTTTTCGAGATATGGCGTTCTGGCGTTCAAGTATGACTTCTCAAATCCTTTTTTTGCTCGAGATGGCGTTTTTCATGTTTTTTTTTTTTCAAAAAAACTTAGATATAAAAAATCCAGACGAACTTGAATTTCTCAAACTTATAGTGAGTTGCTGTCAGGGTACATTCAGGGGTTGCAAATCTAGACTTAAGAAAACTGAGATATAAAAAATAACCGAACTTCAGTTTCTCAACCCTAAAGTGAGTTTTTTGTGATTTTTTCGTTTTGTTTTTCAAAAATATTAGATATAAAAAAAATTAACCGAATATCAATTTCTCAACCCTATCGTTGGGTGCTGTCAGGGTACATTCAGGGGTTGCAAATCTAGATTCTAAGTTTGACCGCTCAAATCCTTTTGGTTTTCGAGAATTGGTGTTTTAATCATTTTTTTTTTTTTTTTTTGGTTTTCGAGAAATTGCGTTTTATAATTTTTTCATTTTTTTTCTCAAGAAAACTTAGATATAAAAAAATTAACCGAACTTCAGTTTTTCAACCGTTAAGTGAGTTGCTCAGGGTACATTCAGGGATTGCAAATCTAGCTGAAGTATAACTACCCAATTCTTCTTAGTTTTCGAGACATGGCGTTTCTTATGATTTTTTTTTCATTTTTTTTGTCAAAAAATTAAGATATAAAAAAACCTACCGATTCTGAATATCTCAACCCTATAGTCGGGTTTTGTCAGGGTTTGTTTAGGGGTTGCAAATCTGGCGTCCAAGTATGATTGCTCAAATACTTTTGGTTTTCGAGAAATTGCGTTTTTTATGATTTTTTCATTTTTTTTTTCAAAAACCTAGATGTAAAAAAAATTAACCGAACTTCAATTTCTCAACCCTATAGTGGGGTGCTGTCAGGATACATTCAGGGGTTGCAAATTTGGAGTCCAAGTTTGACTGCTCAAATTTTTTTTGGTTTTCGAGAAATGGCGTTTTTTATGATTTTTTCATGTTTTTTTTTTCAAAAAAATTTAGATGTAAAAAAAATTAGATGTAAAAAAATTAACCGAACATCAATTTCTCAACCCTATAGTGAGGTTCTGTCAGGGTACATTCAGGGGTTGCAAATCTGGAGTCCAGGTTTGACTGCTCAAATCTTTTTTTTTCTAGAATTTGGGTTTGTATGTTTTCTGAAGACTTGGTTTTGTAGCACCGGAGGATTGATTGACGCGCTAGTCTCATTAAAGTAGATAAACATTTAAGGTTTTGAGGAAAGTGCAGTTTTTGAAATCACGCATTTCGTCCTGCATCTGTGTAACAAATTCAAAAATTATCAAAAGCGTTCCTCCAAATTAAGTTGTGCTCTAGTTTTACTTCATCAAGACATAGGAAAATTTTGGTTCTTTTAATTATTCCAACATTTTTTCATTTTCCACTTAATGACTATTGTATCGCAAGTCATGCGAATGTATTTTTTTTGTAGGAGAATTGTTGTTTTCGGGATATTTCTAAAATCTAAAACTCTTTCACTTTTTATCTTATTTTAGTAGATAAACAACTAAGGTTTTGGGAAATTGCATTTTTTTAAATCACGCATTTCGTCCTGCATCAGTATAACAAAGTCAAAAATTATCAAAAGTGTATCTTTAGATTAAGCTGTCCTCTAGTTTTACTTCATCAAGACATACGAAAATTTTTGTTCGCCCAATTTTTTCAACATTTTTCCATTTTTCACTTGTTTTTTTTTCACTTGTTAGTTTTTCCATTTTTTACTTGTCATTTTTCCATTTTAAAATATCGACCTATAGTTTGGCTGCTTTTGTCTTGTCGGCTTATTTGTAAAAATTTAAAAAACATTTTTTCAAATTTTCAATCTAGTTACTCTGTGTTGTGAAATACTCCTGCGATATTTAGTTTTACTAGCCTTGATTTCGTGTTTTGATCTTTTTTTTTGCTTAAAAAGTTTATTTGGCTTCAATGATTTCGGTTGAGTGCCTAATTTGGGCTCATTTGAAAGGAAGCATAAGGTTAATGCTTTTTTGCGGTTAGCACAAAATGCTGAAATTTTTAGACTATAATTCATAGTTCAAAGTTTTCATGACAGCAATTATATTTTCGATTCTAGGGGAAATTATTTTAGTTTCGTAGGCTCCGTTGCCGCTCGTTTTTTGTCCTTTGATTTTTCACTATTTGCGATCGATTGTGTTTCTGAACGTGTATTTTGCAATTAGAAAATGATTCTAGGCAACATTGAATTTTTTTAGTTGTGGGTTTTTGAAGTGTTTTTTTTTGGACTTAGTGGCTTTCTTTTTCGATCTGATAGCTTGCTTTGCTATTGTTACGTTGTGTTGCAAGTATTGCGAAGCTCCACTTCGCTTCTGTGCACAATTTCGCTGGGCGGAATAAATAAAAATCTCAATCGTGCCTCAAATTTTAAAAATCTCAAAAAATGCATAAATAAAATTATTTTCGAGTAATAGCCAAAATGTTTAAATCAAAAATTTTTCCATCGAATCTGCCCTGATACTAACAGTCTTAATAGGTTTATTGAAAAAAGTGGTTGGCCTTTTCTGTGGGGCTTAATTTTCTTTTGGCATGTAACTTGGACATCAAATATTAAAAACTATGAGAAACGCTCTTGAAATCAATTTGGTTGATT
Organism: Symsagittifera roscoffensis; assembly: GCF_963678635.1. Lineage (NCBI taxonomy): Eukaryota > Metazoa > Xenacoelomorpha > Acoela > Convolutidae > Symsagittifera > Symsagittifera roscoffensis. The sequence goes on along the minus strand of NC_087063.1, from coordinate 50,235,552 downwards.
TTTTTCCGATAGTTCCCGAAAGTGAAATTTGATAACGATAGAAAACTGATAGTTCTCCTAAAGATTATTATAGGCTTGCGAGCTGCAATCTTTTTTAAATGAGAATAAAGACTTTTTCGGATTTGAATCAAAAACATTATAATCACTTGATGGCTTAAATTAAGTTCAAGTTTCCCGACTTGTGCGACCAACTTTGCCTTGAGAATACGTTTAGGCCTGACGCGGCAAAGGTCTTGGGTGCCAATCCGGCTAGGACCTGTTTTCTGGAAAAGTTGTCGGCTTTCGTCAACTGATTTTTATCGCCTTTTCGGTTTTGTCGCCTGATTTGCCACATCGAGGATTTTTTGTGCTGTTGCTGGAAACAATTTTCATCGTGGTTGCAAGTTTTTTTTGTTTTGAGATTTTGGGTTTAATGGATAGAACGAATTGTGAGATTTTTCCGTGCTAAAGCGCCAGCACCCAAGTTTACCTACACAAAATGTTATGGACCTCAGAAATTTTGGAACTTCGTTTTTTTACTGTTTTTTGAAACGTTTGACTTTCTTCAAAAACAACCCTCCCAAATCTGAGATCCGGGCTCAATCGAAAGAACCGATTGTGTGAAGCTCTCATGAATGAGTGGCTACGACCATTTTTATCCGCAAGAAGTATTGGTCCTCGGAAAAGTCAAATATTTGATTTTCCCAATTTCAATTTTCTAACTTTTCTCGAAAATGAACCTTCGAAGTTTTTGATTGTGGGATCAATCAAAATAGTAGCAAGCTCCCTCGCATTAGCGGCATTTCACGATCTGTTTTTTTTTTCTAAGTTATTGTCTTCTGAAAAGTCAATTTTTTTATTATTTTTTTTTCAACTTCTAAATGTTATGACTTTTACCGAAAAATACTCTCATATCTGCGCTGTGAGAAGCTCCTTCACATACCTGTGAGAAAAACCGGCTGTGAGAACCTCCTTCGCATACCTGACTGCGCCAAAATTTTCATGGCGCAAAAATTATGGGCCTCAGAAAGTCTTGATTTTTTGCAACTTATTGACTTTTCTCGAAATACCCTGAAGACCCGGTTATTTGGTTTCAATCGAAATTACAGTTTAGATCAATCTCTACACGAGCGATCAAGTCCATGTTTTGGAACAAAAAGCTATAATTCTCGAAATGTGAACTATCTCATTTGTAGACTGTTTTTTGGAATTTTCTGGATAACTATCCTGCCAAATGCGATAACATAAGTTTAATCGATACAACAGTTTGTTGAAAGCTTACTTTTATAATTTGCTAAGCCCAGTTTCTTTTAAAAAATGTTATGGCCTTCAAATAAATGATAGTTTTGAAACTTATACTTTTTAGAAGCTATTTTTCTTGAAAACTTCCCTATCAAATCCGAGATGAAACGTTCAATCGAAAGAAGCGGTTGCGCGAATTTTTCCTGAAGAAGCGGCTACAACTTATTTTTTTGTAGGAGAATTGTTGTTTTCGGGCAATTTCTAAAATCTAAAATTCTTTCACTTTTTATCTTATTCTAGTAGATAAACAACTAAGGTTTTGGAGAAATTGCATTTTTTGAAATCACGCATGGCCAAAAATTATCAAAAGAAAGTGTATCTTTAGATTAAGCTGTCCTCTAGTTTTACTTCATCAAGACAAACGAAAATTTTTGTTCGCCCCATTTTTTCAAAATTTTTCCATTTTTCACTTGTTTTTTTCTTTCACTTGTTAATTTTTCCATTTTTTACTTGTCATTTTTCTATTTTAAAATATCGACCTATAGTTTGGCTGCTTTTGTCTTGTCGGCTTATTTGTAAAAATTTTTAAAAATTTTTTCTTTCAAATTTTCAATCTAGTTACTCTGTGTTTTGAAATACTCCTGTGATATTTAGTTTTACTAGCCTTGATTTCGTATGTTTTGATCTTTTTTTTTAGCTTTAAAAGTTTATTCGGCTTATATGATTTCGGTTAAGTGACCTAATTTGGGGCCCTTTGAAAGGAAGCATAAAGAACAGATTGTGTGAAGCTCTCATGAATGAGTGGCTACGACCATTTTTTCCACAAGAAGTTTTGGTCCTTGGAAAAGTCAAATGTTTGATTTTTCCCCATTTCAATTTTCGAACTTTTCTCGAAAATGCCCCATCGAAATTGTAGATTTTGGGTTCAATCGGAAGAAGAGATTATGTGAAGCTTCTCTATTAAAGTGGCTGCGGACAAATTTCTTATACAATCTTCTAGGGCTTTCGGAAAAGTCAGGATTTTTCGAGCTTTTGAAACTTTTGACTTGTCCCGAAAACTACCATCCCCTATCTTAGATTTTGTGTTTAATCAAAAGAAAGGGTTAAGGAAGTCCCTCTGTATAAATTGCGTTGTCCAATTTTTCCAACAAAAAATTATGGCGCTCAGAAAAATCTTGATTTTTGACCGTTTTTTGGAACTTCTTGACTTTTCGCGAACTAACCTGCCAAACCCAGATTTTTGGTTTCAATGGAAATTACAGGTTGGTTGAATCTCTTCTGCATAAGCGGCCAACCCCATTTTTCTTTGAAACAAAAAGCTCTGATTCTCAAAATGTCAACTATTTCATTTGCTGACCGTTTTTTGGACGTTTCTTGATAACTACCCCTTCGTATATAAGCGACTTCGATAAACGCCTTTGAGTTTGCAAGAAAAATGTTATATCGGTGGTTAAAAGTTTTTCCTGTTGTACTTGGGTTTGAAGTTTACCTTTTATTAAATTTTTCTTGTGTGCCTTGAAATAGCGGAACTGATTTTTCTTTCAAATAGTGTTATCATTCAGGTTGCAATGTTTTCGTATAACAAAAAGGCTGAGCGCCTGGTGCGAGACCTCATTAGTCGTATCACCGCAGATGATAATGAAAATTCCGACTCTGTTTCGAAGTTGGAAAAGCAAATTAAATCAACCCTGAAGCACCATCGCTTTCTTGACGTCAACAGTCACGAGATTAAGAGAACAATCGAAGGTCTTGAAACTAAACTGAGAGTACATAATAAGATACCAGAAGCTGATTTACTGCAAGATTTGTTCGATAAATTCATTCATTTTGGTTTTGAGGAAAACTCAGCTCTAAGTGATTTTAACTTCTCATGTGTGTCATTTCTGCATTTATGTGCCTATCAGCCTACTGAAAATGATTTCACACCTGAGCTGAAAGGGGTTCAAAAAGAAAACGACGACGAAGACATAAAGTTGTGGACGGAATGGTTAATAAGTAACCGGAAGGCAAATGGTTTTATTGAAGATAACATGGATGATCATGAAAATGATTCCGAACTAAGTGATTGGGATTTAGAAGCTGATAGTGATAATCCGGAGGATAATAGAATTGAACCACGGAGCGGTTTGCGTTTAGATAGAAATTTTAAAAATCAGCATCAAAATGAACCAATAGTTGTCGAGGCATCGGATGATGAGCATGAGCAAAAAACGGACATTGATGAGAACTCAGCAAATGATAGTTCAGACGACAGCCAATTTAACCTGAAACAAGTTGAATATACTTTCGAAAATCTAGATGACCGCAATTTCTACTGGCGACCAAATCGCGGGTTCGACAAAGCGCTGCTAGAATTGACATTGGATATAAAAAACGACGATAACTCTTTTTTCGCGAAATCGTATTTAGCTTTGAGAAGTAGCAATCCTTTGCTTCGGCCTGTTAAAAGTTCATCGATTTGCCTAACTGAATCTCTTATAATTCGTGAGTGCATATGGTCGCTACTCAGCAACGAGATAAATTTGACGATTTTCATAAAAGCGCAAAATAATGATGAGTTTATCGTCAATCCTGATGTATTTCTGACTCATTTGAGCTTCTCATCTCTGAAAAGTACATTAGCTAGTTTCATGAAGTTTAGAAACGATGTTACGATTTGTCGTCAACTTTGCGCAGAGTTTGAACCTGTAGTTAGCTGTGTTGCTCTTACTGAATTTGCGCAGTCAGCTAGGAATGAAATTCTTGAACCATTTGAAAATTTTCTCCTGAATATTGAACAAAAAACTAAGGATAGCTATACCACCTACTCACTTCTGAGTTTCTACCAAGATGCTACAGACTGGAGAATTCTTTTTGGCTTTTTGGCGGAAATTTGCAACAGAATTTTCCATAAATTGTACGAAGTTTCATCTTTTCCGGAGAAAGAAAGCTCGAACAATGGTACAGCGACGTTAACGTTATTTGTCTTAAAACAGGCAAGCTATATGTTGAATAAATTTCTGCTAGGACTTTCAAAACCCAAATGTTTGAGCTTGCAAGCATTTGTTAATATCTTTACTAGCACTTGGGGTGCCAGTTTGAAAATTGTGGAAAACTGGATAAAGTTGGGTTGTTTGGACAAAACCAGAGCAAATGAATTTTTCATTAAAAGAAATGCTGCTATTGAAATAGTTTCGGCAATGTTTTGGAAACAAGCCTTTGTTCTCGAAGGTGAAACGCGGAATTTTTTGAGCGAACACGACAGGAATTTCTTCTTGAAACTTGCTGATGTGGCAAAAGCGGTAGAAATGATAACTAATTCTAAGATAGCTTTACCGAATGGATTTCCACCAGATATTGTGGCAGCGTTCAAAAAGGAAACGAATGCGTATTTTGAGCTTCCAGAAATTACTTTTCGTAATAAAAGTATTGACGACGCAAACTTATACCTACAGGAGTCTATTCTTGATGTTGAAATCAAAACAGTTCTTCGAAATGAATCTGAAAATCTACTTGAGAAGATATGTACAAAGACTTCGAGCCCGGTTTATAAGCGGAATATTTATCGGGCTAAATTTCCCGCTTATAAAATAATTTTGAAAGAACTTAACGTGGCAAACATTTTGCTTCTGTCGGAGATCAAAACATCTGAAATGAATCTTTTTACAAGAGGAGTATCAGCACTATACTTATTTCAGTCTAATTCTTCAGAAATGCACGATTTTCTGTTTGAGCTATTTGAAGATTTGTCTTTGAAGCGAAAGTGGAAAGATCCAACAATGTTGACTTTGAAACTACAAGATGTTTTCGAGAACTCAAACAGTGGACTTACTGAAGATTTCTATGAAAATATTGTGGCTTCATTGAATAGCAACGAAAGTTCAAATCAACCAAATGTCAATCAGAATATGATTAATCAATTGAGTGAACTGAAAATCATGCTCAATGTTTGGTGGCCTGTCAGCGTGGTATTTTCTCCTGATATTTTCTACACGCTCAATAAGGTTTTCGTGTTTTTGTCTCAAATTAAATGGGCAAAGTATGCGACAACGAGACTGAAGTTATCTTCCCTTCAGCGCTATTTTAGAAGTCAAAAAGACGGTGGCGGTAGACTGAAGAATCTGTTTTACAGATTTCGCTTCAGAATTATTCATTTTGTCAATGTGCTGGAAACATATTTCATGACCAGAGTAATACACGCTACTCATAATTCTCTGAACGAAAATATCTCCAAGGTAAAAACAATCGCCTTATCAAAGTTTCATTTTAACTTGAATTTTAAATAAACATTATTTCAATGAAAAGAATTCCTTTCCAATATTTTTCTATGAATGACCATTTTCATCCAGAGAAGTCGATTTTTAGACTTTTTGATTAGAGTGTTTTGGGTTGGTTATCTTTGTGTTTGTAGGCTCGAACGATAAACGATGTTTTGGATTCAGTTAATGAATTTGCGACTACTTTGACGAACAGGTGTCTTCTGAACAAAGAGTCCGGCAAAGTGCGTTCAGCTCTGATGTCAGCGTTGAACACTTTCCTGCTTTTTGTGAAACAGTCTGAGAAAATGACGTGTTCCGATGTGAATCTGGAATCAATTGCGCCTGGAATTGAACAAGCCTACCAGACATTTGACAACATATATTTGTTCATACAGTCTTTGCTGAGGAAACTCGTCAAAAGAGGTTCTTTTCAACACCTTGAATCCCTAGCTTTTGCTCTCTCGTAGATGTTAAAATTAGAACTATTGTATAATTTAGTTTGGTAATCTGAAATTGAACTTTATTTTAAATTATTTGCTGAAAGCAAGCAGAAAAAGGGCTTCCGCTGATTGAAGCGTGACGTATGAATATTGACTGCCCAGCCTTAGTATTATAGGCTAAACACAATCAATCATTTTTTTTGACATGAAATGAAAAGATTTGGATTTGTTCAAAACATGCACAAGTTTCATTGGCAAAAATAAAAAAACATGCTTTTTTTCAGATGGGACCTGATTTAAAGTAATGAACTCATCGGTAGACTAGGTTTTAACTTATGCCAATTTCAACCCAACAAGCGGCAGAAGCAGTTAAAAACGCAGATTCCGCTTCCTGCTTCGACATGGCTAAAGTACTAATGCCGGGTCAACTAGTGAAATCCAACATTGCCCCAGAACTGATCCAGGGCTACTACGCCAAACGAGGAAGTTCGTTCGAAGAAGAAGAAGAAGCGAGGAATATTTCGAAGGTATACAAAAGTGGGCGCCTCGATAAAGATATCGGCATATTGGTGAAACCAGGTGAATCTAAATCAAGGCCCTTACTAGTGCAATTGGGAAAACCTCTGGGAACTTTTTTCCCGCCTTCTCACGGACCTTTCAGTGCACTAACTCCAAGTATGTGGCCGCAAGATATTTTAAGTGTGTTGACACAAAGTGAAAAGTACAGAATGTCCCCCGAGTTCAGGTACGATGAGTTCGGGTTTCGCGAGGACCGCGAAGACGACGCTGAGCCGAACAGCAATCAGTTGCTAAGCGAACCGTTGAACGATGATCCAAATTTGGTTCTCAGATGGGTTGCGCATTTGGAGTTTACGTGCAATCATGACATGGGTGATTTAACGTGGGATAAGGTCGATGACATTTTGCCTAAATCTGAGAAGCTTCGCATGCTGGTGAAAGAAGGGATCCCACATTGCATGCGACCTCAAATTTGGTCTAGACTGGGAGGAGGCAGACTAAAACAAGTCAAGTCTGAGATATCGTATGTAGAAATTGTGAAGCACTCGACAGACGACAACCTGATTTCATCTCGCCAAATCGAGAAAGACTTGCTAAGGACGCTGCCAAACAATGCACTGTTTTCTGCAATGTTATCCTACGGTGTTCCTAGGCTGAGACGTGTTCTAAGAGCTCTGGCCTGGCTCTACCCTGAGATTGGGTATTGCCAGGGAATGGGAACAATTGTCGCAACTTTCCTTCTATTTATGGAAGAGGAAGAAACGTTCTGGATGGTTGCTGCAATAATTGAAGATATTGTACCGGCATCTTACTACACACATTCACTTCTAGGCGTACAAGCTGATCAGAAAGTTTTGAGACACTTAGTGATGAATTATCTACCTGAAATCGACATTCATCTAAAAGAGTATGACATTGAGTTGTCTCTCATCACGTTGCACTGGTTCCTGACCCTGTTTTCTGGAGTCTTACACATGAAAGTTCTACTGCGAGTGTGGGATCAGTTATTCTATGAAGGATCCGTTGTTCTGTTTCAAATAACTCTTGGCCTGCTAAAAATGAATGAAAATGAGATTTTGGAACAAGACAACACCGCGCAGATATTCAACCTACTGTCCAAGCTACCAGAAATGATTACAGATGTTGACAAAGTTCTTCAAATTGCATCCAAAACTGCTGGATCATTGACTGAAGTTCTGATCGAGACGCAACGACGAAAACAAATGGCTGTAGTTATCGAGGAGCATAAATCTAAAGGTCATGAACTGGATACTGAAGGAGCAAGTAAGCAAGTTGTAAGTCGGAGACAAATGCGAAGACCAAAATCGATGATCAACTTATTCTTTAGCTCAAATGACCTCGAAAGTGAAAAGGTGAAAAATATCCAACAGACGGAAATCATCACCGATCTAAGAGATTCAGTGCAGCAAATCGCGAGGCACTTTCAGGCCACAGAGAAGAAGTACAAAACCTTGTCTATCGTCGCTGACTACACTTTAGAATCACATCAGAAAGACCATGAAAGGTATCTGAAGATTGCAAGAAACAGACGACGAAGAGCGAAAGCGTTGCTCGATTTCGAGCGCCACGATGATGACGAGCTTGGCTTCAAACGAAATGATATCATCACTATAATCTCAATGAAAGATGAACATTGCTGGGTTGGAGAATTAAATGGAGTGCGAGGTTGGTTCCCAGCTAAATTTGTTGAATTGTTGGATGAACGAAGCAAACAATACACACATGCTGGAGACGATTCAGTAACAGATACTATTACAGATCTGGTGCGAGGACACTTATGTCCTAATTTGGACAAGTTCTTTCGCCATGGAATGAAGCAAGCCATGATTGGCCATGAATGTCATCCATGGTTATTCGTAGAAGAAGCTGCCATAAAAGAAGTTGAGAAAGACTTCAACTCTGTTTACTCTCGTTTAGTGCTGTGTAAGACGTATCGTTTAGACGAAGATGGTAAAGTCCTAACTCCTGAGGAGTTATTATACCGTTCAGTGCAGTCGATCAATCAAACTCATGATACAGTGCATGTAGGCATGGATGCGAAATTCAGATCCTGGGTCTGTCTAGGCTTGAACGAACAAGTTCTTCACATCTGGCTGGAAATTTTGGCATCGTGTGAAACGGTCACAGGCAAATGGTTCAACAGAGGCGCATTCATGAATTCGCCAGGATGGGTTCAAATTAAATGTGAATTAAGAATCCTTTGTGAGTTTGGATTCAATTTACACGTGCATACCGAGCTGCCGAGTAAAGCAGCTAAAGATAATATGGCACTGAAGACCATTACAAATGCACCTGGGTCTAAAAGGTCGGACTCATCAACTAGTTCAAATAAACCAATGAAAGAGGGCGTTAGAGATTTGCTGGTAAAGCATCATCTGTTTTCATGGGATCTGTAGTTCGATTAAATTAGTGCTAAAATGTCAGAGGTTAAATATATTTAAATCAGTCAATCTCCAAACTTTAATAGATGACCTATTTATAGAGTTGAATTTGTAAAACTATTATATGATAATTCGTACATGATTAGAGCTTCTAAGTTTTAAGAACCGTTTCGCGGGAAGTTAATTTTCTAGTTTTCCAGAATTGGCTCAAATTAAGCACTAACAACATCACAAGAAGAAATCATTGTCGAATATAAGTTTAAGTGTAAATTTTCGAATGTCTTGCAATTGTCAATAGGTAATTTATGAATCAATAATCCTACATTACTTGATTTCATATCAGTATATTCTGTGTTCTGTTTGTAAATGTTAGCAATCTTATTTATATGTATAGAGAATGCAATTGTTTGTTTTCTGTCTTTTCTTTTTCATTCTTCGAACTTGTCTGTTTAATTTAGTTTGCGTTACATTATCGCGGCATATATTTTTAACGGTGGCGAAGCGAATAATTTAGGACTCGCTTTGTTGGTGCAATAGATTTTTTAAACCTCAGTTTGAATCTCATGGGCAGTGTTTGTCGTTACTAGCATCAGATTTGTAAACTACTGTCCGCGAGTTTTGAGGCTCGAGTTATTTCTCACATGCGCCAGGATTTCTCGCAGGGGCCAAAATAGTTGTACTTCAAACAAGTGAAGTAGGATTTTCTTCGTTTGACTTACTTTTTTTTTTACTTTTTGCTCACTCGTCAATGCAAGATGAAGCTTCAGCTCTGAAAAGAGCTATGGACAACTATTGCACGGTTTTTTGAAATTATATTTTGCAAATAAGGCTCCATTTCTTAAATCTAATTCCATGTGACGAGGTCAGTGACTGGTTTGTTTTACTACATACGCAAAAGTAATGTTTTGAGCTCAGGCAATCATGCGCTATAGATATTTCTGAAACCATCCTTTATTTTTACCCTTGCGATAAGCAAGGTTATATTAATCGGGATATAGACTTTTCCCGTAACCAACTTTGTTCACAGAATGGTCAAATGGTAATCAGTATATTTTATATCCGCTACATATATGGTTTGTGTACCGCTGTATTGCTAATTAATAGCATGGTCAGTATATTGGCAAAATATGCGCCGTTTAAGTATAAGAGTTGTAAATTAGTTTTTCGTATTGGAAGTTTTGGTAGATTTTCGGCACTGATGTTGGTCGGAATTGTAATCATTCTTCTAAGACCTCCGTAATAAAATTAGAAAAATTAAACAAGAAAACAAGTTATTATTTTTTTAAAATAAAATTTATTTTTCTAGCCAATTTGTGCCTTTAACAGCTGTAATTAAAAGGCTGTTCCAGAGCTACTGAAGTGATTCTGGGTCTACAGCTGAAAAAATTTTCAGTTATAAATTGATTTTTTGTAGTCTTTTTTGATTTCTTATCAATTTTTGCCGTCTTACTTGCCGGGTGTTTTATTTCGGTAATTTTTGTCGACTTTTTTAAACAACTTTGTTTCTTTGTAATCCTGAGGTTAAATTTATTGAATAGTTGCTTGGTTTTTGTACACTCCAAAAGTTATTGTTGGAAAAGAAAAAAACTGAAAATAAGAAAAAACTTGCAAAAAAGTTTTCCAGAAGATTTTATTTCTATATGCATCATTTCTGACTTTTTAATCTAAAAGTGCATGGAATTAGTTTTAAGTTTTATCTGTTTAGTGTATTTTAGATTGAGACGTTTAATTCGGAATCGATTTATTTTGATGTTATAGCGTTTTGTTTTAATATTTCAAAATTATTCCGAAATGATTCATTAGTTTCCATAATGTTTTTATGCAATTTTAAGTTCTCTGGTTTGTCTACGAAAATATGAGGCAAGTTTTGCACGAGATTCAGGAGTATGGTTTTTTCTAGTTGAAGTTTCTGAATTTATTTTTTTTGGGCTTTTTTATTATAATTTTTCTGTGTTGTGATTCACCAGCTCTCTTAATGTTGCGTATCAACTTCCTATTCGATGAATTTGATGTTATTGAGTTATTTTTTAAGCCTTCAAAGTTTTTTTTCAGATTTTCTGCAAGTTTTTTGTGGAAATTGTTTGAAACTTATTTTTTCGTTTTTTTGTTTTTTTTAAAGTTTTTTCAATTTTATCGCAAATAACGGTCAGAACCTTTTCGTAAGCTCAATTGTTCCTTTAGGACATCTAGGTTCTCCATAAGCAAAATTTTTTTGAGTACATTCAAGAACTTCGATGCAGATTTTTTGACCTTTTTTGTTATCGTTTCCATCTATTGGTTATGAAAAAGACATGAATGGAGTTTGTTGACCGAATCTTTCTAGTTTTAGGTAATTGATTTTATTAAGTTAAAATATCGAAATTGATAACATTGAAACTCCTGTTATTGCGAGCTTTATTTCCATTTTTGAGACAAGGCAGTCAAGAGATCTGTGTTGATAGCTGCCCAAGTTTTAAAATATCACTTTTGGAAGCGTTGGAGCTTTAAGTTGTGGATTAATGGCATTGAGAATGGCAGGTATAGTCTGAAGTTCTGATAATGTAAGTTGGGGTTATGCATTCTTGTTGTTCTGACCATTTGATAATTATGGAGGAACTTTGTATTCTGTGTGTTATAGTTTTTTTTGTTTATTTTCCACGCAAAATCAGGTACCACAAATAATCATGAGACTAGGTCGAGTGATATATCATACTAAAGCCCTTTTGAACGTGATTCAAACGTCATTTAAAAATTTTGGCAGTGTCTTGAAAAACTGGTAGTAAATTTTCGATTTTTGGTCTAATTTTAAGCTAATAAGGGCTAATTTGAACTGGCGTACAATGGCTTATTGAAGTTTAAATTATTTAAGCCGTGAAAAAAAAATTTTGCTCGAGTAAAATTAGTTTTTGCAGTGTTTAGTTGCATTTTGCGAATCAAAAATTTTTCCAATTGGGCTATTTGACTATTTCGCGTTTACCTAATGTCTGTTGTATCGTTCAGTTTTTTTCTAATGTAACAGTATGGAAAAAACTACTCTAATTTGAAAAAAAATATGGTATTTTCTAAAGACTATGATCGGAACATTCTGTGCTACTTGAAAGGGGATACTCGGATTTGAAGAGAAAGATTTTTTGACAGTCTTGGAGAAAAATGGTTGGAGCAAACTAATTGTAACGAACTGAAAAAAATTAGGCTAGGAATGACACTTTACTTTGTGAAATTCAAAAAAAGAGACCAAATTAACTACTTTCACTCTGAACTATGCAACTGCAAGTTATTTTGGACCTAAATGAAAAGCATGAACGATATATTATTTTAGCTTTGTACATTTATACCAAGTATTTTTTGAAGCTGTTTCTGATTATAATCTTTAAAAAGCAGTTAGTTGAAAGATAGAAAGCAGAATCGTAATTCCTGTGTTTGAACGTTCATTTTTGAGGTTAGAAGAGGCACTTCGATTTAAGAATTTTAGGAGTAACGAGTTTTTTTTTCAAAAAAAAACTTTCTGATCTCTTGAAAAACTTCAAAAACCTTATTTTTTTTATTTAGATATGTTTCAGCAAATACCTCATTTTTATTGAAGTGAATCAGAATTAAAATTGTTCTTTTTTTTCAGTAAATAAATTACCTAAAAGTTAAATTTATTTAAAAATTCCATCAATTTATGAAATAGAAAACGCCATTGAATGCCCCAGTGAGTTAGAACCGATGTGGTTAACTCATAGAGTAATTTCGGATAGGGTACACCGTCTGCTCGTCACGCTATCTTATTTTCGGCCGGATAGATTCGTGCAACTTCTTAGTCTAATACCGATCCTAATCTTACTCTTATACTTTCTAGTCTCAGGGTGTTTAACTAGTCTCTGCTAGGCTCAATAGATCTAGGGTATACTGGTTTATTGCGGCTGCTGAAGTTCTCTTGGAGAGGCAACTAATTTCTGAGTTAAATTCGAATCTCTCTGGTGCTGAAATTACAAGTAATTTCAGCACTTACAAATAAGTGGGTTGTTAGTTAGATGGATTATGATTGGTTAATATTAAATACTTTACAGTGGTAAAATATCCAATTTATCCAATCATAAAATGTAGTTTAGATCAGGTTCCACCCATCCGGGTTCTACAGAGTTTTTTAGAATTATCTTTGTGCAATTCAAAGGATGGATGATGAACGTTGGTATTTGGCGAACATCATATTCTTGTCCGGTTCCTCTTGTTAAAGAAGTTCCAGGACGCTGGAGTTAGGAACATCAATCGTTGTGTCGTCTTGTGACAACGACTGTGTTCCCCAATGAAATCAATCTGATTTCAGAATGGTTTGCTATGACGGGTTTTTCTGTATTATGTAGAGAACTTGTTTTGTGTTCAACCTCGTCTGGGAATGGCGTGGAGATCGTGTGTGGAAGGGATGCCTCGTAACTCGGATCTGCACGTATACTTGAATATCGAGGTGGTCATTGGTCTAGTTCAATGAAGTCTTTTTCTGCGAAGTCAAGTCGTACTCTAAATCCTTTGAGTTGTGATTGTGGACGGCATATTGGTTGTGGTTAGCCATTCTTTGTTCAGAATCGTAATTCCAGCCAAAGCAGAATCGTAATTCCTGTGTTTGAAGTTTCATTTTTGAGGTTAGAAGAGGCACTTCGATTTAAGAATTTTAGGAGTAACGAGTTTTTTTTTCAATGACATAAGGTTTAGGATGATGGATGCAAAGAGTTGTTAGATATTTCTATTTTCTTAGACTGTTAGTCCTTACGATTTTTTGCTTAACTTAACCTGGGTCTTTTTTGTTCAGGGTTGGAGAGAAAAGTATATCGATTCCGAAGAATGATTTTTTTTCTCGTGGCTAGTCTAAGCTAAGGTGTTAACTTACTTAATCTTTCTTAGGGGTAGTGATTGTGTTCAAGGGTTGGAGAATAGTAAATCGATCCACAAGGTTCAGGTATAATTAGAACACAAGTAGTTCGTTAGATACTATTTTAAACTTACTAACTCTAAGATCTATCCTGGGTCTGGTAAGAGGAGGGTTCAAGTGAAGGATGAATAACCGAAGTTCTTCACTGTTTATCTTAATTTGAATGGTTAGTTTTATTAAAAATTTCTATTAGTCTTGGGTCTTTTAGAAGGGTTGGATAGTGAATCGACGTTTGAGGTCGTTAGACACTTGCTAAGTGGGTGGGGGAGAACAAAACTGTTCTTTTTGATCCAAGGATAGGCCTTGATGATCAGGTTTTAAATTTAGTGAAATAGAAAATTAATTAAGATCCAAGGATAAGCCTTGATGATCTGATTTTAAAATTAATTGAATTGAAGTTTTAAATTGTTTAAGTTTATTTAAGAAATAGATTTAATTGTTTAATGATATTAGTGAGCTTATGTTTGCTGTTATGTTTTAGGTGATGAAGCTGGGACAACAGATGATTTATGATTACTAACAATTTATTGTCATGCTTCTAATCTATTATTGGTTAGTTCTAAGCTATTAAGGTCTTATTCGAGTCTTATGGTCGCACCAGATGAGTTAGATCCGATGTGGTTAACTCATAGAGTAATTTTGGATAGGGTACACCGTCTGCTCGTCACGCTATCTTATTTTCGGCCGGATAGATTCGTGCAACTTCTTAGTCTAATACCGATCCTAATCTTACTCTTATACTTTCTAGTCTCAGGGTGTTCAACTAGTCTCTGCTAGGCTCAATAGATCTAGGGTATACTGGTTTATTGCGGCTGATGAAGTTCTCTTGGAAAGGCAACTAATTTCTAAGTTAAATTCAAATCTCTCTGGTGCTGAAATTACAAGTAATTTCAGCACTTACAAATAAGTGGGTTGTTAGTTAGATGGATTATGATTGGTTAATATTAAGTACTTTACAGTGGTAAAGTATCCAATTTATCCAATCATAAAATGTAGTTTAGATCAGGTTCCACCCATCCGGGTTTTACAGAGTTTTTTAGAATTATCTTTCTGCAATTCAAAGGATGGATGATGAACGTTGGTATTTGGCGAACATCATATTCTTGTCCGGTTCCTCTTGTTAAAGAAGTTCCAGGGCGCTGGAGTTAGGAACATCAATCGTTGTGTCGTCTTGTGACAACGACTGTGTTCCCCAATGAAATCAATCTGATTTCAAAATGGTTTGCTATGACGGTTTTTTTTGTATTGTGTAGAGAACTTGTTTTGTGTTCAACCTCGTCTGGGAATGGCGTGGAGATCGTGTGTGGAAGGGATGCCTCGTAACTCGGATCTGCACGTATACTTGAATATCGAGGTGTTCATTGGTCTAGTTCAATGAAGTCCTTTTCTGCGAAGTCAAGTCGTACTCTAAATCCTTTGAGTTGTGATTATGGACGGCATATTGGTTGTGGTTAGCCATTCTTTGTTCGAGTGTGATGGGATCTTTTTGTCTTTGGATGTTCGTCTTTGTTGTTGTGTATCGATCTATATACTGCAAAGTATGATTTATATTTTATAAAATTTTTTAATCATGAATTTAGTTAGTTGTTTTCACAAAAGCATTTTGTTTTAGTTCGGTTATTTTGAAGAGTTACTCACCCTTGAGTACCTCTTATTAAAAATAGAAGTGTGGTCACAAAGCGTGGATGTAGCGCGGTGGGTTAGGCCGGCTATAGAGCATGCTCAGGACGTCCTCTCTGGTGGGTTAGGCCAGGAGTGGGAGTATGATTTCGTGCTGTTTCTTTCAGAGGTCCTGTTATGTGATAACGTTTTAAGTTGGGTTTATGTTGGTCTTTCTTATGTTACTTTTGGTTGTGTCCTTTTTTCAAAAATCAAATTGTTTTTAGTATGAGTTTTTCTTGCGACTTTTTTGTGTTTTATTATTTCTTTCTTAGACTTTATAATAGTCTTCAAAAGAATAAATTATCCAGTTTTAAACTGGGTTAATCCGGTTTGGGTACCGTTGGTTTTCTTTTCTTAGTCATGCTGTTATTTTATGATTTGTGGTGTTTAGAAAGCTGCGATGGTTAGTTTGGCTTAGTATATAATTCCTTTCCAACCGGGTTAAAAGAAAGTTCGAAACTTGTTATCGCGTGTTAGAGTTGTTGAGTGTGAAAACTTGAAACTTAAAATCATTATTTAAACAATTCTTCGTGGGCGAGCTGTGCGAGGAATTTGGATAGAATTCCTGTGCGATTGAATGAAAATATCAAAAGGTTAGTACTGCATTTTCGTTATATCAATTTATAACATAGAGTTTCAATTTTACTGCGTTTTTTTGGGGGAAATTTTAAAGTTATAAATTTTCATCGTAATTAATTTTACTGCTTCATGGGTAAATAATTTATAAATTAATTTACTACATTTGGAATGAATTTTATTATATTTTTGTGCAAGATATTAATGAAGTTTAGAAAAATTTTAACAAGTTTATATTTTTCTTTTCTGTTTTTTGCAGATGATCGTGGTATGAAGACTAAAAATGTAAAGAAACATGAATAAAGAATGGTTAATACTTAGTTTAAATTTATTAGTGAAGGGTATTTTAAATTATACTTACCTGTTAATCGTCTGGGAAGAAGCCGTGGGGGAAGATGTCGTGTATCATGTCCGATGTTGTTAGTAATTTAGCTAGTTTGCGAATGATGTTTTTAGTTTGGAGCAGTGGCCAAAGCAATTGAAGTGCTTTAATGGTTTTAAGTTCTTCGGTGCCTACTGCAAACTCGTAAGGTGTGTTTTGAATGAGGTTATATATTTTGTGATTATATTTAGTATTGTGAATGAATTCTAATATTGGGATTTCTATAGGCTGGATAAATTCATGTGGGATAAGGAAGGGTCTGGATTCTTCGGCGTTAAAAGTCTTCGTGATTGGACAAAATATATACATTTGTGTTACTGGGTCATAATTGCGGAGGATGTCGTGGAGGTTAGTATCCTTGATGCAATAAGTGAAATTAAGAAAAAATGGTGAAGTGTACTTTGAGTTAAGAAACTGAAAACGATGGTGTGGTTGTCTTGATGGAATATGCAAATCAAAATGATTTTGTATGAAGCGATAGTATGTATATGTATGAGTCTGTTTAGTGCGTAACATAATGTCGTGTGAACAGTGCAAATCGCGTTCATGTGGTGCAAGGAAGTGAAAGGTTAGTGAAAATAACTGAAATTTGTCTTTGAAACTTTCGTAAGCTTGAATATCATTTAGTGCTTCAGAAATGATGTGATCATATTTTCTATCAAAAATATTAAGTGTGAATACATATGACGTTTTAATGAAAAATTTTTCTGTTAGTTGTGGGTTTGCGAAGCGGTCGTCATCTAAAAATTGGTCTTGATTAGTTCGGATGATATTATGGTCGTAATATTCTATTGTAAATTCGTTAGCTCGGGGTGCATTGAATGTTTTTAGTAATTTTTTATATCCTACATAAGTAAAATTTCTAGGTGTTAGTGTTGCGGTGAGTATATATAACATATTTTTATTCCTTTCTATGTCGTCATGAGTACTAGATAGTGGCAGGCAAAGGGGGTTAGTAAAATGATAATATGCTGTCCAATGAAGTGTGGGCATTAAAACATGTTCATCTACAAAACTACGTGTGTCGTTAGGTGTATTTAACGTATATTGTGGAAATGAGGGTATAAATTATATGTTGGTTAACTTAGGGGTGCTTGTCGCTGAACTGGTTCTAATGGTTCGGATAAACGAGCGTGTCGTTCTTCAAAAGTGTATGGGTTATCTTGGAAAGAAATTCGTGTGGATGTTTGGGGGTTTTGGGTAGTTGTAGGTATTGTCGGGTTTTCTTGGGATGATGTCGGTGAAGACTGATTTTGTGATTGTTGGTTAGCAATTTTTGAAAGTTTTTTGATTTGTTTTTTCTAGTGAAAAAATTTATGTTTATTGTAGTATTCTTCAAGGAAAAGAATTAAAAGGGTTGTTGCTAAGGCGAATGTGACTATTGCCTTTTTTATACATTTGCACATTGTCAATATTAGGGATAATAGAAATGTTATAAAAATTACAAATAGTAAAAAAAATATCTGTTCTACTAAAAATTTTTCGTATCATTTAAATAAACTTTGGGTTATCGTACCTGTGAATATGGTCAATGATTTGGGAAAGTTGGAGATATATTTCAAATAGGGAGTAGAAAATTTAAAAAATGTTGCAAAAAATGATTAAAATTATTATAAAAGCTTCAAAGGTATCAAATAGAAATATGAATAAAAGTTTAAGTAATATGAAAAAGTTTATGAAAATGTTGAAAATTGTATTTTTAAAGATAGTGACTGATCGAGAGAAGAGCATTTAAGAAATGACCTTTTGGTCGATTATTTTTTGTTGTTTGAGGCGATATTCAAGTGTGGTCGAGTTATTTATTGATTTTTTGACAAGTGGGTTGAGTTTTGTGAAAAGTTGTTGGGGGCTAATTTTATGGTGTTTGGGAGGTCCTCTTTGCTTTATTTTTATTTGTTAGGTGATCTGGGGTATTTTTGAGATTTTTGTACTTTAGGCCAAATGAATATGGTCGTATTTTTACTTAGGCTAATTTACCATTTTTGGTTGGAGGGTTTTGAGGTCTAAGTTGGGAAAATATTGTTGATCCTTGCGTTATTAGATAGGGGAGGGTTATGATATTATGGTGGTATTTATTTTAGTTGTCAAGTTTGAGTGGTTTGCTTGTTTTTGACCTGGAGGTTGTAAAGTTATAGTTATAGATATGCCTGGAGTTTAATATCTTTCGTCTAATAGGTTGGTGTTATAGTTATAGAAGGTGACGAATTTAATGAATCCTATTGGCTGAATCTGAACTAGAATTGTTGCATGTTTTGTCAGCATTTTATTTTGAAAAATGAAAAATCAATATGATCCAGAGGTGCAAGGATTATTAATTTTAAAATTAAAGTTGTTTTTGAAATTCAACTTTCTTTAATATTTTAGATTGTGGGATGAATGTTTTGTAGTTTTTACGTGGTTGATTTCTAAGTCTTGATGATTCCCTATGTTCTGCTTTCTCTACTTGTTCTTGTGGTAGAATTTTTTTTATCATTTTTCTATTTTTCCTTTCTTTTTGATGTATGTTTTGATCTGGCTTTTTTGTATTGTTTTGAGTTGTAGTTGGTTTTGTATTTGTTTTTCATGATGAATGTTGTGTTGTGCATCTATTTCTTTTTCCGTATGTGGATGATTTTGAATAACTTTTAAACCTGTGAAAGAATATAATTGAGTTATTTCGCGTAGTGCGTACTCTTTTGGGTAGTAAGGCAATAGATTGTTCCGATGTTGAACAATTTCTTTTTGGTTTGAATCGGTAATTTTATACGTTACGTCAGAAGGTTTGGCAATTAATTGGTATAATCCTTTGCGAAGGGGTTGTAATTTTTTAGAAATTCCTTTTTTGTGTATTAAAATTAGGTATTAAAAAAATGTTCCAATTTTTAAATCTATGGCTGGTGTAAACCGTGAATTAATTTGTTCGTTAATGTTTTGCCTTTGTAACAATTTTTATGTTACTTTTTGTAAATTTCATTGTTTTTTATCTCTATTTAAAATCCATTCGATATGTGTACCGGAGGCTAATTTAAGGATTTGTAGGTGATGAAAATGATCTTCATCATGCGTGTGTAAAGGTAGGTTATAACAAATTGAGTCTTTATTTGGTTGGCAATAACCTTGTGCATTTTTATGAGAATTTGCTGTAAACATAATTGGTTTACGTGGCTTTGGTTAAAAACCATTTCGTATGGTGACATTCCTAAACTTGTCGTGATTTGTGAATTATATGCTAAGGGAAATAATTTTACATCTGCTGACCATTCTGTGTATTTTGTATCATTTCCATTTATAATACATCTAAGATATTCTTGTAATGAACGGTTCATTCCTTCGACTAAACCGTTTGTCCAAGGTGCATGATTGGGTAATCCGAATTTAGCTATCGAGTGTTCATAAAGTGTCGTGTAAGCGTAATAAGCATTACTGGGTCATAATTGCGGAGGATGTCGTGGAGGTTAGTATCCTTGATGCAATAAGTGAAATTAAGAAAAAATGGTGAAGTGTACTTTGAGTTAAGAAACTGAAAACGATGGTGTGGTTGTCTTGATGGAATATGCAAATCAAAATGATTTTGTATGAAGCGATAGTATGTATATGTATGAGTCTGTTTAGTGCGTAACATAATGTCGTGTGAACAGTGCAAATCGCGTTCATGTGGTGCAAGGAAGTGAAAGGTTAGTGAAAATAACTGAAATTTGTCTTTGAAACTTTCGTAAGCTTGAATATCATTTAGTGCTTCAGAAATGATGTGATCATATTTTCTATCAAAAATATTAAGTGTGAATACATATGACGTTTTAATGAAAAATTTTTCTGTTAGTTGTGGGTTTGCGAAGCGGTCATCTAAAAATTGGTCTTGATTAGTTCGGATGATATTATGGTCGTAATATTCTATTGTAAATTCGTTAGCTCGGGGTGCATTGAATGTTTTTAGTAATTTTTTATATCCTACATAAGTAAATTGTCTAGGTGTTAGTGTTGCGGTGAGTATATATAACATATTTTTATTCCTTTCTATGTCGTCATGAGTACTAGATAGTGGCAGGCAAAGGGGGTTAGTAAAATGATAATATGCTGTCCAATGAAGTGTGGGCATTAAAACATGTTCATCTACAAAACTACGTGTGTCGTTAGGTGTATTTAACGTATATTGTGGAAATGAGGGTATAAATTATATGTTGGTTAACTTAGGGGTGCTTGTCGCTGAACTGGTTCTAATGGTTCGGATAAACGAGCGTGTCGTTCTTCAAAAGTGTATGGGTTATCTTGGAAAGAAATTCGTGTGGATGTTTGGGGGTTTTGGGTAGTTGTAGGTATTGTCGGGTTTTCTTGGGATGATGTCGGTGAAGACTGATTTTGTGATTGTTGGTTAGCAATTTTTGAAAGTTTTTTGATTTGTTTTTTCTAGTGAAAAAATTTATGTTTATTGTAGTATTCTTCAAGGAAAAGAATTAAAAGGGTTGTTGCTAAGGCGAATGTGACTATTGCCTTTTTTATACATTTGCACATTGTCAATATTAGGGATAATAGAAATGTTATAAAAATTACAAATAGTAAAAAAAATATCTGTTCTACTAAAAATTTTTCGTATCATTTAAATAAACTTTGGGTTATCGTACCTGTGAATATGGTCAATGATTTGGGAAAGTTGGAGATATATTTCAAATAGGGAGTAGAAAATTTAAAAAATGTTGCAAAAAATGATTAAAATTATTATAAAAGCTTCAAAGGTATCAAATAGAAATATGAATAAAAGTTTAAGTAATATGAAAAAGTTTATGAAAATGTTGAAAATTGTATTTTTAAAGATAGTGACTGATCGAGAGAAGAGCATTTAAAAAATGACCTTTTGGTCGATTATTTTTTGTTGTTTGAGGCGATATTCAAGTGTGGTCGAGTTATTTATTGATTTTTTGACAAGTGGGTTGAGTTTTGTGAAAAGTTGTTGGGGGCTAATTTTATGGTGTTTGGGAGGTCCTCTTTGCTTTATTTTTATTTGTTAGGTGATCTGGGGTATTTTTGAGATTTTTGTACTTTAGGCCAAATGAATATGGTCGTATTTTTACTTAGGCTAATTTACCATTTTTGGTTGGAGGGTTTTGAGGTCTAAGTTGGGAAAATATTGTTGATCCTTGCGTTATTAGATAGGGGAGGGTTATGATATTATGGTGGTATTTATTTTAGTTGTCAAGTTTGAGTGGTTTGCTTGTTTTTGACCTGGAGGTTGTAAAGTTATAGTTATAGATATGCCTGGAGTTTAATATCTTTCGTCTAATAGGTTGGTGTTATAGTTATAGAAGGTGACGAATTTAATGAATCCTATTGGCTGAATCTGAACTAGAATTGTTGCATGTTTTGTCAGCATTTTATTTTGAAAAATGAAAAATCAATATGATCCAGAGGTGCAAGGATTATTAATTTTAAAATTAAAGTTGTTTTTGAAATTCAACTTTCTTTAATATTTTAGATTGTGGGATGAATGTTTTGTAGTTTTTACGTGGTTGATTTCTAAGTCTTGATGATTCCCTATGTTCTGCTTTCTCTACTTGTTCTTGTGGTAGAATTTTTTCTATCATTTTTCTATTTTTCCTTTCTTTTTGATGTATGTTTTGATCTGGCTTTTTTGTATTGTTTTGAGTTGTAGTTGGTTTTGTATTTGTTTTTCATGATGAATGTTGTGTTGTGCATCTATTTCTTTTTCCGTATGTGGATGATTTTGAATAACTTTTAAACCTGTGAAAGAATATAATTGAGTTATTTCGCGTAGTGCGTACTCTTTTGGGTAGTAAGGCAATAGATTGTTCCGATGTTGAACAATTTCTTTTTGGTTTGAATCGGTAATTTTATACGTTACGTCAGAAGGTTTGGCAATTAATTGGTATAATCCTTTGCGAAGGGGTTGTAATTTTTTAGAAATTCCTTTTTGTGTATTAAAATTAGGTATTAAAAAAATGTTCCAATTTTTAAATCTATGGCTGGTGTAAACCGTGAATTAATTTGTTCGTTAATGTTTTGCCTTTGTAACAATTTTTATGTTACTTTTTGTAAATTTCATTGTTTTTTATCTCTATTTAAAATCCATTCGATATGTGTACCGGAGGCTAATTTAAGGATTTGTAGGTGATGAAATTGATCTTCATCATGCGTGTGTAAAGGTAGGTTATAACAAATTGAGTCTTTATTTGGTTGGCAATAACCTTGTGCATTTTTATGAGAATTTGCTGTAAACATAATTGGTTTACGTGGCTTTGGTTAAAAACCATTTCGTATGGTGACATTCCTAAAGTTGTCGTGATTTGTGAATTAAATGCTAAGGGAAATAATTTTACATCTGCTGACCATTCTGTGTATTTTGTATCATTTCCATTTATAATACATCTAAGATATTCTTGTAATGAACGGTTCATTCCTTCGACTAAACCGTTTGTCCAAGGTGCATGATTGGGTAATCCGAATTTAGCTATCGAGTGTTCATAAAGTGTCGTGTAAGCGTAATAAGCATTACTGGGTCATAATTGCGGAGGATGTCGTGGAGGTTAGTATCCTTGATGCAATAAGTGAAATTAAGAAAAAATGGTGAAGTGTACTTTGAGTTAAGAAACTGAAAACGATGGTGTGGTTGTCTTGATGGAATATGCAAATCAAAATGATTTTGTATGAAGCGATAGTATGTATATGTATGAGTCTGTTTAGTGCGTAACATAATGTCGTGTGAACAGTGCAAATCGCGTTCATGTGGTGCAAGGAAGTGAAAGGTTAGTGAAAATAACTGAAATTTGTCTTTGAAACTTTCGTAAGCTTGAATATCATTTAGTGCTTCAGAAATGATGTGATCATATTTTCTATCAAAAATATTAAGTGTGAATACATATGACGTTTTAATGAAAAATTTTTCTGTTAGTTGTGGGTTTGCGAAGCGGTCATCTAAAAATTGGTCTTGATTAGTTCGGATGATATTATGGTCGTAATATTCTATTGTAAATTCGTTAGCTCGGGGTGCATTGAATGTTTTTAGTAATTTTTTATATCCTACATAAGTAAATTGTCTAGGTGTTAGTGTTGCGGTGAGTATATATAACATATTTTTATTCCTTTCTATGTCGTCATGAGTACTAGATAGTGGCAGGCAAAGGGGGTTAGTAAAATGATAATATGCTGTCCAATGAAGTGTGGGCATTAAAACATGTTCATCTACAAAACTACGTGTGTCGTTAGGTGTATTTAACGTATATTGTGGAAATGAGGGTATAAATTATATGTTGGTTAACTTAGGGGTGCTTGTCGCTGAACTGGTTCTAATGGTTCGGATAAACGAGCGTGTAGTTCTTCAAAAGTGTATGGGTTATCTTGGAAAGAAATTCGTGTGGATGTTTGGGGGTTTTGGGTAGTTGTAGGTATTGTCGGGTTTTCTTGGGATGATGTCAGTGAAGACTGATTTTGTGATTGTTGGTTAGCAATTTTTGAAAGTTTTTTGATTTGTTTTTTCTAGTGAAAAAATTTATGTTTATTGTAGTATTCTTCAAGGAAAAGAATTAAAAGGGTTGTTGCTAAGGCGAATGTGACTATTGCCTTTTTTATACATTTGCACATTGTCAATATTAGGGATAATAGAAATGTTATAAAAATTACAAATAGTAAAAAAAATATCTGTTCTACTAAAAATTGTTCGTATCATTTAAATAAACTTTGGGTTATCGTACCTGTGAATATGGTCAATGATTTGGGAAAGTTGGAGATATATTTCAAATAGGGAGTAGAAAATTTAAAAAATGTTGCAAAAAATGATTAAAATTATTATAAAAGCTTCAAAGGTATCAAATAGAAATATGAATAAAAGTTTAAGTAATATGAAAAAGTTTATGAAAATGTTGAAAATTGTATTTTTAAAGATAGTGACTGATCGAGAGAAGAGCATTTAAGAAATGACCTTTTGGTCGATTATTTTTTGTTGTTTGAGGCGATATTCAAGTGTGGTCGAGTTATTTATTGATTTTTTGACAAGTGGGTTGAGTTTTGTGAAAAGTTGTTGGGGGCTAATTTTATGGTGTTTGGGAGGTCCTCTTTGCTTTATTTTTATTTGTTAGGTGATCTGGGGTATTTTTGAGATTTTTGTACTTTAGGCCAAATGAATATGGTCGTATTTTTACTTAGGCTAATTTACCATTTTTGGTTGGAGGGTTTTGAGGTCTAAGTTGGGAAAATATTGTTGATCCTTGCGTTATTAGATAGGGGAGGGTTATGATATTATGGTGGTATTTATTTTAGTTGTCAAGTTTGAGTGGTTTGCTTGTTTTTGATCTGGAGGTTGTAAAGTTATAGTTATAGATATGCCTGGAGTTTAATATCTTTCGTCTAATAGGTTGGTGTTATAGTTATAGAAGGTGACGAATTTAATGAATCCTATTGGCTGAATCTGAACTAGAATTGTTGCATGTTTTGTCAGCATTTTATTTTGAAAAATGAAAAATCAATATGATCCAGAGGTGCAAGGATTATTAATTTTAAAATTAAAGTTGTTTTTGAAATTCAACTTTCTTTAATATTTTAGATTGTGGGATGAATGTTTTGTAGTTTTTACGTGGTTGATTTCTAAGTCTTGATGATTCCCTATGTTCTGCTTTCTCTACTTGTTCTTGTGGTAGAATTTTTTCTATCATTTTTCTATTTTTCCTTTCTTTTTGATGTATGTTTTGATCTGGCTTTTTTGTATTGTTTTGAGTTGTAGTTGGTTTTGTATTTGTTTTTCATGATGAATGTTGTGTTGTGCATCTATTTCTTTTTCCGTATGTGGATGATTTTGAATAACTTTTAAACCTGTGAAAGAATATAATTGAGTTATTTCGCGTAGTGCGTACTCTTTTGGGTAGTAAGGCAATAGATTGTTCCGATGTTGAACAATTTCTTTTTGGTTTGAATCGGTAATTTTATACGTTACGTCAGAAGGTTTGGCAATTAATTGGTATAATCCTTTGCGAAGGGGTTGTAATTTTTTAGAAATTCCTTTTTGTGTATTAAAATTAGGTATTAAAAAAATGTTCCAATTTTTAAATCTATGGCTGGTGTAAACCGTGAATTAATTTGTTCGTTAATGTTTTGCCTTTGTAACAATTTTTATGTTACTTTTTGTAAATTTCATTGTTTTTTATCTCTATTTAAAATCGATTCGATATGTGTACCGGAGGCTAATTTAAGGATTTGTAGGTGATGAAAATGATCTTCATCATGCGTGTGTAAAGGTAGGTTATAACAAATTGAGTCTTTATTTGGTTGTCAATAACCTTGTGCATTTTTATGAGAATTTGCTGTAAACATAATTGGTTTACGTGGCTTTGGTTAAAAACCATTTCGTATGGTTACATTCCTAAAGTTGTCGTGATTTGTGAATTATATGCTAAGGGAAATAATTTTACATCTGCTGACCATTCTGTGTATTTTGTATCATTTCCATTTATAATACATCTAAGATATTCTTGTAATGAACGGTTCATTCCTTCGACTAAACCGTTTGTCCAAGGTGCATGATTGGGTAATCCGAATTTAGCTATCGAGTGTTCATAAAGTGTCGTGTAAGCGTAATAAGCATTACAATGTGGTACTGGGTTGAGTGCTACATAATTTGTAAATGCATCAACAATTACCATAATGTAGGAGTTTCCTTCAGAGGATGGTGAAATTGGTCCTTTTGTATCGAATGAAATACGGTGGTTAAAATATAAACTTTGTCCTTTAAAATCTTGTTTTTGTGCTATTTGTTTTTGATTTGGATAAGGTTTATTTAGTTGACATATTATACAATCATTGCATAATACTTTTATCCAAATTGGTGCATTTGGGAAATAAAAATTTTGTGTAAAGTTTGAATATGTTTTCTCTGATCCAGAGTGTCCTTTAGTATTTTGTGTATGTGAGATGTTAAACGCTATTATTATCATACTTAAAGGGAGACAGGGAACTGTAGAATCATTTAATTGATATTCTAGAAGGTCTGTGTTTTCATTAAATGTTGTTTTATTAAATTTTCGGAAATATCGGAGGAGTGTTTTATTTCCTAAAATTGTGGTATCTGCTTTTACGGGCTTAGTTTTGTATTTGTGCCATGATTTTAATTGTCTAATTACCGGGTCCAGATTTTGATATTGTTTTAAGAGTTCAAGTGTAATTTTATCTGTTGGAGGGAGAAAAATATTGTCAATTTCTAGTTTTGATAGGGGAATTGTGTCAAGTGGGTCATGGGGGTCAAAAACTTGATTTTTTGTGTATTTTGAATCATTTGTTTGTGGTCCTGATAAATTAATTTTATCAGTTAAATTTTCTTTTTCAATTAATGGAAAACAGTCTTTTTTATGCGAGTGGTGTTTTATTCTTTTTTGTTGGGTGTTATTTTTTATCCATTGTGAGTATGGAATTGGTTTGAAAGTTGATGTTCCTAGTAGATCAACTTCGTAGTGATTATTTTGGCAATCTAAGTAAAGTGGGAAATGTTGTAGGTTATTTATTTGTGATTAATCAATGTCAGTTTTTACTGCATATTTGCATTCTAGTCGGGGTGATGTTTCGTCTTTTGCAAGGTAAAATTTTATATTTTTTGGTATTTCAACTGTAGTTTTTCGTGTAAGTAATTCAGGTGGTGTATTTCGACTTAATGTATCTGGTAATGCAAGATTCTTTCCGGCTGTCCAAACTATATGTAAGTTTGGAAATTTCATTAGAATTAATTGAATTCTATAAACTCGGTGATTTGGATTTGACTTTTATGTAAAGAGAAAAATGATTGGTTTATGATCTGTGAATAGAACTGTTGGATGTTTTGATCCAAGTATCAGAAATTCATATTCTGTAAGTGTATAAATTATAGCTGTACATTCTCTCATTAGAGTTGAGAGTCGTAGCTCTGCTTGAGTGAATAATCGGGAGTTTTATTTGTACCACTATGTGATTGTAGTAATGCTGCGCCGATGCCAAAATTTGAAGCATCGCACATTGCATAGAATGGTTGATTTGGATCTGGAATTGTGTTTGAAATCTGTTCAGTTAAAAGTTTTTTAATTTCTTCAAATCGTGTTTGATGTTCAGTGGTCCATTCAAAATTATTTTGTTGTCTGAGGATATTATTTTATAGAACGGTCTTAAATATAATTGCTTTTTATAAACGTACTTGCTTAAGAAATTTAACATTCCAAGGAATTCTTGGATTTTCTTTTTGTTTGTTGGTGGCTGAAGTTTTTGAATAGCATCAATGCGTGATTTTAATGGAGTGATTGTGTTTCGTTCAGTATTATGTCCTAAAAATTTAACTGTGTTAAAAAGAAGTGTGATTTATCGGGAGCGGCCTTCAGATTTTCGTTCTGAAGTATTTTATGATAGTGCTCTAAAACTGTAAACATTTCTTCTTTTGTTTGTGATTGCATAAAAACATCCTCTAAATAGGTGATTGCGTTTTTCTTGAGTATTAGTGGTCTAAAAATTTTACTCATAAAAGCTGAAAATGCTGCTGGTCCTATGGATATTCCATAGAATAAGCGATTAAATTCATATTGTTGATTTCCAATAACAAATTGTATTAAACGTCGTGATTGTTCATCTAGTGGCATTTGATTGTATGCACTATTCATATCTGCGGTTGTAAAGTATTTTCCATTTATCTTTGTTAGGATAACTTGTATTGGTTCGATAGGCCAATTGCATTTCGATTCGTCAATTAGTGAATTGAGGTATCTAGCGTCTAAAACTATTTTTAATGATTCACCTTTTGCTAGAATGATAACAGGGTTGATAAAAGTGTTACCTTTTGGTTGTTCTTCTTTATTTACTGGTGAGATAGTTTTGTATTGTTCTAAAATATCAAGTAATCTATTTACTTTGTCGTGTAAATGAATTGGTACTTTACTAGCTTTGTTTTTTGAAAACTGCGTCAGGTTTTAACGGGAGATGTAGTGATGAACTGATTTTTCCAACGTCAAATTTTGATGTTGCGTAGACTGTTGAATTTTTTAACAGTTGTTTTGATAATTTGTCAAATTCGATTGGTGTAATTTGTGAGTGTTCAAAATTAAACATTGTTAAAAATTTTTGTTGTTCTTTTGTGTAATTTGTTATTGAATGTTGGTTTAAAATATGGTGTTTTTGTGAAGTAATCTGTGTTTCTCTTTTCATTACTTACTATGTTTTTTATGGATTATTCTTCGTCAAGAATTGTGGATTGGCAAATATCTAATAATTGAAGTATATTATTTACGCGATAGGCTACTTCATGTATGGGTGAGATTGTAGCGTTTGTTTCACAATATCC
Source organism: Symsagittifera roscoffensis (assembly GCF_963678635.1). NCBI lineage: Eukaryota > Metazoa > Xenacoelomorpha > Acoela > Convolutidae > Symsagittifera > Symsagittifera roscoffensis. The sequence goes on along the minus strand of NC_087063.1, from coordinate 50,206,956 downwards.
TAAAAGTCCTAAGGGTAATGTTACTTGATACGGTGTATTGTTAAACACGTGTAACGAAATGATGTCGGAATTCGTGTTTTTCAAATATTTTATAGATGAGATCGTGATTTTGAAAAATTTGTGAAAAGGTTTGAATTCAAAATCTGACATAAAAAGTTGATGTTTATTTTGACTTTTATCATACTGGTGAACTTGTTTTATTGAAAAATTATATATATTTCCTGATAATGGTTTCAGGTGTTTCCGTTGTTGGTTATAAATTGGATAAAATTTTGAGAAGAATGGTGGTTGTTTGTTTAATCTTTGAAAAAATGTTAGCGCTGTATTTTTTGTTTTTGTGTATTTATCTTTGATTAGTATTTTACTATTAAGGATGTTGATTGTTGGTATATATTTAGATATAAATGGTATGCCAATGATATTGTGCTTAATATCAGTAATATGAAATATTTGTTTAATTGGTTTGTTTAGGATTTTGTTTTGCTCCATTGTTCTCGTGGGAAGCAGGAATAATTGGATTTTTCCATAATTTACTAATGTTGATCCTTGTGCTGTTGCTAGTTTACTAGAGGTTGCAAGAGGCGTTAATTTTGGATGTAATGTTTTGATTTCATTCCATGTGGGAATATTAATTATGTTTGATTCTGCTCCTGAATCAATTAAAAAATCAATTTCAAGATCTGGTGGTTGAAATTCTTTGTTTCTTGGACTTTCTAAGAGAAATGGTTTTGTCCAAATTTTTTCGCTGGGTTGTTTTTTTTGTATATTTTGATAAATATGATTTGTGTTTGAACATTGTGTTTTATCTTTTTCATCGGGTTTAATTACCGTGTTAATTTCGTTTACTTCTTTTGCAGTTTGTCTAGTATCGGTGAGTCCAATATAATAATTGTGAAGGAGTTCCAATTGATTTTCAGATATATGTGTTGTAAAAGGTTGTTCATATATGATAGGTTCATAGTCGTTTTCGACTGTTATCATATTTACAGATATGGTATTTTCTGTATCACTTTCTGTATCTGATGATCCACAGTTTATATGATTTAGTTGTAGTTCGTTACTTCCTGTGTCATCAATACCTGGGGGGTCTGATGTTGTTTCTTCATTTGTCTGTTCTTGATTAATATGTCTTTGATGTTTTGGTGTACTACTTCTGTATCGATGTTTAGAATTGTGATAATGGTTATTATTCCTATGTGGTGACTGGGAATAATTTCTATATCGATTATTGTAACTTGAATTTCGATTTTGTGAATTGTTCCGTGATCTGTTTTGATAATTATCATTTGATCTGTGATTGTTTGATCTATTATATGAATTATTTCTTGATCGATTGTTCGGGTAATTCTGATTTCGATTGTTCGAATAACTTCTATTTCTATTATGTGAATAGTTTCTATTTCTGTTGTATGATGAGTTTCGTGATTGATTATTGGAATAGTGTTTATTTCTTGGATTCGATTGGGAACTGGATCTAGAAACAAATTGTGTTGCATTGGAATTTGATCTCGAATAGTTATTTCGACTATTTGATCGATTATAATTTTTTTGTGAAGAATTTGTGTATTTCTTCGTTCTGGTGATCTTCCTCCATAACTTGAGTTATATGGTGATTGATTCCTTGTGTAATTGGTTTTGTTGGGAAGTGGTTTTCCTGAACTGTTATTACTATATATATTTTTATTTGGTAGATTTTGATCTTTTTTCATATATTGATAGAACGATTTATTTGGTTCTTTATGCTTTTGAGGTTTATTCTGATTATCTTGTTGTTTTTGTCTACATTCGGAAATACTGTGTCCGTATCGTCGGCAAAAATTACACCATTTTTTAAAGGATGGTTTGCCTTTAAAATTTGGATGTTTTTCATGGATATTTAGTATTTCAGTGATTTTTTCAATTAGGTCTATCTGATTCCTGTATGTTATTTATATGTGTAGTGTTTGTTTCAATTCGATTAACATATTGTAGTTTTAGATTTTCTGTTTCTTCGAGTTTCTTTGTGATTTCCGCTTGCTCTAGTTTATCTACTAATTTTCGAAAATCTAAATCTGGTTCTCGAATTGAGGAAGGATGAGATGCTCTCTTTTTTATTGCTATATTCCTTAATTGAGGTGTTAAGGTCATCATTAAAATTTCTGTCATTTTTGTGTTTTTATAGTCATGTGTATTAAGTGAATATGCTTTTCGAACTAGTGTTTCGATACGTACTGCTAATTGTTTGATAGTTTCATTTGGTAATCTGCGAATTTCATTACATAAAACTCTTTGGTGTTGTTTATTTCTTTCGGAGTCAAACATTTTTGAAATTTCTTGTGTAAATCTCTTCCAGTCTGATTTTATTTCTTTAGGTAATACTGAAAACCATTTTTGAGCTGTGCCAGCTAAGGTTGTTTTTATCAGTGCTGTGCGTCTATGTATCCAGTTTTGATGTAGTGGCGTATTAAATGGTTCAGGTCCTATATTTAAAATTAAATTTGCTTTTACTGCATTTAGATAATCTTCTACAGATTATTCAGGGTCTGTTCCTGTGAATACCATCAGTGTTTTATTGGATGTTATTGATAATCCACCCATGAGGTATGGATTCATTGTCATCTGTAGTGATTCTGCGGCATTTGGCATATGCGAAAAATTTGAAAGTTGATTTTTTGTTATTTCGTGTTGCTGAAGATAATATGGAAGCGGTATTTCATTTTGCATTTGAGTTGGCTGATAAGAATGCATTGACATTGGATTCTGTGGTTGTATTGATTGTGTGTTAAATGGATTTTGTATATGCATTTGTTGTGGATGTTGTACATCTGTTGGGTTTTGTGGGTAAATTTTCATATTTCGAGATGGTTGAGGTTGTCGTGGTCTTTGTGTGCGGTATTCTTTAGTATATGGTGCAAAAACATCTGGTTGGTGATAATCATCTTCATCGGATGATAAATATTTTGTATTAAATGATGTATGTTGGTTATTTTTATTTTGTTGAAAGAATGGGTAATTTTCAGTATAATCATGTGTAGGTTGTGGATTATCTGGAAAATTTACTGAATTTGTCGATGTTTTCGGGAGATTCCAATAATGAGACATACGTGATTTGAATTTTGTGTTTTTTCGGTGAGGTTGATTTGTTCTTGGTTTGTGAGCATAATTATAATTGTGTTCTGCAAAGGTGTTTCTTGTGAATGATTTTCGTGTTTTTGACGGTATTGTCATTGGTCTATAGGTTTGATAATCCATATGTGAATATTTTGGAATAACCGAAGGTTTAACGGTTGATTGTAAGGTTACTTGTGCCAGTGAAGTATTCGTATTTCTTGGTGTTGTCAAATTTGGGTGTATTGGTGAAATACTTTGTTGTGTAGTTGTTGTTGTTTGGACAATTTCTTCATTTATGAAGTGTGATGGTGTTTGAATATCTTGTTGTGTAAGATTTCTAGTTCCATTAAGGTTTTCATTGTGTATGACGGTCGAATTTAAACTGTTATTTCGCGTATCAGGTAAAAATGTATTGTAGTTTAATGGTGTTGCATCAATGGTTAATGGTATTACTTTTACGTAATCTCTGTGATAAGATATTGTACTAATTGCTTGACTTGAGATAGCTTGTGGGATATTTATAAATGTAGGATGAGACCATTCAGGGTCCCAAACGTAGTCTGATTGTTCTGAAAGGGCAGTGTCATCATTTGTATTTTGAGGTCTGAAGTTTTTTCTTGCTTGTGAAATTAAGTCTAAATTATGTGTGAAATAATCTATTATAAACCATGCTAAAATTTTTTGTAAATCATGTTTAGTGTGTTATGAAACATCATCTTTAGTGAAATTTTCTTTAATTATATGTAGAAATGTTGAAAATATTTCGATTTCATTTCGTACTTTTGTATGTTTGGATGTTTCCGTTGGTGAGATACTTTGAAATTCTGTTTTTTCTAATATAGAGATATAAGTATATATTATTGCAAAAACTTCGTTTGTGAATATAGAGTTTGCTCTTTGTGAATTATGTTATTGTATGCTCTTGATATATTCTAGGAATACTTTTGAAAATTCTAATTCAAGATCATCTGTTTGAATTACATATTTACGATGGTTCGTATTTGGTGTGCTGAATTCTATGGTGTAGATTCCATATTCTTGTGTTAGGTTACATATGTCTTTCAAATAATGTTCAATAATGTGTCTTTTGATTTTTACATCTGGGAATTCTGCTTTGCATGGACTGATTCCGGGTTCAAACAAGTTTACGAGTAAATTTTTGCAAAAATCATGTTGCCCTCTATCATCGGGTGAATATATGAGAAAGGGGTAAACTTCTTCGTCATCTGGACTATCATCACTTTGAGTGTGGCTCATTTTTTCGTTTGATGACTGTTAATATATAGCTATCGATGTGTCTAATTGGTTGATTCCAATTATACAGATGTACTGGTTTGTGTTTGTATTGCTTTTTATTCTTCTTTTTCCTCTTTTTGATGAATTTGAAGTTGTTTCTGAATCGGAAAAATATAATTGATCGTGAAAGGGACAATTTTTATCAATTGATTCTTTTAATTTGTAGAGTTCATCTAAACTGCTGGCTTCTGATTCAGAAAATGCGTTTCTATTTTTTGAAAATCTTTTTCGTGTGATTTGTCTTTGTTTGTTTATAATTTTTCTTTTTGTTTTTTGTCGTTCTGTTCTAATGTATCCAACTGTTTGTGTATGAGGTGTGATTACAAGATCGTATTTTTTGTTATCTATTTCACAGTTGTGTAAAACGATTGTTTGCTTATTTCCTAGATTTTTGAATGACATAAGGTTTAGGATGATGGATGCAAAGAGTTGTTAGATATTTCTATTTTCTTAGACTGTTAGTCCTTACGATTTTTTGCTTAGCTTAACCTGGGTCTTTTTTGTTCAGGGTTGGAGAGAAAAGTATATCGATTCCGAAGAATGATTTTTTTTTCTCGTGGCTAGTCTAAGCTAAGGTGTTAACTTACTTAATCTTTCTTAGGGGTAGTGATTGTGTTCAAGGGTTGGAGAATAGTAAATCGATCCACAAGGTTCAGGTATAATTAGAACACAAGTAGTTCGTTAGATACTATTTTAAACTTACTAACTCTAAGATCTATCCTGGGTCTGGTAAGAGGAGGGTTCAAGTGAAGGATGGATAACCGAAGTTCTTCACTGTTTATCTTAATTTGAATGGTTAGTTTTATTAAAAATTTCTATTAGTCTTGGGTCTTTTAGAAGGGTTGGATAGTGAATCGACGTTTGAGGTCGTTAGACACTTGCTAAGTGGGTGGGGGAGAACAAAATTGTTCTTTTTGATCCAAGGATAGGCCTTGATGATCAGGTTTTAAATTTAGTGAAATAGAAAATTAATTAAGATCCAAGGATAAGCCTTGATGATCTGATTTTAAAATTAAGTGAATTGAAGTTTTAAATTGTTTAAGTTTATTTAAGAAATAGATTTAATTCTTTAATGATATTAGTGAGCTTATGAGTGCTGTTATGTTTTAGGTGATGATGCTGGGACAACAGATGATTTATGATTACTAACAATTTATTGTCATGCTTCTAATCTATTATTGGTTAGTTCTAAGCTATTAAGGTCTTATTCGAGACTTATGGTCGCACCAGATGAGTTAGAACCGATGTGGTTAACTCATAGAGTAATTTTGGATAGGGTACACCGTCTGCTCGTCACGCTATCTTATTTTCGGCTGGATAGATTCGTGCAACTTCTTAGTCTAATACCGATCCTAATCTTACTCTTATACTTTCTAGTCTCAGGGTGTTCAACTAGTCTCTGCTAGGCTCAATAGATCTAGGGTATACTGGTTTATTGCGGCTGATGAAGTTCTCTTGGAAAGGCAACTAATTTCTAAGTTAAATTCAAATCTCTCTGGTGCTGAAATTACAAGTAATTTCAGCACTTACAAATAAGTGGGTTGTTAGTTAGATGGATTATGATTGGTTAATATTAAATACTTTACAGTGGTAAAATATCCAATTTATCCAATCATAAAATGTAGTTTAGATCAGGTTCCACCAGCCTTCTTTTGCGGCTGCGTTTAATTTCGTTGTGTTATTTATTGTAGGAAGCAATTCCACATTCAGCAACCATATGAAGAGCTGTAGCTTCTTGCGTTCTCGCTTTTCAAAAGGAATGTTCAAGAACAAAGCTAATAGGTAGAACAAAGCTATCGAAGAACAAAGCTAATCGAAGTAAATGGTAGTTTTTTTTGCTTGGTTTGTTTCCGAGCCGATACCTCAAATGACCGTGAGCAAAAAACAATCCTAATGTCGAGAACCAGTCGTAAGCTCAATTATTTTTTTTTGATAATTAAGATTGTCTCAGTGACAGAATACCTAAAAATATTGTGGGGATCTCCACACATATTAGCAGCCAAAATTAACAGTAAAAAATTTATTGGCAGTAAAAAAATAGTATTTGGTTATTTTTTTTGTTCATTTAATCCGAGCGAGACTGCGTTAGTAGAGCTTCGTTCATTTCTCGTTATATTTTTAAATGCATTGTCAAACCTCTAATTGGCTTTTTCAAATTGCATTAGCTATTTTGTCGAATGGTATTGATTAGTGGGGCATATTTGAGAGCAATGATAGTTAGCCCTCAGCGGTCTAGTGAAGCGTTTCTTTAAAGCTGAAGGTTGTGGGTGCAATTCATCGTTGCGAAAGTATCTTTTTAATGTTTGATTTTTAAAGAAGTTTTTTTTCACGTTTTTTATTGCAGGTGTTTGCGATATGCAGTTTCGGGGCCTTTTAATCCGCTCAAAAATTTAGCAGCATAAATTACTGAAACCGTTCTTTCAGTTTCTTTTCTTTTTTCAAGTTTGAGATTTGATTATGTGTTGGGATAATTTAAATTTCCCTAGCTTCACCTCTGTGTTGAAAAACAGCCTGTCAAAATAAACGCATTTGGAAAAGAAAGAAAACACAATTTCTAATTTATGGATTTTGCAGCGCGATTAACACATTCATTGCAAAAATTATTGTTTTTAGTTCAGTCTCAGTAGTGGATTTAGGAAAGAAGAGGCGCGCCTTTAGTACTATTTCAAGACATTCATTTTGTGGCTGACCGACCATTAAATTTGTCTAAAGGCGCCTTAGAAGCCCATATACAGTTTTTGAGGGGGAAGCGCGAGCCGAAAAACGCAAATTTGTGTATCAAAACTCCAAAAAATTTTGACAAAGGGGTCTTAATAGTGTTTAGAGGAGCTCGGAAAATCAATTTGGATGACCTGAAAAAATTTTCCGACTAAAATATTGACAGTTAACTGAAAATCCGTGCTTGCCTCGAGAAAATCCTAAATCCGAGCCTGCATAGTCTAGTAGATTATCCGTGGAAGTTTTTGCTCGATATGATTAGGAATTTAATCCTGTAGGAGCGCAAGGTTTTCGAAATCAACCTATTAGATGGTGTTTGCCAAATCAATTTTTAATTCAGCTTATTTTTTCAGTTGCATATGCGAAGTCTAACTTTGCTTGTGTTCACGAACAGTCAATCATATTTTTTGTTTGTTTCGAAATGCTGGACCAGAAATATTTCTTTCACTTGGTTTTGGAAAGGTTACTTAGGTCACTAGAAAGTCGCGTTTCTTCTTCTTAGGCGGAGACAAAGCGGTGCTCATTTGCGCATCGAACGGGCACTTCAGAGACTTGGGCCTAGCATTGCTTAGTCTGTTACTGTTACCTAATTTACAAAGTGGACACAGCTCATTAGCCCGTGTACTTACTTGAAAATAATTTCTATATTCGAAGCTCATTGGTTGCAATTTTGTCTCCATGAACTACATTTTTTGCAGATGAAAATGAAAAGATAGCTTGCAGTATCGCCAATTGCTGTCGGTACGAGTGTTCAACTTAAGTCCGGATCTTCGGTCGAGTGTTATAAACCATGAGAGCTCTCAAGAGGTTAAATGGAGACTATCATACACTACAAACCGGGTGCTTCTTTCATCGACCCTCAATGCTTCAAATACTTCACGAAATGGTTTGATCATCTAAAGTACAAAAACCTATCGTGTGAATTTGGGGTTCCGAAAGAGCTATTATTCAGAAGTGAATTCGGCTCATCGCCCGTATGTCTGAGTATCTATGAAATTAGAAATGCTTTAAAGCTTCTTTATAAACTAAATGACAACAAAAATGTTTACACATACCGGGGGCATCCGATTGTCAGAGTTAAAATATTCGGTATTGTTCGAAAAGTTTCAGACAATGAAAAGTTTTTCAAATTTTTGATTCAAGATGACTCGCACACAATTCATTGTCTGCTGTGGAAAAATGATTTCGTCAAAATAAACCATGGGGAGCTACCTCTTAAATGGAGCGAAAACGTTTTAGTGTCTGCATTTATCAAGCAAATGGATTCGACTAGGATTTTAGACGTCTTTGAAATCAGCATATTCAACATCAAATGCGAAAGTCTAAAAGAAGAATTGAAATATATGCAATTGAGAGATAATCACCGGAATTACTTGGAAAAACGGCAAGTTAAAAATTCAATTTTATCCTACTGGGTGATAGTAAAAGTTGCAAATATTAATGGAAACGAGACAGAAAGTGTAGACTTGAAGACGATTACGTCACTGGATACGATTGTCTCGCTGTTATCGGAAAGATTGATAGGATTTTTGCGGTCGGACAGGAAAGTATTGGTCGATTTGTCTGAAATCATCAATAGCGAAGTTCTGGATTGCATAGTCGAGAAAAAAGTTGTACTTCCATGCTCGACAAGTTCAAACGAAAATGTGTGCTTCCAAAATAGTCAATTAGTTCTAGATATTGCTTTGAGTAGATTACTGAGAGAATGTATCATTCTAAAAATGAAGCCTAAAGTATCTCAAATGCCAGATGAAATTTGGAGCATGCCAAAAATATACGTTCCCTTTAATGACATTAAATTAAGACGTGAGATTACGATGAATATTGGGAGCTCAAAACCGCCGTTGACTACTGAAGTGTTGGAAATGATGTTTGCGTCTTTCGAACGGTCCGTTTTGAAGTGCAAGATGAACTCAATGCATTTGAAACACGTTCTTGATGAACTTATGCATGATTCTGAGATCTTTATGATTGACAATTATTGGAATTTGGCTTCCTGATTGTTGAATTTTTGAATTAAAACAGTGATTTGAATTTAGCTAGCATTGGCCGGGTATCAGCGCTTAAAAGTTAGTCACACTAGAAGTCTCCATGGGGACGGTCAACACGCTGTGGTTGCTTCTTTAAATTCCTTGGCGTCCTTGTTTAATCATTCGAACTAGTTTTTTTTTCAAAAACGTTAAGTTGTTTGTTCGGGGCAATTTTTTTTATCCTGATAACGCCCTGATTAAGCCGATGCTGTTTCAGAAGATGACTATAGTGAACAAGCCCGAATTATACTTGTCTGAACCTGATAAGCTTTAAATATTCATGTCTGATAAAGTATCGCATACAATTAATAGTCTTATTTTTGTAGTTATCAGAATGGCATTAAAAAGTTGATAAAATCGACAGAAACCTGGTTAGACTTACTTGAATCTCTAGTTCAATTAAATATTACAAAGCTATACATGTGCTGTAAAATATGGTGGCTGAACACGGCCTGTTGATTCACCGAATAATTATGCTGCAGCTCAAATAAAAGTAACTTTGCATTATAGATTTCTATTAATCAAGAGCTCTATGTATAGTTACTGTTGACATTGTAGTGCTCGTTTTTCTTTTTTTATAAGAGTTCATAATAGTAATTGGTTTAAGTAAGCTGCATTTTCTTGTTAGTTTGGCAAATTTTACGAAAACTGTTTTCATGCTTGTTTGTGCGTGTCATGCTCGAGCGCATGGCGGTCCGCTGCTTGAACAAAAATAGCGATTTGACCATGTAAAATAAAATAATTTTTTGATGATCGAAATGGTTACTTTTTGGAAGGATGAATTATTTGAAACAAACTATTCATTATTTAGTTGTCGTTCACAGCTCACATGTTTGAGAAGTCCCTATGCTGACATGTTAAACAGAATTGTAAAAGATATAAACTTCTGACTTTCAATTGTTATCGATAAAAAATTGTCGAGGCTGAGAGCTCGAATAGATTTTTAAAATTTACGTATTAATAGATATAGATATTTCAATTCTCAGATTTGTGGCGGGTTAGTATAGGTTTTAATGAATGTAGGTGTGTGATTTACTTTCAGAACCATAAATGTTGGTCAAGTTAGTGAAGAACAACGCCTACTTCAAGAGATACCAGGTCAAGTTCCGGAGGAGGCGAGAGGGTAAGACTGACTACTATGCTAGGAAGCGACTGGTCACTCAGGCGAAGAACAAGTACAACACTCCTAAGTACCGAGTGGTAGCCAGAGTGACAAATAAAGATGTCATTGCACAGCTGGTCTACTCAACCATCACCGGAGATAAGGTATTTGAGGACGTGATCTAATTTTTCTCCTGTTTTATTGAAATGTAGTAAAATTTGCCCGCAAGTCCCGGCAATTTTTGTCACAAATTATTATGAATTCTGTTATTCTGATGTCTGAATCTCAGCATTGGGCCTAGCTGATCTATAAGCCTCAATGGCAGGACAATAATGTTAGATTGTTTATGAATCTGGGTTCTTCATAGCTGCTGAATACAATGTTTTGTACTGGTAATTATCATTGATGAAAGTTGATGCCTAGACTAGTTTGACTAGTTTTTATACAATTAACATTGAGCAGTAGAAAGGTGTGCCTCGAATTGTGAAGCGAGTGACTTGTTTGCAAAACAGACACGCTTTTCGGTTTATCTGCCTAATTACGCTTGCGCTTAGCTAGCGTTATCAAATCGTAATAAAGACTTTTTTCGGATTAGCAAAATCACTGAATCCTTTGTGCAGCATTCAGTTCTGCAGCAAACATGTCCAATTTTTTGAAAATTCAAATTTAAATACTGGTTACGAAACTTAGTTGACTGCTAAGAACCTAAAGAACTTAGGCTCGAATCCGGTCAGCAATAATAGTATCAAAAAGATCAGCGTCCTATCAGTTGTTTGATTATGTTTTGTCGGCTAAGTTTCCTTATTTTTTTACCTTTAAGGTGCTGTAAGCTAAACCTACTGTAAATGAAGTGTCTTGCAAGGGTATTGCAATCGGGTACTAGACTTTTTTCCTTTGTACAGAGAATGGTTAAAAATTAGAAACGGTAAATTTAGGTTCAGATCATGATAAATTAAACTTCTTTGCGATTCGCCGGTACACTTGGTCTGGTGGTAACGAATACGCGTGGGACGGCAAAATTCCTAGGTTTGAATTTGACAGACATTGCTGTTTTTTTCAAACGGGAAATTTTCCGTTTCAAAAAAATGTCTGATTATTAATTGTCTGCTTATGTTTTGTCGGCTAAGTTGCTACATCCTAGAATTGTTTTTTTTTGCATGCGCATTTTACATTGCAGTTGCTCTTGGTATTTTGATTTACTTCGGCTGTATGTAATGGCTTAACTTCTTGTTTTTTCGCCTAAAACTTTTTCTGCGCAAATGATTTCAGCTTGTTATTTATCGGCTTAATTGCCTTATGTTGAGTCGTTTCACGATAAACGTAGTTTATATGCTCACCTCTAGGTTGCACAAATTGCAAAAATTTTAAGAGGAATTTTAGTTCAATTTTTTCATGATAACATTTTTTTCGGCTTTTTAGTTTTTTTCTTATCCTTTTTTCGGCGTAATTGCTTTCGGCCTATATTATATCGGCTTACTGACCTAATATTGCGTCTTTCGGCGAGAAAAACAATGTAAGTGTGTGTTTTTTGAGGTTGAGAAGGACTTAATAGTGTTTCGTTGGTCTTAAACTTTTTGAATTGTTTTGTTGGCTTTTTTGGCTTAATAGGTTCGGCCAATGTTATATCGGCTTAGTGGCCTAATATTTTTTCATTTCACGACCAAATAAATTTTTCTGTTTGTGTATGTTTTGAGGGCAAGGAAAATTTGTTAATTTTTTATAAGTCTTAGTCTTGTTGATTTTTTTTCGGCTTAAAGGGTTTCTGCTAAGGTATTTTCGGTTTTGTTACCGCTTGGTAAATTTCTTCCGATGATAATTTTTTGTTCTATTTTCTTGGCATATTCGTATTTCAAAATTAGCTTGATTCATTTTGATAAATCTAGTCTTTTTGTATCGCAAACGGCGCCAAGCACAGCTTCGCCTGTCTTGATGTTTCGAACTGAGTATTCGGGTCTGTTTTAGTTTTCTTTTTTTTTCCGTTTTCCACGCAAAATGAGGTACCACATTTAATCATGGGAATGGGTCGAGTGATATTGGAGCCATTTCAGTTGTGATTCGTTCTCAAAAAGTTTTTCCATATCGAGAAAAATTGGTTTAGACTTCTTGATTTTTAAATCCAATTTCGAGCGAATAAAGGGAGCGAGCAGGCTTACAATAGCTTATTCATGCTAAATTCAAGCCCCGAAAACTTAGTTTTACGCAAGTAAAATTAGTTTTTTAGTGCCTATTTGAGAATTAAAAACTTCAAAAAAATTCAAAACTTCTAAAAAAAAATTGATTTTTTCTTCTTGATTTTTTCTTTTCATTTTTTTTTCAAAAAAAACTGTTGTCCGATTTGTCTATATTATTTTGACTGTCGAATGTGCCTAAATTCTAGTTTTACACCAGATACTTCTATCACACCACGAAGAAAACACTACTAATTTGAAAAAAAAAACTTTCTTTTTTGTAATTTTGAAGACTATGGTCGGAACATTCTGTGCTACTTGCACAGTAACCGGCTATCTTTGTTTTCATTTGTTTTCATCTGAAAAGTTTTTTATTCCTGAAATTTTTGCCCTGTGATGGCGTAGTACACTTTTGTCTGTGTGCAAAGCTGGTAAACCCATTTACGAAACAAATTTAAGTGTGAAGTCATATGGTCTGTAGTCTTTTGGTTGTTAATTTTTCATGAAGGTACCTTCGATAGATTGTTTAGGTAGTAGTTGCAGCATACGCCCACGAGTTGCCCAGCTATGGGCTGCCAGTAGGTCTAACAAATTATGCTGCCTGTTACTGTGTTGGACTCCTGTTAGCCAGAAGGACTCTAAGGCACTACAAGTTAGATGACATCTACGAGGGACAGGCCGAGATCGACGGCGAGCAGTTCGAGGTCAGTGAAAAATGAAAATAGGCATTGAAAAGCATGCTGACTTATATAACTCGGGTTCGAGTATTGATTAATTACTTGCTGGATTGCTCCATTTTCGTTAATTTTCAATCGCTGAGACAGTAATTTGTTTTTAAGGCAGCTTATATAAATTTGTTCATTTCTCGAAATTGGTTGAAGAATAATGGCTGATGCATTATTTCAACTATTTTCTTTATCAGTATTTTTAATGAAAGTCTCGGGAGATTACATACTTGGAAAAGTTGCGAATAAACTTTTTGACTTAAAAGTGGGACCTCAAAGTGTGTTATTTCAGGTAGAACCAGTGCCAGGTCAACGAGGTCCTTTTAGATGCTACCTAGATACTGGCCTGGCCAGAACTTCCAAGGGCGCCAGAATATTCGGCGTCCTCAAGGGTGCAGTAGACGGAGGCATGGCGATACCCCACAAATACAAGCGATTCCCGGGATACACACCTGCAGAGGGCGAGGATGAGGAGAATTATGATGCGGCCGAGCACCGAAGGTACATTTTCGGACAGCATGTTGCAGACTACATGAAAAGCTTGATGGAAGAAGATGATGACGTCTACAAACGACAGTTCTCGCGATTCATCAAGAATGGAATCTCGCCTGATAACATAGAGGCGTTGTATAGTAAAGTACACGCAGCAATTAGAGCCAATCCGGAACATAAAAAGGCAGAAAAGGCGTCGTTTAAACCTGGGAAGAGGTTCAACGCCAAGAAATTGACTTACCAGGAGAGATTCGCCAAGAGACCAAGGCTAGAAGACCTCCAAGATCAGTAGAACTGTTGCAATATTGAAACTAGAATTTAATGAGTGAACTAATTAATGGCGTTTCATAGCATTGCATTATTGGTTCTATTGAATTAAGTTTTCAAAGCACATGTTGAAGTATAAGACAAAAGCATGCACGTTAATTGCTTGTTTAAGTGAATCGTTAACTATTTTTTGTCACTTATCGTTGCTTAGTTTTTTTAGAGGAGTAACATTAAGGCTTCAGGTGAGAAAAATTGTTTGTTCAGGATTTTTAGGTTCCAAAATCTATCTTGCCGATAAAATTAAGACCGCATTAGAACTTAACAGTTGCGCAGAGATAGGTCAATCTGGAAACAATCGTTTGTTGGTGTAAAACGTACGATTACGATGAACAGACGGTACTTTTTCGACCACCATTGAATGGGACGAACTATGGCCTTAGAAGGAATGTATAACGCAAAATCAAAAAAATGAAAGAAAATTTGCAGGGTTTTAATTCTACTTACGTTAAAAACTGTTAAGATAAGTCCGATTTCAAAAAATTTTTTTTTGAAAGTTGATAAACCTAATGAAGACCTTATACAGGTCGGATGATTTGTTTTGATTTTATTTACGGAAAATTTTAGAAATTGTTCGCGCTCTAATTTGATTTTTCGCAGTTTGACTACTGATTTTTAAATTTAATTCAGCTCCTTTTTGTTAAAAGCGAGGCAAGCTACACTATCGAACTGCCAAAGTTAAAAGGTACTGAAAAGATGATCAATTTCTGGTAATAAAAACTTCAGCTATTGAACCAGTTTTCTCAAATTGAGTTAATGTATCAGAAGCATCGATCATCCCTTTTTCTTGAAATTCCAAAGTTCAAGGCCAGGCTTCCATTTTGAAATTCGAAAAGTAAGATTTTTTTAAGAAAAACTATCATGGCAGTTTCTTTTCTGTTTCCTTGCAATCACTTTACAACTGTGTTGGCTATGTTGTAACACTGGTGTCGAAGAAAGTGGTCTGCATGCTTTTTCACTGTCATTCTCAATTATTTTTTGCATTGGAATATGGAAAATTTTCGTATATTCAGAGCTGCATTTTTCCAGTCTCTACAGAAACTGCTCCAAAAATTCTACAACAAAATTGGAATTAAAAAAAAATTAGCCAAAACCGCCACTGAAAATGTCTGCTCTATTTTTTTAGTTCTAAATGTTTTTGTTCTTAAACTTGCGTCAGCTTAGTTGATTATTAGGAACCTTCTTTTTCTATCTAACCTTAGTGGCAAATATTGTTGCAAATTTTGGAGCACCTTCAGAGTTTTTTGATAGCATGTGCTTTTATATCGAAATAGTAATAAATTTATACAGTTGAAGATTTTTTAAATCATCAAATGAACCTAGCAATAACTAAAACTCGATTTCAGAAATTTTCTAGCAATTTTTTGAAATGCATAATCCTTACACAAAATGGCTTTATTCTTTGCCGCTTGTTACAAGCAAAGTTAGTGTGGATGCCTTTAGTTTGTTATATGCCAAAATGATACTTGCAAAGTTTTGTCTACTTGTCTTTGATGCCACTTTTGCTGAGTTGTTTTGGCAATTTATTAGCATATGTAGAAGCTTTATTCGTGACTTGAGATTGTCGGTGGTTAAGCGTGCGTGGCCGAGTGGTTAGTGCTTGAGACTCAAAATCTCCTAATTACAGTAGGTCGCAGATCGAATCCTAGACTTAGCCGAATTTTTGCTAAGTCGAGGCTTATGTCTACTTTTCATTATTGCACTTTCTAGAGCTGGTTTTTGTCGTGTTCTCGCTAGTGTTTGCGAAGCGAAGTTTTGCCTATGTGTATAAATTTCACTGGTCAATTGTTTTTTTTTTTGACAATAGCTCAAATTTATGCGCGAAAACTTTCCATTTGATAGACTTTCAAATAATTCAGAAACTTTCATTCAAACTATAGCAGAGGAATTTCAAAGCCCTTGCAGTCGTCAAGTGACTCATATTTACACAAGCATAGCTTGTGTTATAGTATGAACTCTTTTTTCCCAAAATAAATAAGCCGCAAATGTTGTTGCGATGCAATTGTTGCGACGAAATTAATTCATTTTGAAAGTGTTCATTTTGATCCAGCGTATGCTAAGGATATTAACACGGACTAATATTTTAAAAATAGCTTTTTTAGCTTCAGGAATCTGTAGCGTAGAGGTAGCGAAGGAGACGAGCTACAGAATAAGAGGGTTCAAACCTAGGCAAGGTCGGATGTTTTTAATGAACTTTTTCTTATACAAGTTAAATTGAGACTTGTTAGTTGAGGCGTGTTGTAAATTGAGGCGTGTAATTGAGGCGTGTTAATTGGTGAATTTCTATTTTTTCAAATCGAATGTTACTCTTAATGCGTCAGAATTCGCGTGCGTCTTTTAGCAATTATGTAGACTCATAATTGGCGTGTGTCACATAAGAATTTTTTTAACTCAAATTTTTACTCTTTCAGTTTATCCCAGTAGCGTTATCGGTCATATTTTTGCTTGTGTTTGCGAAGAGTAACTTCGCCACTGAGTTAAAAACTTCCTTAAATCTCCTGCATGTAGAGAAAGACTGGTTGAAAATTTTTTATTTTAAATAAATTTTTGAGCGAATAAAGCAAGCAAGCAAGTCTGCAAAACAGAAATCAGACGTAAAAATTTATTTTACTCCCAGAATATCAGTTTTAGAACTTTTTTAGCACTTTCTTGAAAACAAAAAAATCATTGGAAAAATTCAGCAAAAGCTCTGAACAAAAGCAAAGTTTTTAGATTTGTTTTTTGGCTAATCATGTTCTTAAACTTGCGAAAGCAAAAGTCTTATAATCGGGACTTTTTCCCGCAAACAATTTTTCTCACAAAAATTCATCTTGCTTAT
Source organism: Symsagittifera roscoffensis (assembly GCF_963678635.1). Lineage (NCBI taxonomy): Eukaryota > Metazoa > Xenacoelomorpha > Acoela > Convolutidae > Symsagittifera > Symsagittifera roscoffensis. Next base: position 50,190,193 of record NC_087063.1, on the reverse strand, counting down.
TAAAAAATTCTAAGAACTTCCAGGTTCCTTTGCATTTAGCGTAAAACTAACGCCGTCGCTTTGTACCACGCCGGACCTTGTTTTTTTTTCAGTTTGTATGCGTTAAAAAAATTTTCCGGTAAAAAATGATTTGCCGGTTTTTCCTGTATCTGCTCGAGTTTTGTCGGTTTAGGTGCCACATCACGGATTTTTCTTGTGCTGTAAGCAAATATCATAGTAGTTGCAAGTGTTGTTCATTGTAGTTTCAAGTGGGGACTTGAAAAGTTTTAAAGTTTTTTTTCGGCCCAACTGGTTAAAAACCAGGTCAAAGGCTCTTTCGGCTCAAAGATTGTCAGCTTTACTTTCGCTTTTCTCGTTGCTAACTTAAAAGCTTCTTTTGTTGTTCCTAATTCAAAATTGTATTGCCGTGCTAAGGATGTTTGCCTAGAATTCCTGCTTGATAAAAAGAAGTGTCGAGAAAATCTACGGGATTGGATTTTTCGTTTTGCTCTTCCCGAGACTCGTTTTGCTTTTCGATTTTTTTTCCTTTTTGTTGCAAAATGTTAGTTCTTCTCAAGTTTTTGCAATGGAGTTCCAAAAAAGTGCTATCAATGGAAAAACCAGCTACATGTTTTTGTGCCTCCATGCCATCCCAGTCTCTTCTTACTTAGCCCCTCCGTCCACAGTCTTCGAAGAGAGGGATTTATTTGACCCATATCTTTTTTTTAGAAATTAATAATTTTTAAGAACTTCCAGGTTCCTTCGCATTTAGTGTAAAACTAACGCCGTCGCCTTTGCACCCGGCCGGACCTTGTTTTTTCAATTTGTATGCGTTAAAATTTTTTCCAGGTAAAATTGATTTGTCGGTCTGTCCAGTAACTGCTCTAGTTTTGTCTGTTTAGTTGCCACGTCACGGATTTTTCTTTTACTGTAAGCAAATTTCATAGTAGTTGCAAGTGTTGTTCATTGTAGTTTCACTGGGGATTTGAAAGGTTTCAAAGTTTTTTTAAAAATAAGTTTTTTTTTCGGCTCAACTGGTTAAAAACCAGGTCAAAGGCTCTTTCGGCATAAAGATTGTCGGCTTTACTTTCGCTTTTTTCGTAACTAATTTAAAGTATTATTTTGTTGTTGCTAATTCCAAAAATCATTGCCGTGCTGGGCATGTTTGAAAAGGGGGATTTATTTGACCCTTATCTTTGTTTTTTTTTGTTTTCTTAAAAACTACCCTGCCAAATCTAATGTTGTGGTTGCAATGGAGAAAACACTTGGTGGAAAGCCCTCCTGCAATAGTGAACAGTAACACATTTTTTTCAAGAAAAAGTTATCGCCCTGGGAAAAGTCATTTTTTTGATTTTTGAATGTTTTTTTTAAACTTTGTTGGTTCTTTTGAGTTTTTGGTATCAATCTAAAGAACGGGTTGTGGGAAGTTCCTTTGCATACATAACCACGCCCAACTTTTTTGACACAAAAAATTACTCGGACAAGTTTTTTTTATGATTTTGAGTTTTTTGAAGCTTTTAGACATTTCTTGATAACTAACATCTCAAATCGGAGTTTTTGGGTTAATCGAAATAAAAAGTTGCGCAAATGTCTCCTGCACAAGCGGCTAGGTCAAAAATTTTCTTCACAAAAACTCTGATTCTCCTAAGAGTCAGTTTTTGTTTTTTTCTACCGTTTTTTGAAACTTTGACTTTTCTCATGTGTCTGTTAAGATTTGTCTTTTTTAGAATTTAGTGTTCTTGAATGGCTTCAAAAATGTGCAGCATTTGATTTTTCTAAGCATCTGCAGATAAAATTTTTACTTTCTTTAACGCTACGGTAAAACCATCTAATTATTTCATATTTTATGTAGTTACGGTCCAGTTTGAGGATGTAGTTTGTTATGTGGTTAGTATGTTGTTAAGTGCCATGCAGTCAATGTGTTTTTGATGTACACTTATTTGTCTTATTGATTTTGCTCATGGTTTTCTATTACCGAGGATAAAAACTTAAATTACTGCGGCAATTAGAGATAGTAATCCACAAAACTCCTACAAATCTTTGGTCTATTTTCTCTGATGAAAACTCTAGCTATCGAGAAAATGTTAGCATTTTTTTTTAAATATTTCAATAGTTCACAAAATCTTTAAGCAAACTAAATCAGCCATATTTAAGTCGTACGAATTTGAAAGTCGTTCGAATTTGATCAGGACCTGTTTTTTTTTCAGTTTGACCAGGACTGTTTTTTTTCACCAGTTAGAAATGAAATTGTCGGCCAATTATTTGTCTGCTTATCTGTTGTCGGCTTAGGTGTCAAATCTTGAAATTGTTTTTTTTTGCTGCGAGCATTTTTTCTTTTATGTTGCTATTAGTTTTTGACTTACTCCTACAGTTTATAACTTTATTCACCTTGATTTCGTACTTCCTTCTTTGTTTTTTTTGCTTCGCTAAAAAAAAATTCAACGGCCCAATTTAGTTCAGTCTTTTTTATCTGCTTAATGGCCTAATTTTGGGCGGTTCAACGGGATCTCAACTTTAAAACTTTCTCCGCATTTTTCAAGTTAATCGTTTCTTTATCAATCTTTTTTTAAAATTTTTTGATATTTCTCGAGAACTACTCTACCAAATCTGAGAAATTTCTTTTGCATACGCGGCTACGCTCTGTTCTTTTGCACACCAAAAAGCTACGATTTTCGGAACTGTCAAATTTTTGATTAATTGACTGTTTTTTGGACTTGATGCGCTAACTATCCTGGCAAATCTGATATCATTTTAAATCGAAAAAGCAGGTTATTGAAAACCTACCGTTATAACTGGCAATGCCCAGTTTGTCTAAGAAAAAACTCTGACAAATTTTTGCAAACTTTTTGACTTAACGCAAAAACTATCCTGCCAATTCTCAGATAGTGTTCAATTGAGAAACCCGTTTTTGGGAGCTTTCCCTGCCTAAGCGGCCACAGCCAGTTCTTTGCATTAAAAAGTCATGGAGTTTAGAAAGCCTTTTGACCATTTATTAGAAGTGTTGACCGCTTTTTAAAAACTTTTTGAATTTTCTTAAAATTTGCACAATCATATCTGAGTTGAAAAGTTCAACTGAAAGAACCGGTTGCAATAATGGTTCCTGCAGAAGCTGCGGCTGTTTATTTTTTTGTAAGTTAAATGCTATCTCCTTGGTAAATTTGTTTGTCTCAAAAACTTTTAGCTCTCCTCACTTATTTTAGTAGTGAAACAACTCAGGTATTGGGCAAAGTTTCATTCTGTGTTGAAATATATCAAAGAATTTTGTCTCATAAAAATATAATTTTAATAAGCTTCTCTACAAAAAAAATTAAAATATAATCCTCTTTTCATGGAAAACGTCTCTGATTACTGTAGATTTCTTCCGAAGAGTCGTTTCCTTAAAGCACACTTTCACTCTATTTAACGACCGCAGAGATTCTCCCCTTTATACCGTGTAATAGCGGGGGACATTAAGACACGATGTTATACTCAATCCCGAAAGGGTTATTTTGGTGGTCAGATAAGTCGGCCGATCAAAGGCTTACGCAACTTCCCCTTATTTTATGCTTTTTTCGGCTCTTCTCTTGTGCTTTTAGCTAATAAAGCAAATCGTGGGCACAATAAGTAAATTCTCAATCGCAAAGGTAATAGAAGCAATTTACAAGGCCTTTAATGAGGTAACTACTATTTAATAACTTCTATAATGAAACCCGCGTTTGGTTCCCTTCAATCGCTTTGTTAACTCGCTCGTCAATTTTCATTTGACTCGATTGAAAACTCGCCTCACAGAAATAATTCAACCGGTACTAAAGTCGTAATCAAGCGCAACTCGCTCGCACAAATAGTTCAACCTTGCACTAAACTCGGATTCAAATCGGCCAGACTATTTTCTAACAACTGTGAGACACAACTAGCCTCGCTTCAAGCAATAGCGTCCTCCACGGACCAACTATTCTTCTCGGTTTGCTCAATTGTTCTCTCTCTAACTGAGCGTCAACTATTCGGCTCACTAGCAAAAATTGTTCTTTGCTCTGACTGAGAACCAACAACTCTTAAAAGTAGCCAACAACTGTTCTGAATCTATAAGGCTCTCTGGTACCCTCTTTCTTTATTTCCTTATCTTTCTTTAAACTTAGTTTTAGCTTAGTCACGCCATTCTCTAACTGTCCTTTCATCCGCTTAAATCACCCGTCCACACATGTTTTATGACTTAAAACACGCTTATTAGATACCCAGTATGCGGTAGGTGTCACAATTTGACCAAGTAAACAAATGTCATACGATTCTATTCAACTAATTCCTAACCTCAGTTACTTCAGCCCTCGAGTTCAACTCAACCTCGAAACCTTGCTATGTTTGCTCAGTGACCCTCCCAAAGTCTTATTTTAATTAACCCGCTTACCTTCCGACCTCCTCGCAAGGGTAGGGGGAGGCCCTTTTCATAGGTAGCTAATTCATTCCAAGCATCTGAAATTTCTAATTGACCTCTATTCCAATCCCGACCTTCTAGCTATCAGGGGAACGTAGTTCGTCTATTAGGTGTCATATTAAGCCCAAAATCCACCTTCGGGGAGCCAATTTAGTTCCGCGTCCGTTCATACTATTTAGGAGATTTAATATATATGCTGCTGTCCCATTACTATCAATTTCTTCTGGGACTATTTTTCTTTAGTCTAGTTGAATTGCTTTTAATAGATCATTTGCCAATCTAAACTGAATCCAATGTTAACCAAGTTTACTTTGAAATAACTCTACTACTTTAAGGTTGCAATGTGAAACTGTATCTCTATCAGTTTCTGCTCTAGTTGCCGATATATAAGTTTTCTCGCCACTTTTTAGCAAGTTGACCCATTCTCATATCCAGGAGGTTGGGCTGGGGAATACGCCACTTTCCGGCGTTTATCTCGGGGTTTTATTTGCAATTTTGGTTTCAAAACGCGCAAAGGTTGACTTAAGGTCACCACGGGGTCACCCGATGTCAAAATTCCATATTTGGGTTTAGAATCCCATGGGGGTCCTAACTACCAAGTTCCATCCATATCCCAATAATACTTCACAAATTATCCAAATTCTAATTTCCATTATCACTTTTTCTCAAAAAAAGTTATTAACACCGGAAGGAGTCGCCGGAAGTGTTTCATTCACGAGGACTATTTTTTCGGGTTTCGTATCTTATGTCGATTGCCGCAATAAAATTAATATGCCACTGTCCATTAGTTTGCGTATTTTGTCTATTTCCGGTCTAAGCGGGTGTTTTTTTAAGTGTTAATAGCTTCCGATCCACCCGTTCGAAATAGGTCAAACTATAACACAAGATGACTCTTGCCACTACTTATCATCCCTCCAAGTTTCAGCTACCTGCGTTCATTGGAGGCCGAGACACGATTTCCGGAAGCTAGGGGTGGGTTTGTTTAATTAGGGCGTAAAACTGGAAGGGGGTCCTAGGATTCTGGGGTTCATTGCGTTCATTGGAGGCCGAGACACGATTTCCGGAAGTTAGGGGTGGGTTTGTTTAATTAGGGCGTAAAACTGGAAGGGGGTCCTAGGGTCCTTTGAGTTTCATAAAATTAGCTTCCTTAGTTCCGATTTTGGGGGTTCACCAATTTTGTCAAATTTTTTTTTTGCCATAGGAGGGACGATATCTTCGAAGAATGAACTATTTTGAACTCGACTCTTTGTTTGTTTTACTACTTAACTTAATGACTAATCAATCTTACGCTCAGGTTACTATAGCATCTATTACAGTATAGAATCACCAATTATACAATTACCTCAAATGTATATTTTTTCTCGTATATTTCACATGAATGATTAAGTTGATTAATGCTATTCAAAAAGACAGAAAATTGCGCACATCGTGCTCTTTTTTGCATTCCTATCAAACAAGAAGCAGTAAAAGAGTCGATGTTCCGGAAAATAGAACATAAAATATATAGTTCTGATAATGTTTTGTAAAGTCGACGAACAATTTTAAGTTGGCGCTTTGACTCTTAGCTTCTTCTAAAGCTTGCATTTCAATTTCATTTTCGATCCCACCGGAGCTCAAACTTCTATTTCTCCAGTAGAGAAAAAATAGAGCTTTGCATTAAAAAAATTGGTACTTCTACCATTTCCCCCATCATATAAGAGAATCAATTTTACGGTTCAACTAGTTTTTAAGATGTTTTACATAAAGAAACTGTGTTTCCATATAGATATGAATCCATATGCCAATTTTCTTGACAATTGAAAAACGTAAAAAGTTACTAATAATAATTTCAAAAGCTGATGAGGGAGCGGTGGACGAACCACAAACGCGACCAGTAAAAACTATTAAAAAAAACTGAGCGCATCGGGTTTTCTCAAAATTAGTGAAACTCATCAAAAAGTCTAATCCATAAACGTTTTTGAAAATTTAACTGTCAATCGGCCAATTATGTTGCTCTAAGAACAAAAAGTCCAAAACAATCAGTCTATAATTTCCATTACATTATTTGAACAGTAAGTTGGATCTGTTTCATTCGCTTGTCGTGCTGCTTGAGTATGATGCCGCTGTAGAGCTCCAGATCAGATACAAAGATCAATATCCTAACAGCTTGAATTTTTTTTTCATTTACCCCATTAATGACAGTTCATATTCGTGTTGAGTTCAGACCATTCCAAGGGCGGACAGAATAATTGGAGAAAATCAGTTTGGAGGTCAAAACTGAATTAACTACTCAAAACTCATTAAACTCAGACAAAGTCAACTAGTGATAACAAGCTAAATATTTGCTCAGTTATCAATTATCTGGTACTTTTGTAATGCTTCGTTTGTCAAGTCATTTATTTTAACTTTCTCAATTCAATCTTCAAAAATCACTACCTCCAGATCAAATCACATATTAAAAATCAGTCTCTACCTCAGCCCTTACTTCTAGTTGCTATAAATCTGAACCTTAACAGGTTAAGGGCTCAGATTTTTTTATTTATCTTGATTTTCTGTCAGAGTTTTTAGCTTTTATCTAGCAGCCTTTAGCAACGATGGGCTTGGGCTTGAAATTGGGGGCTTTAACTCCAAAGTCTGAAAAATATCCTACTTTGATGTCAAAGGTTGAAGTCAATGAACAACATTTCCCTGTTCAGGGCAGTGATGAGCAATGATAATCTGCCTGAGGCTTAGCTTACTCTCCCCGAGAGTCCGGATGCTGATCAGCAGGCAGCCTACGACACTAAGATTAAGAAGCGAGCAGGGTCGATCCAGCAGAGGAGAGGCAAGCGAAACACTGTGTGGTGCCACCTGGCTCCGGTGCGTCGGAGCAGACTGCTATCGAAATGGGGCAAAGACCTGGAAGCTGCTTTAAGAGAAGTAATGAAATGTAGAGAGTCCGACTGTGGTCAGTTTAGTAGGCCAGCTTGGAAGCTGCGCCTAGAATCAAAGGAGACCTCTCCCTATGACTACTTCAATCGCGGCCAAGAGCTGATGACGTGGTTGAGTGAAGCTGGAGAAGTAACCATGGACACACTATTATATGCTCTGGTGTTCATTGGGCTATGAGAGTTTTGTGGCACAGAAGACTTTTTAAAGAGAGGATTGCACATGGTCACCCTACCATAAAAACTGTGAAGAAGAAGAAGGATTGTCTGGAAAGTAATGGCTGCTAAGTTTGCGGTCAGAAGGGACATATGGTGAGAGACTGCAAATCCAGAATTGATACTAGGCTGTCAAATTCTCGAGACAGTGATTCGAACGAAGTAATTGGGTCAGGTTTAAAGAAGTAAGGGTGCTTAAAGAGTGGGCAACCTGGTCATTTGTGGCGTGGGCAACCTGGAAGACATGGTTCTTCAGTTGCTTTGCTACAACTTCAAAAAAGGGCGACGAATTCATTGTGGATACGGGGTGCACTGATCATGTGATGCCCAATAGTGTTGTCTTTTCTAGCTTTGAGAGCTGGAGCGAAGAGTTAATTCTTGAAAAGTTTAATGGCATGCGGTCAAGGATTCAGGTCGAAGTAAAGTTCAGAGACTGCCAGTCAGGATGCTGTGAGGAGATACTTTTTTTCACGACGTGCTGTTTGCTTTGAGCTACAGTGTGAACTTGATGAGTGTAAGCTCACCGTTGGCCAGAGGGTCACTGTCTGTTTTGCAGCAGATAATTTGCATCTACTGACACCAGATGGGAAACAGCTACCTGTAAAGCAGAGTTACCAGAGCAGTTTTTCTTAATGTAGTGCAAATTCAAGAGGAACTCGATGATTCTATTGACGAAGAAAAAGAGGGAGAGCACTGGCGCAATGCTATGGCACCGACGACTGAGCAGCTCAAACAGCAGGATCTTTCGTCACTTTTCAATGCGGTTGAGCTAGCTCTGTGAGCATCCGTAGTAGGGCAACATGTCTTCAGTTACATCCAGGGATCATTTGAATACCGAGCCTGTATGGGGAAGGCTATCCCTTGAGCTACATAAATGACATCAGTCGGCTGGTTGCGTTCAAGTACGTCGTGAATAACATTCATATTCTACTGAAATTCCATAAGTTTGTGGCTGAGTACGGAGCATCAAAATGCCGGCAAACTGACAAAAGAACTTGTTGATAAACCACAATCTCGCAAGGTTATTCCAGGACGATGGGTTGTTGCTGTAAAGTGTGATTCGATTGGACAAGTGGAGCGTTTCAAAGTTCGATTTGTGATAAAAAAGAAGTTCATGCAAGAGGAACGTCTCGATTTTAATGAGACGTTTGATCCGATATGTGAACCCGAAAAGAAACAAATAAACTCTGGTTTTGCTTGCACATGATGAGCTTGTTCTTCTGCAATTAGATGTTACGTCAGCCTTTCTCGAGTCTCCTCCAACAGAGACAGTGTACATGGAGCAGCCAGAAGACTTCAGCAGCGGTAATAACGAAGAGTGCTTGCTACAACGTAGCCGCTATGAACTGCGGCAGGCAGGAAGTGACAAGTACCAGACGCTGAGCCCTTTACTACTTGAATAATGGCAACGACTTGTATTTTTTCACGATGAGAAAAACAGATGATGCATTGATACATGTGCTGTTTTTATTTGGTTGCGTAGATGAAATCATCATTGGGTACAGACGTTACGTCGAAGTTGACAAGCTGAGGAGCCGTTTCTCTGAACCGTTGACTAAGAAAGAAGTTTAACAATTTCGTTGAGCTTCTAACCAATTTAAACGGTGAAACGGCTCAAGCAAATAGTTTGCAGATTTGCCGCCATGCGAAGTTCATCTTTATATTTGCACGGTGCTTACGTTAGAATCCCATGTAAGCATTTCAACTAGAGCAACCTGTGAATGCAAAAAAACTCACAAGACTCGGATATAAAGTATTGGATGCCCGAGTCGAGATTTTTCACCTAATTTGAAGCAAGATTTGATCGGTTTGAGCGTTTTTTTTAGACAATTACGCTCAAAATCTTGCTTCAAAATGAGCGGTTTGAGTGGTTTTTGAACGGTTTATCTAAAAAAACCGCTCAAAAACCGCGCAAGATTTGAACGGTTTTGAGCGGTTTATCTAAAAAACCGCTCAAAAACCGCGCAAGATTTAATAATAAAAAGTCGACCACAGAGGGATTCGAACCCGCAATCTTCTGATTCGAAGTCAGACGCCTTATCCGTTAGTCTATGCGGACTTGCTGGAAGCTGAATATTCACTGTATTTGTTCTAGAGTTGATGTAGCGAGTTGATACTGAGATACGATATAGCTTTAACGTGTTAAGTTTTATTCGTTAATCGGCCAAAAATAATATGTTAAAAAAGCATTGTGAGATACTTGACAGACAAAGTTATATAAATAACCTACGAGAATGCTAAAAAATATGTAAATTTTGGGTATATCGAACCAATTCGCACGTTGGGGGGGGGGGGGTACGTTGGTGGGGTGGTTTGTAGGATGTTGGATACGTTGAGGGGGTACGTTGGGGGGAGGGAGTACTTTGGCGGGTGGGGGGGGGGGGTGGGGGGGTGGTAAGTTGGGAGGGGGGGGGGGGTGGGGTTGTTGACGTGAACAAGGGACCTCGACCCGGGAAGACCGCTCAAAAACCGCTCAAAAACCGCTCAAATCTTGCTTGAAAAACCGTTCAAAAATCACCGCAAGATATGAGCGGTTTTTGAGCGGTTTTTTTAAGCAAGATTTGAGCGGTTTGAGCGGTTTTTCCAAAAAAAAAAACGCCCAAACCGCCCAAACCACTCAAACCGCTCAAATCTTGCTGGAAAACCGCTCAAACCGCTCAAATCTTGAGCGGTTTTTGAGCGGGATCTCGACCCGGGTGTTGGTTAATTTAATTTTTCAACAAAACAATTCAGATATTATTTGAGCGCATTCAATCATGGGATTACAAACTAATTGATTGGATTCAAGATGTATATTTTCATGATGGTTCGGCAAACTACCCAGGTGAACTTGTTTCACAATATGTTGACTGTGATAGCATCACTCTCATTCTGAGGTTCGCATTCATCTTTTTTCTCTCGGTGCAACTTCTTTTCAGAAGATTACGTAGAAATTTGACCTGTATAAAAACTCTCCCTAAAGGGATTGGCTGAAAATTTTTCAACCCTATAAAAAAGCAGTAAATAATTACCACTATAGCGTTTTTTTAAGTCGATTTTTTTTGCTGCATTCTGAATAGCCGAAAAACCACCGCTCAATCAGTCTACTGAATAATCTCCTCATTTTTTTGAAAGGTGAAATATTGGTAGCAACATCAAACTTTTGGCTAATCAGAATGCAGCAAAAGAAAACGGGAGAGATTGTTGTGTGGAATCATTTTTTAGAAACCAAGTAAAGTTTGGCAGTTATGCGAGAATGAATTGCATGTTTTGGCTAAGGAACGTCAAAACATTTTTTGGCTGAGCTCAAAAGTGGTTCACGCTGCTCCCCGGTAGTTCAAAATTCCGACTTTCCGAGAAAATGAGAAGTATAATTTATAAAATCGGTTGCTTTTTTTTTCAGAACAATTTAAGTTTCTGGTATCTCGGGGGATCAATCTCTTGATCTGCATGAGCCAAGGCGTGTGTGATCATCCATATAGTAACCTGTCACTCGTTTTTCTAAACTGCTGGTTTTATAGCTTACACGCGTGCCGAATTATACCGCTCTACAAACAAGTCCAAATTGAAGTATGGCAGCAAATTGTTTTCATTAATTCCAAACAGGGCTAAAACTGTAACACTTAAGTTTTAATATGACCCTCCTACTATTTATAAATTTGCCAGTATTTTACCAGATTGAAAGAAAGAGAAAATGAAAAAACACTTCAGCTATTGAATGAGCACTTTCTGCGTACTCACTGGGTCCTTTTTACGCGATTGATACAAATTAATGCAAGCCAATCTTCAAAACATACATTCAATGTGAACATAAGCTTCATTTAGTTACAACGACAAGCTCGAGTCAAAACTATTCATAAGAAAACCCAACTTGATCAAAATGGCAAATTGAAGAACCAGTTTGCTTCGAAAGATCACTATTATTTTTGTTCCGACTTTCGAAGAAAAAAACGGAACAGTTGTGATAGGTGTGGTCGTCCAGACAAAAGTCAGCAAAATTCCTCCAGGCAAAATTCGGCTTTCCATCTAGCTTTTTTTTTGACAAAATTTTTCATCAGACAAAAGTATTGTTTTTTTTAGCTAAGTTTTTTATGATTGGTTGAAAAATGAACAACAGGGAGAGATCAGCGAAAGTGGAGACATATCTATCACCAATTTCAATGCTTTGTGCGTTGATGACTCCAGAGGGTGATAATGAAATTTCATTAACAAAAAATAGAGCGTTTTGATTGTAGCGGCCAAATTCTCCAGAGGAAGGAGCAAATAATAATTTCCGAAGAAAAATTGTCTACCTTAAAGAGATTTTTTCCAGTTATTGATCAATTTGTATACTTCCAGAGATTCAAGTTTATCAGAAATATTAGCCAGCAAGCGAGGAGTATATCTTCCCGATGAATCTAAACAGCAGTGAATTGCCAGATGAGATTAAGAGGATAGTGAAAGAGTATACTGTGAAGAAAATATTGTACTATGAAAGAACTGCAAATATCCCAGCAAACTTTGTTCTAGAAATGCATGACCTAAATGATAGAGACTTCACACGTTATGAAATTTTGTACTGTTCATTATACTAATTCAATTTATTGTTTTTTTACAAGCTTCATTTACAGTGAGAAAAAGTCTAACACAGTCTGTAGAATAAATCAAATCTCAAATGTCAAAAACAGCAGCAGCAGTAGATGGACCTGACGCGACATTAGTAACAGAGTTTGTTTATAACGAGACAAACAGTGAAAAAAATCGTGGAAGTTTTGTAACAAAGTAACTTTGCCAAGATCTGAAGTAGTTTTTGTTGCGCAAATGGTAGTAATTCTAATTTTATCAACTTTCTGCATTGTCAAATTTTCTGTCACTAAATTAAGTTGCAAAGAAACTTCAGTTTGGTTTTCGATTTTATCCGGCTTGGTTGGTTACGCATTACCAAAACCGAATATATGAATAAAGTGAATGATACTTCGACAAGAGTTTTCATGGCGATAGTGGGACCCTCAGGATCCGGGAAAAATGAGTTAATTTTCAAACTTTTGACAGAAAATAGTTTTTACCCTAAAATTGGAAACATTCTATATCTTTACAAAGAGATGCATTCTGCATTCTCAGAAAAAGTGTCTTCTCCCGAACTAAATGTGAAGTTCAAGAATTTCAACGGAATCGAATCTTTAAGAAATTTAATAATGTTCTTCTAGTTTTCGATGATTCAAGTCATTAATATAATGACAGAGAATTTGTTAGATTAGCGTCAGCGGGTAGACATAGAGGGATAATGCTGTCAAAGCAAGACCAAACATTAACAAAGCAAGACCAAAAAATACGGCTCGATATCGATTGCTTCACTTTTATTGAAAGCTTTTTTTTTGAAGCTTTAAAAAATAGAGATTTAATTTCTAGCTATGGTTTTGGTTGCATAAATATCTAGAATTTTAGTTATCCTTTTTTCGCTAAAGGACATCAATATCTTTCAAACAGTTTAATAAAAGTTGCTTTGAGATCACAGAAGAAAAATCTTTTTGAAGTTGAGCTCAGGACAATAATACCTCTCGAATGATTTCTAAAAATTCCGTTGAAAATTGTTAGCTTAAAAGTGGAAATTTGTCTTTACCAGTAAAAACATCCGGAGCCCAAATATTTTTCAAAACTAGTCAGAAAAAAGTTCATTTGTTTGTGATTGATTATTTTTACAATTAAGAAGGAATTGAAATTACTGCTTGGCCATTTTGGAATATTTGTAACGGAAAATAATGCTCTCTCAAACGGCAATTTAACTCCTTCAAATTTGAATTGAAGCTGGCAGTTTGGTGCTATTAGCACGTTATCAGACAGCCTGAAAATGTGGGAGTTAAATGAACAAACATATAGAAAAATTGTTTCAATTCTTTGTCAGAAAAAAGTTCATTTGTTTGTGATTGATTTTTTTTACAATCAAGAAGGAATTGAAATTACTGCTTGGCCATTTTGGAATGTTTGTAACGGAAAATAATGCTCTCTTAACCAGCAATTTAATTCCTTCAAAATTGAATTGAAGCTGGCAATTTGGTGCTTTTAGCACGTTAGCAGACTGCCTTAAAATGTGGGAGTTAAATGAACAAACATATAGAAAAATTGTTTCATTTTTTTCGGACATTTGGTCAATATGCCAACAAAATTTTCATCACGTTGTTTTAGGGCAATAGAAATATTCAGTGATGCACCCTCGTGTTAACATTAGTCTTGTCTTAAGCAATATGTGGGATCAATTAGCGCGCCCTAATTGTTCCTGCCATTTGAAATATGTGGAGGAACTTTGTATTTGGGTGTGTTTTAGTTTTTTTCCCTTTTTTTATTCCACGCAAAATCAGCAGTCACAAAAATAATCGGACTGGGTTGAGTGATAATACAAATTAAAGTTTTTTTTAGTCGTGATTCAAACAACATTTTAAAGATTTGAAAAACTTTGCCGTGTCGAGAAAAACCAGTCTGAAAATTTAGGTTTTCAGTCTAATTTCAATTTAATAAGGTAAGCATGCAGGCTTAAAATAGTTTAATCATGCGTAATTTAAGCCGTGAAAATTTAGTTTACTTGAGTTAAATTACTTTTTATAGATTGTTAGCGCCAATTTGGGAATCAAAAACTTCAAAGTTTGTAAATAAGATTTGATATTTTTAACGAATTTTTCAAGAAAAATTGTTTTTCATTTAGTCTACTTTACTATGACTGTCGAAACTGCCTATTTTGTACTTTTTTGTTTAGATATTTTTATCACAACGCGCAGAAAAAAAATCAACACTATTTTTAAAAGAAAACTTTCTTTTTGTAATTTTTAAGACTATGGTCGGAACAATCTGCGCTACTTGCAGTGTAACCGGCTGCGCTTGCTCAATTTATAATTGTTCCTGAGCGAGATTCAAATATCACATTAACAGCGCGGGCTAATAGAAAATTGAAAATTTTTTGCGGTTTAGTTGTCGCAAATTGGCCCGATTGACAGTTTTCAAATTAGGTGAAGATTTGAGTATGACTTCACAAAAAATGGTAGCCATTTCTACATATTTTTTTTTCATTTCGAGCTCAGCATTTTTTTTCAGGCAGATTAAAGTCTTAAAATTCGAAAACTGCCGGAGAAAAAATATGCCTGGCGTTAATGTCTTCGGAATATCATTCAGAGTACAATTACAGCACACGTTTTGTCATTCATGCATTTAAAAACCAGTTTGATCAAACATTTTACTGAAATGTGGCTGGCTGACTTCTGCTGTGTCAAAAGCCAGTGAGGATTTTTGTTCACCTGTTTCTAAAAACTGTTACATTTTAACATAGGTAAGCAACTTTGAGTAAATTTTAGCAGTTTTTTTTTCAGAGACCCCGTTTTTTACCGTTTTTTACCGTCAAATTTTACCGTTTCCCCGTTTTCCTTGCGAAATGTTCTCAAAGTGAACTTTCTCAAATCTTCATACTAAGAATTTTTGCTCAGTCTCTATAGAAATGAAACGCTCCCCCCTAATCGCGGGAAATGCGATATCTTAAACTTGGATATTCAACTTTTTAGGAACGATTAGAAAGCCTTTAGAATGCATCAACAACTAAGCTAAAAAATGATAGTAGTAGTTTTGTATCGTGTCCCGGATCCTAATGGGGGGTCCTTCCTAGGGTGGGGGTCCTCACGTAAAGCAAAATCCTAGGAAAGGGGTCCTCAATTTCTTGGAGGACTCTCATCCTAGGATTTTGTAAACGAAAGAAATTTTCCACCCAAAAAGCAGAAGACCCCCTTCTTAGGATCTTGTTTAACAACAAGGGACACAATACAAAATTCTTTCTAATTTGAAATTTTAGGGTCCTAATTATTGGTCCTGGTTAATTATATGAATCATATTAATTGTTATATTTGTTTCGGGCAAAGGAACTTTCGACCTAGTTGAAACTTGTTAGTGAACGGGGAATTGACTTTTCTGGTATATAATAAAGATTCGCCGGCGATTTTGGCTGCGTAGCTTAACTGTTGGCAGCAGTAAGCTAATTCCTTAAGTTGACCTATCTGGCCGCATTGTGCAAAATAGCGTTCAACCGTACAATTTTGAATTTTTTCAAGTATTTGTCCAAGGAAGATTTATCAAGACCAATCAAGCCACCATAAGGTCTCAAACTAAGAATTTTTGCTCAGTCTCTTTAGGAATGAAACGCTGGCCCCTAATCGCGGGAAATGCGATATCTTAAACTTGGATATTCAACTATTTAGGAACGATTAGGAAGCTTTTAGAATGCATCAACAACTAAGCTAAAAAAATGATGGTAGTAGTTTTGTATCGTGTCTCGGATCCTAATGGGGGGTCTTTCCTAGGGTGGGGGTACTCACGTAAAGCAAAATCCAAGGAAAGGGGTCCTCATTTTCTTGGAGGACTCTCATCTTAGGATTTTGTAAACGAAAGAAATTTTCCACCTTAAAAGCAGAAGACCCCTTCTTAGGATCTTGCTTAACAACAAGGGACACGATACAAAATTCTTTCTAATTTGAAATTTTAGGGTACTAATTATTGGTCCTGGTTAATTATATGAATCATATTAATTGTTATATTTGTTTCGGGCAAATGAACTTTCGACCTAGTTGAAACTTGTTAGTGAACGGGGAATTGATTTTTATGGTATATAATAAAAATTCACCAGCGATTTTGGCAGCGTAGGTTAACTGTTGGCAGCAGTAAGCTAATTCCTTAAGTTGACCTATATTTTATGGTGAAAAGGCAGTAAATTGAATTAACTCTCCAAAGGCGGCGGCCGTTTCTGGGCAAAATACACCAAATGATAAACTTGTCAATTTTTGAAATAAGAGAAATGAAATTAGAGGAAACTTGGTGTACTGAAGATATTGATAATGAACATTTACAATTAAGAGTGTTGTCATACGCAGAAAAAAACTCATTTTCCGAGTTTTGTGATGAACGCTAGGTCGCCGTTCTCGAAAGGGCAAAGCAAAATTCAAAGAAAGAGTAAGAGTTAATTTTCAAAGAACAATTTTATTCGAGTGAGCTTCAACAAATCTCTTGGTGCATTTCTACAAAACAAAAATATGGTAGTGTGAGCAATTTGAATATTGCTCATTATGAAAACGTAATTGACTATTTGTTTGATTTTAACTCAATATGGGTTGATGAAGACTTGGAGAGAAAAATCCGTCTATGTTTCAACAAGCTATCAAAATACAAAAGGTTTCCGATGGTTTATTCAATTATTTACCACCGTTATCTTAATAAGTCTAAATGGGATCTGCAAGGTCACTTTCATTTCCATTGGCTTGAAATTCAGCAGGTTGAACAGGTGTTGGAAAAAATAAACAAGGAATTTGCAAAAAAGCAGAGTAACTCCTATTGATTTAAAAACAATTCACAAAAGTTATACGTCTTTGAAACAAACTTATCCTGACAATTCAAACCGACGAATTTATTTTCTAGCTGCGTGTTCTATGTTTTTTGTTAGTTCAGATAATCTTAACTACGACAGTTTAATTAGGTTGAGACCTTATGGTGGCTTGATTGGTATTGATAAATCTTCCTTGCACAAATACTTGAAAAAATCCAAAATTGTACGGTTGCACGCTATTTGCACGATGCGGCCAGATTTATACACGATTTTTATCAACAGGGTCCCACATACTGTTACTGGTTGCCCTGGAACTGTAACAACAGCTTATTGGGATATTTGAGTGGAATAGCGTTCTGCCTTTTCATTAAGTTGAAAAACCAGAAGTTTATCATTAACTAGAATGCTAAGCGAGAAATCAGTTGTGCTTGACGTGGAAGACTTTTGTTACAATAAAAACGCTTTTGTGGTTAAATAATTAGCAATAAAAACTTCAGACTACAGCGACTGACTCATTTTTGTTACCTCCAGTGAATTTCAATATACTACCAAAGCTCGAACAAGAAGCTTACAACTGGTTAAAAAACTATTTACACGGTCTCCATTGGGAAAACGGTAATTATCTTTACATAAAACTGAATCAAACACTTCAGTCTTTTGTGTTGAGAAAACCCAGTGCCGTTTTTTACGCTAAAGGAAAAGAAAAGACATAATTTTTGGCCAAATACTTGAACCGAAAGGTTGAAAACCTAGATGATTTGGGCTGTCCTCGGTTTGAAAACTTATTTTTCAAAAAACATCCAACTTTCAATAGACATATACCTCATTACAACTCCAGGAATCATTGTGCCCTGAAGAAAAGCTAAGTTTTTTTTATGATTGGTTGAAAAATGAACAACAGCGAGAGATCGGCGAAAGTGGAGACATATCCATCACCAATTTCAATGCTTTGTGTGTTGATGACTCCAGAGGGTGATAATAAATTTTCACAACAAGAATAGAGCGTTTTGATTGCAGCGGCCAAATTGTTCAGAGGAAGGAGCAAATAATAATTTTCGAAGAAGAGTTGTCTACATTAAAGAGATTTTTTCCAGTTATTGATCAATTTGTATACTTCCAGAGATTCAAGTTTATCAGAAATGTTAGCCAGCAAGCGAGGAGTATATCTTCCCGAACTAGTCTTAGTATCCAAACGTCAGCCAGGAGTTCAGATGGATCTAAACAGCAGTGAATTGCCAGATGAGATTAAGAGGATAGTGAAAGAGTATACTGTGAAGAAAATATTGAACTATGAAAGAACTGCAAATGTCCCAGCAAACTTTGTTCTAGAAATGCATGACATAAATGATAGAGACTTCACACGTTATGAAATTTTGTACTGTTCATTATACTTATTCAATTTATTGTTTTTGTACAAGCTTCATTTATAGTGAGAAAAAGTCTTACACAGTCTGTAGAATAAATCAGATATCAAATGTCAGAAACAGCAGCAGCAGTAGATGAGCCTGACGCGACATTAGTAACAGAGTTTGTTTATAATGAGACAAACAGTGAAAAAAAATCAGTGAAGTTTTGTAACAATGTAACTTTGCCATGGTCTGAAGTAGTGTTTGTTGCGCAAATGGTAGTAATTCTAATTTTACTAACTTTCTGCATTCTCAAACTTTCTGTCACTAAATTCAGTTGCGAAGAAATTTCAGTTTGGTTTTCAATTTTATCCGACTTGGTTGGTTACGGATCACCAAAACCGAACATATGAATAAAGTGATTGATACTTCGACAAGAGTTTTCATGGCGACAGCGGGACCCTCAGGATCCGGGAAAACTGAGTTAATTTTTAAGTTTTTGACAGGAAATATTTTTAACCCTAAAATCGGAAACATTCTAAATCTTTACAAAGAGATGCAACCTGCGTTCTCAGAAAAAATGTCTTCTCACTAATTAAATATAAATCTTTAAGAAATTTTGAAAATGTTCTTCTAATTTTTGCTGATTCAAGTGAAGACATCTATAATGGCAAGGAATTTGTTCGATTAGCGACAGCGGGTAGACATAGAGGGATAGATGTAATATATGTTAAGCATAACTTGTTTCAACAAAGTTGAAGTCGATGGTCGCGTAAGATTGATTTGAACACTTAACATATTATTCTGTTCAAATCGCCTCTTGTCGTTCAGCAACTAGATCTTTTAGGAAGACAAATGAATGCATCAAAATTTTTGAAAAGCTGTTACAGTTTAGCTACGAGAGGCTCTTTTGGACATCTTCTAATCGACTTGGACCTCCGCACATCAGAATGTTTGAGATATTGTTCAAATATCACACGGCCTGGGCGAACTGTTTTTTATATACCCTTGTCTAAAGCAGAGACTACTCCAATCACAAATGAAAAAGAAAAAGGTGTCTATTCTGCGGCAAATGGTACAACTGACACCTGACCAACTAAGACGATTATTAGAAAAACTTCAAATCGCAAGATCATAACTCTTATTTGTGAATTTTTGCTCAATGTAATTAATGGAAACGTACCCGTTAAAATAACAAATATCCAACGGTTCGAGACAGGATACAAATACTTAATCACTCCAAAAACCGGTGCTGTCAAAAAACGTGCAATTATTTTGAGTGAAGAAGGTTTTCATTTAGTGCGGCAAATACTATATTTTTGTTACAAGTAATTCACAACTTAATTATGACTGCTGAAGAAAACATTCTAATTCCGAAACACTGATATGTTGAACAGCACGTGTTCTTCACGATATTGCTATTAAACAAAAAAAAACGCTTAACTATCTGACCTTAACCGGCTTAGACCCCAATTATCTCCTCACACCAGTAAGACTACTGCAATGAAGAAAACAATTACGGTAAAGGGTGAGCCCCAACAAGAACAGCTTGAACTGTAAACAAACGATGAAGAAGTAAAGGTCGAACGTGATTAAGATGAAATATTAGAAAAGAAAAACGATAGTCAGACCGAAAGTATTTTGGGACGGTTACAGGTTTTAGAGGACAAGAAATTTATTAGAGCAAAAACCATACTTGAAATCGTAAAAAATTCAGAAAGAGTAACCATAAACTATGACAATGAGGTGATAAATGTGGATAAAGTACAAACAGGACTTAAAGCTGGAGTATTTTTATACGACATACAACAACCAACAAAAAAACCACACAATCCTGCGTTCATTGTCATTTTAACTGCTCTCAACTTAAATGAAAAGCTGGTAAAAAATCAAAATTCCCAACACGTGGTTCAGTCAGCGTCTTTTAACCCTCAAGAGAGACGAGAACCCGGACCCTCAAGAACACACCCAGCATCCCCCGCTTGGCAGGCAAGAAGTAGTGCAAACCTTACGAGAAGTAAAAAAAACAAAAAAGAAAAAGCCATAGCGACAATAGAAAACCCAAAACCAAATCGTGAAAAAGAGTCAGAAGAAGGCTCTCACTCGTACGGAACGCCTTATAGCAATTCAGATTCTCCAACGTCAGGAAAGACGAAGACGAAAACAAAACAATGGGAAAATTACCAAGGTTTAAGAAAAATTGATGAAAACTAAAGACAGTGACAAAGCTCCCGCGTTATTTGGTAGTGTGAACAACTTGATAAAAGCAACCAATTTGCCGCGAAAATAAATTAAACATTTCCCTCATACTAAACCTGCTTACCGAAAATATCGAACTGTCATCCGAAAAATGCCGCGACTCAAGGTCATAGTTTAACGACGAAATCTGGTCATTAGATCTGGCCTTTGTTGATAAGCTTGCCCAGTACAACCATGATGTTAAGTATCTGCTTGTTGCAGTTGACTGCATGTCCCGCTATCTCAAAGTGCAACCCTTGAAATCAAAGTATGCTACCACAACAGCAGAACCGTTTAAACTAATGATAACGACAAAACAACCGAAAAAAATATGGGTGGAAAAGGGCACAGAGTTTAAAGGGTCCTTCGAAGCATTATGTAAAAAGAAAGGCATAAAAACATATAGCACAGAGAGCGAGAAAAAGCCTGCATTCGCTGAGAGAAACATCCGTTCTTTGAAAAATCTTAGTTATAAGATTTTTTCAAAGCAATTAATTCGAGAACAAATCCTGTCACAAATCTTGCACCAAACAAAAAAACTAAAAAAGATGTTCCTCGCCTGATTTCATTAAGAGCAGAACAGTCATTGAAATTAGTTCGACGTCCAAAACTTTATGTCGGTAATTATGTTGGACTCGCCAAAGTAGACATACCTTATCGCAAGGGTTACAAACAATCGTTCACCGATGAAGTGTTTGAAGTTTTTGACATACCAATATGAAATCCCCCAAAATACAATCTGATTGATTCCAACAGAGATCCGACTGAGGGAAACTTTTACGAGTCTGAACTAATTTGCGTTCTGCAGAAGGAGAAATTGTCAGCAACCATGTCTGAGGACACTTCCAGCCTTTTCACCCATAACGTTCCCCCTTCCTTTACAATTACAATTACCCTAGTTTCATCTGCATCAATGAACGTTTTTGAAGATAGCAGTCTGGCCAATTTTCAAAAACAACCTCCTGAGTGAAGAAATAAATTTGCAAGGTGAATGGTGAGTAGCAGTTACAGAAATTACCTTGCTTACTCAGATAAGCAACGTAACTGACAACAACATTGTGTACTACAAAAAAGATCATGTTAGAGCAAGCATGAAATTTGAGAAAGACAAGATCTCCAGGCCTTACCTTGGAAAAACAGCGAAACTAACAAAAGGAGAGTATACGAGCATTGAACGAATACTGGATGAGATTCATCGAAAGACAGAGTTAAAGAAAATGGATTACGTAATAGATCCAATCCCCAAACATCTTTCATTAAGGCTGCATTATTGGGAAGGTATAACTTTTTTCGAGCCCGCATATTCCTAGTATACTTGGATTCAAAGGAGTCAGAGATGGAACTGGCTATCATATAGGTTACAAAAAAGGAAGCTCGAAACATAGCACATTCACCCAAGATCTTGTTGCTGGCTATCCCGTTGTTGTATGTGCTGGTACTCAGCTTATGCTTACCTGGATATAATTCATTATCAAAAAGTATGAGACACAAGAGCACCCCTTTTACGAGTCATTGATACAAATCGTCGAGTGAAAAACGGTTCCGCATGTACAATTGAACCGAATCATCGTAAAGTGTTTAGTAATTTGGATTTTAAAAAACTCATTCCCAGAAAACTAACTGCACAGAGAAATCGCTCCGATTTCTTTACAGGGGTTAAAAAAGATTTCTAATTTAATCCCGAGTGAAGCAACTCTTAGCTCGTTGGACTTATTGGAGAAACCGCCTTTACTTGTCACTTTTGGAAATGAATTTACCCAAAAAAATGGACCTTCCTACTCTCCTGATGTTCCTATGCTCGAGTTTGAAGTACTCGGCGAAGGATATAACTTCATCGATCTTCAACGTACTCGTTTGGAAATAGTTGCACAAATTGTTCGAAACAATGAAACCGTGCTTCGAACACATGCCAAGATGCGGAAAAAGAGATACGCCGTCTTTTGTTAACAATCCTTTATCTTCATTATTTTCCGAGTGTACACTGTCGCTGAATGGTGAGAAAAAATCAACTACCAACGCTAATTTTGCCCATAAAATCTTTATTAAGACCAAGTTTTCTTACAGTAATGATGCCAAGAAAACATGTTTTACCTTGTCAAAGTTATTATTATGAAGAAAACCCATCAGCCATTGACGGTAATGGAAGGAGAGCTGAGGATGTTACGGATCGTAAAGGGTCTCGTTGCGGCCTCGAACGAGCTGAAGCTATTTGGTAAAATTGCTTGCGACTTCTTATCGTGTGACAAGCACCTACTTAGCGGTGTGACAATAAGATTGTCTCTTAGACGTTCTCCTAAAGATCTTGTTGTCATATCTGAAGATGCAGCTAAACACTACAAGGTTCAAATAGTCGAAGCTAATCTCTATGTCAGAAAGATGACTGTGACTGACTATTTCTCTCATCAACAGAAAGAAAACTTTGTTGAAGAACCCGGCAACTTACAATTACATCGAAAGAGTACCAAAAACTTTTCTCGCAACTGCAGGAGTACAAAGCGGGCGACGAGAGGATGTTTTCGCAAAAGAACCTGTTCGAAGAATGATAGTAGCAATGAACATAAACGAAGCATATTGTGTACTAATAGGACAAACCCTTTTCATTACCCGAAGTTTGGGTTGACTGAGATCCTTGTATACAGAAACGGTCTACCCATTGCCGGAACTCTCATCTCAACATCAGACAATAAAAGAATTTATTACAATACGCTTTAGGCTCTTGATTTTGTTTTGAACAATAGTCATGGAGTCAGTCTCGCTAATTATAATAATCATTATATGATGGCTTTTGATCTCACATCTAATCAGGAGGTTTCACACAATTTCATTCATCCTGAATTGACCAATTGCATTATTTCGGTCGAACTCAGATTTGACGCAGGACTTGAAACAAAGTGTTTGAATCAATTTCCATAGAACCATGCCCACTTAAAATTATGTCAATTATTCTAGAAAACTCAGCAGCATTTTCACCATTCAAAATTTTAGTAAAGCGTTCAATTGTTACGTTAGTAATCATGTCAGTTTGGGTTTGAACAGATTTAGTCTGCGAGCCGCAGCAAACTCGAGGCAATCGTCTGCGAACTGGAACACCACTAACATCTACGTTGTTGATGGAGTTATTTTTCACAGTTATTTTCAGTTTTTCCATCAAAGAGCCAGATAATTCATTGCTGCAGCAACCAAAAAACAAATATTTGAATGTAGAGAAGACAAGGGACAACAAAGGCTTTTGAAGTCATCTTGTTTAATAAATCGGTAGACTCGTATGAGAATTCGACCAACACATGATAATGTTTTTCGATGTCAATCGAATGATTGCAAAAATCTAATTTATTCGAGTGGGAGCATACCGCAAAATTTGCTTTTGAAGCGAAGCCTGAGAAGTTGAGTTCATGACTCAGGATGAAAACTTGCAATTTTTACGTTATTGTTTGAAATAATCAGGGGATTGCTCATACATTGCTTCAACCATTGCTTTGAAGTTTCAATAGAATAACGAGTTAATAAGGTTACACAACTCGACAGTTATCATCGTTTTCACTAATGCATTCCTTTTCCGAGCATGAAGACATTTTAGATTTGATTCGCTTTTTTCTAAGTTTTTTAGTCACGTCGCATTTTTTTCCTTTCGTCAATTTTTTGATTTCTGTATAATTGTCCGCCAAGGACTCGAATTGACCCGTTGACAAAGTTATTCCTTGTCGATACTTGAAAGTTCCCCCGTCGTCTTTTTTTTGTACAATTTGATAGTTATATAAGTACCGGTATGTGCGAATGTTTTTGCACCGACTCTAACTAAATGTTTATCATTCGAAGATATATCCCAAAATCATCGAAAAAGTCAACATCTGTAAAAAAGTAAAAATTTAGGTGATCAGTTTTATGAGCGCCTTAAGTCATCAGGATAAAACTTAATCACAAAGGGTATAATACCTTTAATGACAAACCACTTAACGATGGCTATATTCTAAAAATATTCTAGTGTTTTTTGTGACGGTAAATTTAATGACTGCTATGAATCACGGTTATGAATCTTTAACAGTATGACAAAGAATGTCTGGCAAACTATCATGAAAACTTTAACTTGAGTGCATTCGACCGTAGCCACTATAATAAAGCTATCACATAAATCTAAAAAATTTGGTTTCACATTCATTCATAACATGACCTCAGGTGTCGTGCGTAAAAAAATGAACAAAATTTGATAGCCTTGCCTAAAAGCTATTTGCTTTGACCTAATTGAACCAAGCCACCCCTTTCCTGGTCTAATTCTCATTATTAAATTTTTCATATTTTTCTTTCTCTCAATTTCTTTTCGGTAGTTCAGTCATTTTATTTTAACAAAATTTAAAATAACTTCAAGTCATGACTGGTCTTTTACAAATAATATCAATATCTGATCGAGAAAGAACAATTATCTACCAAACATACACGAGAGAATCGATTGCCGTCATCCATCAACAGAAAAAGAGAGTCTCTGCGTCTACAGCATTTCCGTTCAATGACTTAGCTCTCCGAAAAAACGACGGGAATAAAAACGAGGAATAGACTGAAAAAAGTCATATCTTGCTGCCAAACTACCTCCTTGATCACATAGATCTACTTCGACAGAATCAAAAATGAATATACGAGAGTTTCACTATTCACGAGAGCTATCCGGCATTAGAAAAGACTGAGATAAACGACACAACCTCGCTCGAGCAGTCTCCCAGAAAAATTCTCTTCGCGTATGACTGCGAATCAAGGCCGTTGTATGAAAATAAGGAGGGATGTATTCGTGATTATGCAGAGCGCGAAGCGTACTGGGAAATTCCGATAGCAATGTCTCCCGAGTCGTTTGTTAGGGGAGCAGTTTCAACTCCAGAACAATCAACTTCCTATTCAGATGCTCGGGTTTCATCTAGTGCGGAGACAATTGATCTAGTGACCCCAGATCTCATTCAAGTCACCCCTCCAAATGCAGCTTGCTATGCGCCATAAAAGAAAAAACTACAGTTTCAAGAGTTCGAATAACTTAAACAAAAAACTTTCGTTTGTTTCAAATATCATTTAATTTTAAGTTTTGTAATCTAATGCTGAAATGTTAACTGAAAATCTAAACCAGTCCCCTAAAAATTGAAAATTGTCAAACCTTAAAAAAATTATCGCTAGTCCTTAAAATTAACAGAAAAAATTTGCGGCTGTAAATGAATCAGTTTTCAATTTACAAAAGTCTTGCACTTGAACAGAGTGATGAGACATATAGAGCTGAAAGCTGTAATAAACCCTGTTTTTGGAAAGGAAAGTACATATTTTCAAGTTCACGGCGAAGTATAACTCTCGTTAATGGCTTCTACTTGCCCTTAACCGCAAAGTTTTTAGTCCTAGTCACTTCTCGTTTTTGCTTTTTCATAACCAGTTTTACTTCAATCTTGAAACTTTCCTGAACTACTTCAGTAACATCAACAAATAATGCCGAACTCTACTTCTATCGCGACACCTGTTCCTTGCCAGCAGTGCGGAAAAATACTGAACTCTAAAAGAAACTTGAGAAGACATCAGCAAAAAGTTCACAAGATCCTTCCTCCCCCTCCTCCTCAAACTGTTTGCGATGAGTGTCTCGAATCATTCGAGAGTTTGTCGGAAGCCCGAGAGTACGTCGAGCTGGTACATGACAAGACTTCCAATAGTCATTGTATCTATTGCCATACAATATTTCTCAGCTATCAACAACATTTGCAGAAGAATCACGCATTGCCAGTTTGGGACGGCGTTAAAACGACGTATTCCGCTGCCCCAACGGAAAGCGCGTCCAGAGACAAATTGCGTCGATTTGACCTCAAAATTAGTGAAAAATAAATGGATTCGCTTCAAGTCTTGATGCAAAACAAGGAGGAAATAGGTGCTCTCATACTGGAAATGGTCAAAGAGGTGCAATTCCACGTGGAACTGGGAATGATCAAAATTCTTACTGTGCAAGACAGGGACAGTGAAAATTTCGAAAGGACCAAGCTGTTTGTGAACACGAAGACATTGACAGTGTACTTCGAGGGAATAGCTGGGATCAATTCTTGGAACTGATTGGTCTCCCAAGTCAATTCGTTCTCTTTTCATGGTAGCGGATAGATTTTTGAACGAATTGAAAATGCAAATCAACTTCGCGGCCTTATCAACATAAGGAGCCGGATCGTCCATCGAGCTACCTGATGCTCTCAGCGCTGCTTCTTCTCTGCCCACAAAATCAACACTAAAGATGATGACCGTTGCTTTCTCTGCTGCTTTGTTGCCGCATATCACAACGTGAATGAGCCGACCCTCTACCTCACATCTAGACGGTGGCCGGAGCAAAACAAAGTCTCAACCTACGATCTCGACAAAGAAGGAGTTGTGAAAATCAATGGGGATTACGAAATGCCAATGGGTCTGATGGATATGGACAGATCTGAAAAGCTGAACACTTGTCAAATCAACATTTTCCGGTAAGCAAATTCTATTTGCCTTTTAAAAACCTTAAAATTTCCTCATTAATATTCTTCACCTATTCAAACACCCTTTATATTTCAATCCAAACCTAGGCATAAAAATTATTTTTCTGTTCAGGTTCAACAATGGCGAAATGTTTCCCGTAGGAGTATCGAGCAGATTCACTACTAGCCTGATTGTGGACTTGTTGCTGCTGACAGATAGATCAAAATATCACTATGTGTTGATAAGCGATCTTCAGAAACTGGTCGATTACGTGCGGCACAAAGTGCACCGATTTCAATCTGAGATTTGCCGCAAATGTTTCCACACATGCGCTTCATTCGAAACTCTGAGAGGTTATCAAGAACTGTGCTACCAAGATGAAGATGTCGTCAAAACAATGCCCAAGCCGGAACAAGATGATCACAAGTTCAAAAACTCAACAGCTCGTTGGTACGTACCCAGAGTAATCTACTTTGATATGGAGTCACTGCTCTTGCCAGTATACGGACCGCAACCTGATCCGTCATCAACAGTTTATGTGCGTTCAGATAAAAAATTTACCAAACACACTCTTATGACTCAAAAAAGACTTGTACAATCTTCAAATAATGGAACTTATTATCCGTCGTAAACATTTAAAATATCGCTCTAGAGGTATTTTTCTGGGAGATTTCATATGCTCTTCAGTAATGAAAAACGATAATACGTTCATGATTATGAAAACGTCACCATCGGATCAACCTGGAACCCACTGGTTGCTTTTGCTCAAGCTGGAGGACAGATATTCTTCGCAGATCCTCTAGGTAAAAGATCAAATTATTATCCCCTCGTGTACAAGAATATTCGACGTACAATTCACGAGGGAAATCAACTACTGATGAAAAAAACTGATACAATCTGCTGATTCAGTGTTATGCGGACGATATTGTAGTTATATTGCTCATGTTATAATTACAAGTAGTTTTCCTATAGGTTTCAAACTTAATGATCATGATTTGAGAATACTTGCTAAGCAAATGTTATTCTAAACTATTTTAT
Source organism: Symsagittifera roscoffensis (assembly GCF_963678635.1). Classification (NCBI taxonomy): domain Eukaryota; kingdom Metazoa; phylum Xenacoelomorpha; order Acoela; family Convolutidae; genus Symsagittifera; species Symsagittifera roscoffensis. Next base: position 50,162,308 of record NC_087063.1, on the reverse strand, counting down.
TGATGTTTTTGTAAAATTTATAAATTCTTTTTTTTAAAATTCATTCTTATCAACAACAGATTTTCTTTTCTACAAGTTTATGTGAACCGCGAAAAGTTTCATATCAAGTCCTTCGAAATATTAAGGCATGGCCATTTGGTTTAGCGGGCAATAGCTAACCGGCATTGCTCGTCGCTACGCTCCTCGGGAATTCCTCTGCTTGTGTAGCAACAACTTTTCGATATAGAAGAGAGCAAAAAAAAAATTGAGATGTTGAATTTCTTCACCATGATATATTTCACAAACAAAGTGTTTGAATCAATTTCCATACAACCATTCCCACTTAAACTTATGTCAATTATTCTGGAAAACTCAGCAGCATTTTCAAAATTCGAAATATTCATAAAAGTTCAACTGTTACGTTAGTAATCATGTCAGTTTGAGTTTGAACAGATTTAGACTGCGAGCCGAAGCAAACTCGAGGCAATCGTCTGCGAACTGGAACACCACTAACATCTAGGTTGTTGATGGAGTTATAAGTCACAGTTATTTTCAGTTTTTCCATCAAAGAGCCAGATAATTCAAAGTTGCAGCAACCCAAAATTAAATATTTGAATGTAGAGAAGACAAGGGACAACGAAGGCTTTTGAAATCATCTTGTTTAGTAAATCGGTAGACTCGTATGAGAATTCTACCAACATATGATAATGTTTTTCGTTGTCAATCGAATGACTGCAAAAATCTAATTTCTTCGAATGGGAGCATACCGCAAAATTTGCTTTTGAAGCGAAGCCTGAGAAGTTGAGTTCATGACTCAGGATGAAAACTTGCAATTTTTACGTTATTGTTTGAAATAATCAGGGGATTGCTCATACATTGCTTCAACCATTGCTTTGAAGTTTCAATAGAATAACGAGTTAATAATGTTACACAACTCGACAGTTATCATCGTTTTCACTTTTGCATTCCTTTTCCGAGCATGAAGACATTTTAGATTTGATTCGCTTTTTTCTAAGTTTTTCAGTCACGTCGCATTTTTTTCCTTTCGTCAATTTTTTGATTTCTGTATAATTGTCCGCCAAGGACTCGACTTCACCAGTTGACAAAGTTATTCCTTGTCGATACTTGAAAGTTCCCTCGTCGTCTTTTTTGTACAATTTGATAGTTATATAAGTACCGGTATGTGCGAATGTTTTTGCACCGACTCTAACTAAACGTTTATCATTTGAAGATATATCCCAAAATCATCGAAAAAGTCAACATCTGTAAAAAAGCAAAAATTTAGGTTACCTGTTTTGCGAGCGCCTTAAGCCATAAGGATAAAACTTAATCACAAAGGATATAATATCTTTAATGCTGAACCACTTAACGATGGCTTTATTCTAAAAATCTTCTAGTGTTTTTTGTGACGGTAAATTTAATGACTGCAATGAATCACGGTTATGAATCTTTAACAGTATGACAAAGAATGTCTGGCAAACTATCATGAAAACTTGAACTTGAGTGCATTCGACCGTAGCCACTATAATAAAGCTATCACATAAACCTAAAAAATTTGGTTGCACTTTCATTCATAACATGACCTCAGGTGTCATGCGTAAAAGAAAGAACAAAATTTGATAGCTTCGCCTACAAAGCTATTCGCTTTGACCTATTTGAACCATGCCACCCCTTTCCTGGTCTCATTCTCATTATTAAACTTTTCATAATTTTCTTTCTCTCAATTTCATTCTGGTAGTTCAGTCATTTTATTTTAACAATACTTAAAATAACTTCAAGTCATGACTGGTCTTTTACAATTAATATCAATATCTGATCGAGAAAGAACAATTATCTACCAAACATACACGAGAGAATCGATTGCCGTCATCCATCAACAGAAAGAGAGAGTCTCTCCGTCTACAGCATATCTGTTCAATGACTTAGCTCTCCGAAAAAACGAAGGGAATAAAACGAGGAATAGACTGAAAAAAGTCATATCTTGCTGCCGAACTACCTCCTTGATCACATCAATCTACTTCGACAGAATCGAAAATGAATATACGAGAGTTTCACTATTCATGATAGCTATTCGGCATTAGAAAAGATTGAGATAAACGACACAACCTCGCTCGAGCAGTCTCCCGAAAAATTCTCTTCGCGTATGACTGCGAATCAAGGCCGTTGTATGAAAATAAGGAGGGATGTATTCGTGATTATGCAGAGCGCGAAGCGTACTGGAAAATTCCGATAGCAATGTCTCCCGAGTCGTTTGTTAGGGGAGCAGTTTCAACTCCAGAACAATCCACTTCCTATTCAGATGCTCGGGTTTCATCTAGTGAGGAGACAATTGATCTAGTGACCCCAGATCTTATTCAAGTCACCCCTCAAAATGCAGCTTGCTATGCGCCATAAAAGAAAAAACTACAGTTTCAAGAGTTCGAATAACTTAAACAAAAATTTTTCCTTTGTTTCAAATATCATTTAATTTTAAATTTTGTAATCTAATGCTGAAATGTTAACTGAAAATCTAAACCAGTCCCCTAAAAATTGTCAAACTTTGAAAAAATTATCGCTTAAGATTAACAGAAAAAATTTGCGGCTGTAAATGAATCAGTTTTCAATTTACAAAAGTCTTGCACTTGAACAGAGTGATGAGACATATAGAGCTGAAAGCTGTAATAAACCCTGTTTTTGGAAAGGAAAATAATTATTTTCGAGTTCACGGCGAAGTATAACTCTCGTTAATGGCTTCTACTTGCCCTTAACCGCAAAGTTTTTAGTCCTAGTCACTTCTCGATTTTGCTTTTTCATAACCAGTTTTACTTCAATCTTGAAACTTTCCTGAACTACTTCAGTAACATCAACAAATAATGCCGAACTCTACTTCTATCGCGACACCTGTTCCTTGCCAGCAGTGCGGAAAAATACTGAACTCTAAAACAAACTTGAGAAGACATGAGCAAAAAGTTCACAAGATCCTTCCTTCCCCTCCTCCTCAAACTGTTTGCGATGAGTGTCTCGAATCATTCGAGAGTTTGTCGGAAGCCCGAGAGTACGTCGAGCTGGTACATGACAAGACTTCCAATAGTCATTGTATCTGTTGCCATACAATATTTCTCAGCTATCAACAACATTTGCAGAAGAAGCACGCATTGCCAGTTTGGGACGGCGTTAAAACGACGTATTCCGCTGCCCAAACGGAAAGCGCGTCCAGAGACAAATTGCGTCGATATGACCTCAAAATTAGTGAAAAAGAAATGGATTCGCTACAAGTCTTGATGCAAAACAAGGAGGAAATAGGTGCTCTCATACTGGAAAGGGTCAAAGAGGTGCAATTCCACGTGAAACTGGGAATGATCAAAGTTCTTACTGTGCAAGACAGGGACAGTGAAAATTTCGAAAGGACCAAGCTGTTGGAACTGTTTGGTCTACCAAGTCAATTCGTTCTCTTCTCATGGTAGCGGATGGATTTTTGCACGAATTGAAAAATGCAAATCAACTTCGCGGCCTTATCACCATAAGGAGCCGGATCGTACCTCGAGCTACCTGATGCACTCAGCGCTGCTTCTTCTCTGCCCACAAAATCAACACTAAAGATGATGACCGTTGCTTTCTCTGCTGCTTTGTTGCCGCATATCACAACGTGAATGAGCCGACCCTCTACCTCACATCTAGACGGTGGCCGGAGCAAAACAAAGTCTCAACCTACGATCTCGACAAAGAAAGAGTTGTGAAAATCAATGGGGAATACGAAATGCCAATGGGTCTGATGGATATGGACAGATCTGAAAAGCCGAACACTTGTCAAATCAACATTTTCCGGTAAGAAAATTCTATTTGCCCTTTGAAAACCTTAAAATTCCTTCATTAATATTCTTCACCTATTCAAACACCCTTTATCATTCAATCCAAACCTAGGCATAAAAATTATTTTTCTGTTCAGGTTCAACAATGGCGAATTGTTTCCCATAGGAGTATCGAGCAGATTCACTACTAGCCTGATTGTGGACTTGTTGCTGCTGACATATAGATCAAAATATCACTATGTGTTGATAAGTGATCTCCAGAAACTGGTCGAATACGTGCGGCACAGAGTGCACCGATTTCAATCTGAGATTTGCCGCAAATGTTTCCACGCATGCGCTTCATTCGAAACTCTGAGAGGACATCAAGAATTGTGCTACCAAGATGAAGATGTCGTCAAAACAATGCCCAAGCCGGAATAAGATGATCACAAGTTCAAAAACTCAACAGCTCGTTGGTACGTATCCAGAGTAATCTACTTTGATATGGAGTCACTGCTCTTACCAGTATACGGACCGCAACCTGATCCGTCATCAACAGTTTATGTGCGTTCAGATAGAAAATTTACCAAACACATTCTTATGACCTGAAATAGGCGTGGATAATATTCAAATAATGGAACTTATTATCCGTCGTAAACATTTGAAATATCGCTCTAGAGGTATTTTTCCGGGAGATTTTATATGCTCTTCTGTACTGAAAAACGATAATACGTTCATGATTATGAAAGCGTCACCATCGGATCAACCTGGAACCCACTGGTTGCTTTTGCTCAAGCTGGAGGACAGATATTCTTCGAAGATCCTAAAGGTAAAAGATTTAATTATTATCCCCTCGTGTACAAGAATATGCGACGTACAATTCTCGAGGGAAATCAACTACTGATGAAAAACTGATACAATCTGCTGATTCAGTTTTATGTGGACTTTATTGTATTTATATTGCTCATGTTATAATTACAAGAAGTTTTCATATAGGTTTCAAACTTAATGATCATGATTTGATAAAATTTGCTAAACAAATGTTATTCTAAACTTTTTTATTGATGTTTTTGTAAAATTTGTAAATTCATTTTTTTAAATTAATTCTTATCAACAACAGATTTTCTTTTCTACAAGTTTATGTGAACCGCGAAAAGTTTCATATCAAGTCCTTCGAAATATTAAGGCATGGCCATTTGGTTTAGCGGGCAATATCTAACCGGCGTTGCTCGTCGCTACGCTCCTAAGGAACTCCTCCCGCATGTGTAGCAACAGTTTTTCGATATAGAAGAGAGCAAAAAAAAAAACATTATTGAGATGTTTAATTTCTTCACCATGATAAATTTCACAAACAAAGTGTTTGAATCAATTTTCATACAACCATTCCCACTTAAACTTATGTCAATTATTCTGGAAAACTCAGCAGCATTTTCACCATTCAAAATATTAGTAAAGCGTTCAACTGTTACGTTGGTAATAATTTCAGTTTGAGTTTGAACAGATTTAGTCTGCGAGCCGAAGCAAACTCGAGGCAATCGTCTGCGAACTGGAACACCACTAACATCTAGGTTGTTGATGGAGTTATAAGTCACAGTTATTTTCAGTTTTTCCATCGAAGAGCCAGATAATTTATAGCTGCAGCAACCCAAAATTAAATATTTGAATGTAGAGAAGACAAGGGACAACGAAGGCTTTTGAAGTCATCCTGTTTAGTAAATCGGTAGACTCTTATGTGAATTCGACCAGCACATGATAATGTTTTTCGTTGTCAATCGAATGATTGCAAAAATCTAAATTATTCGAATGGGAGAATACCGCAAAATTTGCTTTTGAAGCGAAGCCTGAGAAGTTGAGTTCATGACTCATGATGAAAGACTTGTAATTTTTACGTTATTGTTTGAAATAATCAGGGGATTGCTCATACATTGCTTCAATCATTGCTTTGAAGTTTCAATAAAATACGAGTTAATAATGTTACACAACTCGACAGTTATCATCGTTTTCACTTTTGCATTCCTTTTCCGAGCATGAAGACATTTTAGATTTGTTTCGCTTTTTTCTAAGTTTTTCAGTCACGCCGCATTTTTTTCCTTTCGTCATTTTTTTGAATTTTGTATAATTGTCCGCCAAGGACTCGAATTCACCAGTTGACAAAGTTATTCCTTGTCGATACTTGAAAGTTGACTCGTCGTCTTTTTTGTACAATTTGATAGTTATATAAGTACCGGTATGTGCGAATGTTTTTGCAACGACTCTAACTAAATGTTTATCATTCGAAGATATATCCCAAAATCATAGAAAAAGTCAACATCTAAAAAAAAGTAAAAATTTAGGTGATCACTTTTACGAGCGCCTTAAGCCATAAGGATAAAACTTAATCACAAAGGATATAATATCTTTAATGATGAACCACTTAACTATGGCTATATTCTAAAAATCTAGCTAAATAGATTAAAATAGACTTGGATAATCTTCAAATAATGGAACTTATTATCCGTTGTAAGCATTTGAAATATCGCTCTAGAGGTATTTTTCCGGGAGATTTTCCATTCTCTTCAGTACTGAAAAACAATAATACGTTCATGATTATGAAAGCGTCACCATCGGATCAACCTGGAACCCACTGGTTGCTTTTGCTCAAGCTGGAGGACAGACCTTCTTCGCAGATTCTCTAGGTAAAAGATTAAATTACTATCCCCTCGTGTACAAGAGTATGCGACGTACAATTCACGAGGGAAATCAACTACTGATGAAAAAACTGATACAATCTGCTGACTCACTGTTAAGCGGACTTTATTGTATTTATATTGCTCACGTTATAATTACAAGTAGTTTTCCTATAGGTTTCAAAATTAATGATCATGATTTGATAAGATTTGCTAAACAAATGCTATTCTTAACTATTTTATTGATGTTTTTGTAAAATCTATAAATTCATTTTTTTAAATTCATTCTTATCAACAACAGATTTTCTTTTCTACAAGTTTATGTGAACCGCGAAAAGTTTCATATCAAGTCCTTCGAAATATTAAGGCATGGCCATTTGGTTTAGCGGGCAATAGCTAACCAGCGTTGCTCGTCGCTACGCTCATCGGGAACTCCTCCCGATTGTGTAGCAACAATTTTTCGATATAGAAGAGAGCAAAAAAAAACAATATTGAGATGTTGAATTTCTTCACCATGATAAATTTCACAAACAAAGTGTTTGAATCAATTTCCATACAAGCATTCACACTTAAACTTATGTCAATTATTCTGGAAAACTCAGCAGCATTTCACCATTCAAAATATTATTAAAGCGTTCAACCGTTACGTTAGTAATCATTTCAGTTTGAGTTTGAACAGATTTAGTCTGCGAGCCGAAGCAAACTCGAGGCAATCGTCTGCAAACTGGAACACCACTAACATCTAGGTTGTTGATGGAGTTATAAGTCACAGTTATTTTCAGTTTTTCCATCAAAGAGCCAGATAATTCATAGTTGCAGCAACCCAAAATTAAATATTTGAATGTAGAGAAGACAAGGGACAACGAAGGCTTTTGAAGTCATCCTGTTTAGTAAATCGGTAGAATCTTATGTGAATTCGACCAGCACATGATAATGTTTTTCGTTGTCAATCGAATGATTGCAAAAATCTAATTAATTCGAATGGGAGCATACCGCAAAATATGCTTCTGAAGCGAAGCCTGAGAAGTTGAGTTCATGACTAAGGATGAAAAATTTGTAATTTTTACTTAATTATTTGAAATAATCAGGGGATTGCTCATACATTGCTTCAAACATTGCTTTGAAGTTTCAATAGAATAACGAGTTAATAATGTTACACAACCCGACAGTTATCATCGTTTTCACTTTTGCATTCCTTTTCCGAGCATGAAGATATTTTAGATTTGTTTCGCTTTTGTCTAAGTTTTTCAGTCACGTCGCATTTTTTTTCCTTTCGTCACTTTTTTGATTTTTTGTTTAATTGTCCGCCAAGGACTCGAATTCACCAGTTGACAAAGTTTTTCCTTGTCGATACTTGAATGTTCCCTCGTCGTCTTTTCTGTACAATTTGATAGTTATATAAGTACCGGTATGTGCGAATGTTTTTGCACCGACTCTAACTAAATGTTTATCATTCGAAGGTATATCCCAAAATCATCGAAAAAGTCAACATCTGTAAAAAAGTAAAAATTTAGGTGATCATTTTTACGAGCGCCTTAAGCCATAAGGATAAAACTTAATCACAAAGGATATAATATCTTTAATGATGAACCACTTGACGATGGCTATATTCTAAAAAAATTCTAGTGTTTTCTTGTGACGGTAAATTTAATGACTGCTATGAATCATGGTAATGAATCTTTAACAACATGACAAAGAATGTCTGGCAAACTATCATGAAAACTTGAACTTGAGTGCATTCGTCCGTAGCCACTATAATAAAGCTATCACATAAACCTAAAAAATTTGGTTTCACTTTCATTCATAACATGACCTCAGGTGTCATGCGTAAAAGAAAGAACAAAGTTTGATAGCTTCGCCTACAAAGCTATTCGCTTTGACCTATTTGAACCATGCCAACCCTTTCCTGGTCTCATTCTCATTATTAAACTTTTCATAATTTTCTTTCTCTCAATTTCATTTTGGTAGTTCAGACATTTTATTTTAAAAATACTTAAAATATCTTCAAGTCATGACTGGTCCTTTAAAAATAATATCAGTATCTGATCGAGGAAACAAAATTATCTACCAAACATACACGAGAGAGTCGATTGCAGTCATCCATCAACAGAAAGAGAGAGTCTCTCCGTCAACAGCAAATCCGTTCAATGACTTGGCTCCCCGAAAAAACGACAGGAATAAAAACGAGGAATACACTTAAAAAAGTCATATCTTGCTGCCGAACTACCTCCTTGATCACATCGATCTACTTCGACAGAATCGAAAACTAATGTACGAGAGTTGCACTATTCACGAGAGCTATCCCACTTTGGAAAAACTGAGGTAAACGACACAACCTCGCTTGAGCAGTCTCCCAGAAAAATTCTCTTCGCGTATGACTGCGAATCAATGCCGTTGTATGAAAATCAGGAGGGATATATTCGTGATTATGCAAAGCGCGAAGCGTATTGGGAGATTCCGACAGCAATGTCTATCAAGTCGTTTGTTAGGGGAGCAGTTTCAACTCCAGATAAAACAACTTCCTATTCAGATGCTCGGGTTTCATCTAGTGCGGAGACAATTAATCTAGTGACTCCAGATCTCATTCAAGTCATCCCTCCAAATGCAGCTTGCTATGCGCCAAAAAAGAGAAACTACAGTTTCGAGAGTTCTAATAACTTAAACAAAAAACTTTCCTTTGTTTCAAATATTATTCCAAGGTTTTATATTTTCTTTTTTGTTTGATTTGATTTTTAAGCTGTTTTAACTTTACCGTGCGTATGACTAAGTTTTGATTTTGCCTAGTAGATCAGTTAAAGTTTGCCCTGTAAAATTTGCAGCAAAATATTAGAGAAAAACTTGAAAATCTAGAAAAAATCATAAAGCGAGAATAATTTTTCGCTAAAATTGTTGTTTGAGAAAGAAGGAGAGAGAGGGAGAGATAAATAAACTTGCTCATTAGTGAGCCCCATTCGGAATATCCTTCTCGGGATTTTGCTTTCTTTTCAAAAGAAAGGGTCCAACCATATTTATTTTGCTTTTTTATCAAACATTCTCTGCTCTCTCTCTCTCTCTCTCATTATACTTTGTGCCCGGTTGGGTTAGCCATGTCTTACGCAAAAGAACAGAGAGTGTTTTAAGCCATACTTGTGCTATATATTATGTTTATATTCATTTTTTAGGTGTAAAACTGACAATTTTTAGGTAAAAAAGGTGAAAAAATGAAAATTTATGTTTTTTTAGAAAGTTGAACATGATCCTTAACCCTGCTCACAAATTCAGGGCAGGTTTTAATGGATTTGGTGACAAAAATGTTTTCCAATTTTTTTCTAAAGATTCACACAAAAATCTGAATTTCTCAAGAAATCACAACTTTTTAAGCGTCTTCTCTCATTGATTGGGCATTAAAATAGGTGTTTTTTAATTTCTACGCTTGTACTAATTATATATCAGATAGCTCCTAAAAATTTCATACCACATTATATGAATTTAAAATGAGAACGAATAAATTAAGCTAACATTGAAGAAAAAAAAGTTTAAAAAAAATTTAATTTTTAAGTTTCGAACATGACCAGTAGAACTGTGCTCGAGATCCTATAAAACTTTCTGGTTTTTTGGTAATAGATTTTAAAGACATTTTGTAAATTTTTTTTCTTTTTTTTTCACAACAATATAAACTTGAGGTGTTCCTTTAATTTTGAAAAAAAAATTTCACTGGAATCTACAGAACGGGAGGCGTTCCCGAGGAGCGTAGCGACGAGCAACGCCGGGTTAGCTATTGCACCTTAAACCAAACGGCGATGCCTTAATATTTCGAAGCAGAGCGCGAAATGAAATGTTTCACATATCATTACATGATATGAAAAGTTTCACGGGACACTGAATCACATGAAGGAAGTTTTGAGTTCAATATCTTTTACACATTCAAATGACAATCTATGCTTATCATGCATCCGCAACTATCAAGGTATCTAATTTGCAAAATTTTCGTTTTTTAGTTTACTATCTTATTTCAACTTAATCATATAGTTGAGGGCTTTATTTCATACTTTTATCTCATATTTCTACTTTTTATTATACCGATTTAAGCAAACCAAGAAGTGGGATGGAAATCATTAGGAAATTAATGTTTCATAAATAAAATTAGTCATAAAAAATTAAAGGCTCAATCTGAATCATTCTAAGCTTCAAATCTTGTAATCTAAAGCTGAAATGTTAATTGAAAATCTAAACCAATCCACTAAAAGTTGCCAAACCTTAAAACTTTTTATCGCTAACCCTTAAAATTAACAGCAAAAGTTTGAGACTGTAAATGAATCAGTTTTCAATACACAAAAGCCTTGCACTTGAACAGAGTGATGAGACATACAGAGCTGTAAGCCGTAACAAACCCTGCTTTTGGAAAGGAAAGTACTTATTGTCAAGTTCACGGCGAAGTATGACTCTCGTTAATGGCTTCAACTTGCCCTTACCCGCAAAATTTTCAGTCCTAGTCACTTCTCGTTTTTGCTTTTTCATAACCAGTTTCACTTCAACCTTGAAAGTTTCCTGAATTACTTCAGTAACTCCAACAAATAATGCCGAACTCTTTTCTATTGCGACACCTGTTCCTTGCCAGCAGTGCGAAAAAAAACTGAGCTCTACAAGAAACTTGAGAAGACATGAGCAAAAAGTTGACAAAATCCGTCCTCGCCTTCCTCCTCAAACTGTTTGCGATGAGTGTCTCGAATCATTCGAGAGTTTGTCTGAAGCCCGAGAGTACGTCGAGCTGGTACTTGACATGACTTCCAATAGTAATTGCATCTATTGCCATATAATATTTCTCACCGCGAAAGCTATGAACAACATTTGCTGAAGAAGCACGCATTGCCAGTTTGGCACGGCATTGAGACGACGTCTTCCGCTGCCCCATCGGAAAACGCGTTCAGAGGCAAATTGCGTCGATACGATCTCAAAGTTTGTGAAAAAGAAACGGATTTGCTTCAAGTCATGATGCAAAACAAGGAGGAAATAGATGCTCTCATACTGGAAAGGGTCAAATAGGGTCCAAACAAGGTGTAATTCCACGTGGAAACGGGAATGATCAAAATTCCCACTGTGCAAGACGTAGACAGTGGAAACTTCGAAAAGACCAAGCTGTTTCTGAACACTAAGACATTGACAGTGTACTTCGAGGGAATAGTTGGGGATCAATTCTCGGAACTGATTGAAGATATGGTCAACCAAGTCAATTTTTTCTCTTTTTATTGTAGCGTATTGATCATTGGCCGAATTGGAAAACTGCAAATCAGTTTTGCGGCCTTATCACCATTAAGAGCAGGATCCTACCTCGAGCTACCTGATGCACTCAGCGCTGCTTCTTCTCTGCCCACAAAATCAACACTAAAGATGATGACCGTTGCTTTCTCTGCTGCTTTGTTGCCGCATATCACAACGTGAATGAGCCGACCCTCTACCTCACATCTAGACGGTGGCCGGAGCAAAACAAAGTCTCAACCTACGATCTCGACAAAGAAAGAGTTGTGAAAATCAATGGGGAATACGAAATGCCAATGGGTCTGATGGATATGGACAGATCTGAAAAGCTGAACACTTGTCAAATCAACATTTTCCGGTAAGCAAATTCTATTTGCCCTTTGAAAACCTTAAAATTCCTTCATTAATATTCTTCAACTATTCAAACACCCTTTATCATTCAATCCAAACCTAGGCATAAAAATTATTTTTCTGTTCAGGTTCAACAATGGCGAATTGTTTCCCATAGGAGTATCGAGCAGATTCACTACTAGCCTGATTGTGGACTTGTTGCTGCTGACATATAGATCAAAATATCACTATGTGTTGATAAGTGATCTCCAGAAACTGGTCGAATACGTGCGGCACAGAGTGCACCGATTTCAATCTGAGATTTGCCGCAAATGTTTCCACACATGCGCTTCATTCGAAACTCTGAGAGGACATCAAGAATTGTGCTACCAAGATGAAGATGTCGTCAAAACAATGCCCAAGCCGGAATAAGATGATCACAAGTTCAAAAACTCAACAGCTCATTGGTCGTAACCAGAGTAATCTACTTTTATTTGGAGTCACTGCTCTAACCAGTATACGGACCGCAACATGATCCGCAAAAATTTAGCACGCAAACAACTGAAATCCAACAACTGTGCGGCTATGCATTAGCAGTAATCGAATTTTGGAAAAAAGACGTGTTAAAGTTTGAGCTTAAAAGAGGACCGAATGTGATGGAAGAGCTAATTAGCTCCCTTGAATCGTTAGCGAGACAAATTTACGAAGAAAAAAGGAAATATTACCCTTTCAACGGTATAACAGACCAGGAACGGGAAGATGCTACGCTTTTTTGGATATGCGAGTATGATTTTTAGGACAATGATCAAGTGGTACTTGATCATTGCCATTACACCAACAAGTTCATGGGTTGGGCACACAATGATTGTAACGTTAGTAGAAAAAAAAACAATTTACATTCCAGTGGTAGCTCATAACTTGTCAAATTATGATTTACAATTTATAATCAAAGCGCTGGCAAAAGCAATTCGGAAAACACTTTTTCCGTAATACCCGCATCTGAAGAAAAAAATATATCCTTGGCAATCTCAGTATAAATAAAAATTTACACGGGCAAAAACGGAAAAATCGAAATACTCGGAGATTCGACGATTCGTATAGGTTCGTGCTAGCACCGTTGGCAAAACTTGTCGATAATTTGGCCAACGAAAAAATTTTTCTGCGGGAGAAATATTTTGAAAAACTCGGCCACTCACCTGAAAAAGTAAGTATGCTGAAACAGAAAGGGCATTACCCCTACTCATACTTCAACTCATTCAAAAAATTCTGAGAAACTCGCCTTCCCCCGTGAGCAATGCGGAAAAATAGTCGAACAGGAGGGGATGTGAGCGTTTCAAGAAGCGATTACAATCATGCCTTATGAGTTTTCACCGAACTGATGCTTGCTTCCGTTTTCACTATTGCTTGCTTCCGTTTTCGAAGCTTTTCGTGTAGTTTGCTATCAAACTTACGGGCTGGATTGCGCCTGTTACTTCACGGCAAGTAACCTTTCCGGGGACGCCTTTCTAAAAGTTTGTAAGCCCGACTTGAAACTAATAAAAGATCGTGAACATCTGGACCTTGTGCAGCGAATGATACGAGGAGGCATGTTTTACGCGCGCCAATTTTACCAAGCAAACAAAAAATACCTCGTCGATCTTTCGCCCTCAGAACCATCAAGCTACATCCTCAAAATTGACGCAAACAATTTGTATGGGGGGATAATGAAACACTGCCCTTTGCCATTGAACGATTTTTCAATAAATGAAAAAAGTCTGGCATACATACTGCTCATCAGCGAAACTGCAGAACGGGGTTATATACTTGAAGTCAATTTGACCATACCCGAAAAGCTTCATGACTTCTTTGCTGATTACCCTCTTGCCCTCTCTCTTGAAGTAGTGGACATCGGTGCAATGAGCAACGAGCAAGTCGACATGTTGGGAAAATTGGGAATAACCACACTGCCAAAAGTGCCAAAGCTTCTTCAGACCCTGCATCCTAAAGAAAGTTATATTTTGCATTACCTTACCCTAAAGTTGTACGACGAGCTGGGAATGAAAATAACTCACCTCGGAAAAGTTCTTCAGTTCCGCCAAAGTCACTGGATGGCACCCGTTGTCGACCTCAACACCCGTCTACGAAAAGCCGCGATAAATAAATTCCAGGAGAATTTTTACAAGCTAATTGTTAGTTCAGCATTTGGTAAGACAATGGAGTCTAAGTTAGGAAGAAACCTAATCTAAACTTGGAACTTCTTTACTCCGACACCGATAGTTTTACTTATGCTATAAAAACTGACGACGTTTATCGAGACGTGGAGAAAAAACAAGCTGATTTCGACTTTTCAAATTATGATGTGGACCATTTCTTCTTCGACGATACCAACAAGAAAGTTGTGCTGAAGTTCAAAGAAGAGACTGGTGGGAACGCGATGAGGGAATTCATCGCCCTAAAACCGAAACTATATTCGGTCGTCCTAAATGGTAAGTAAAAATTCCAACTTAGGCCACCCTTCCACCCCCATTTCTTTCTTTTTACAGAAAAAAATCAACACCACCACCACCACCTCCCTCGCTCCCTTAATTTGTTGCAATAAACTATGGGCATTTAACTAATTTAGGCAACATTATACAATGTTGCCTAAATTTCAATTTATCTGAAAACATATTTCTTTTCTTTTCCTCAATTATAATCATAGCTTAGAGTCTTCTGCTTTTTTTGGTAAAATTAATTTGCTTAGTATAAATTGAGTTGCTGAAGTGAAATGAAAATATCCCTTGCCTTGTACGAAAGAATAATAATTCTGGTTCTGTTTAGAAGGAATTCAAAAATTGAGTGCCAAAGGAATAAAACGGAGTGCACAGCGAGAACTGGTCTACCAAACCTTCAGGGACACAATGTTTACTGGAAAAACAATGAGAGTGTACAAATATAATATAGTTTCGAAAGGTCACATCAATATGACTGTGAAACAAAACAATTTTGTATCGGGTCCCGGTTGTTAAGGTCAGCTTAACAAGATCCTAAGGAGGGAGTCTTATAGTTTAAGGGTGGGAACTTGCGTTCATTTACAAAATCCTAGGATATAGGTCCTCCAAAAAATTGAGGACCCCTTTCCTAGGATTTTGCTTTACGTCAGGAGTCCCCCCCCCCCCCAGGGAAGTACCCCCCCCCCCCCTTAGGATCCGGGACACGATACAATACTACAGATGGTTTAGCGACCAGATTTGTGACAAAACTTTATGTCTTAAACCTGCAATCTGACTCTGGGCGGGTGGATTAAGGGGGTTAGGGGTGATTTCAGATTAAGGTCTGACATTATCGAATAAACAAAGCCGGTTTATGTAGCAATCAGAACGAGAGGAGCAAACTTGCAACGAGAATTTTATTGGTCTTTTTATAGTAGTTATTTAAGAGTCGGATAAATGTAGCCAGTGAAACGTCACGATATCTAAGCTTCCAAGCTTGTTTTTAGATGACCTAGGTGGCCTGAACTATGGCTCTCAGTTTTTATTTGACAACTTTTTACAATCGATGTGACGGAATGCTTTTGTTCTTCAACTTTTAGCTCAGCCGATATAAACTCAAATTTGTTCATTGAAGATTTTTTAAAAGCTTAGAACTCAGATATCTCAGCTTTAAATTAACTTGATATCAATATCATTATTTCAAGGTTCTGGTGCGCCAGCCAAAGAAAAAGTTTTGTAAGCCATTATTTCTTTTGAAATTCACGAGCAAATAAAATTTTCTGCAAGCCTGAAATGATTTCTCGCACAGCCCTGAGAGACATAGTTCTATCGATTATTTTTTGCCAGATTCCAATTGATACTTTTTATAACCTCGTCATTTTGATGTGATCGTAATTTTTTGCCTGCTAAATGAACAATAGAAAGCCACTTTGATGTGTAATTGGTTTTACAGATTGGTTGTGATTGTGACAGACCGATAACAGCACCACAATAATTTTTTGGTAATTTTTCAGCCGCCAATTATTGCCAGTGTTTCAAATACTGCGTGGGATAACAATTTTTACAGCTAGAGGTCTCTCAGTGCGCATCTTTTGACTTTCACTTTTGGTTTGAAAAAAAACCATCTTATTCTCATTTCTCCAATTGCATAAAAAGGGGCATAGGAAATTAGTCAACAAACCAATTAGACGTGATCAGAAAAAATTGAAACTTGGGAAAACAGAATTAATTGTACTGTTAATGTATTCATTGTACTGTTACGGTCTTTTTACTCGCCCAAATTTTTTAATTTGGCGATTTTGTAGTATTCAATCTAAAATGCAGAGAACAAATCACCGCGCCGATTGCTTTGATTAATGCAAATGCAATTTTTATACTCTTTAGCTGATTTCAAACAAGACTGACTTTTGTGAAGGTGATCGTTTTTTTCCTGAAGTTTTTTTCTGTGCTTTTATGGTCCAAAAACCTGCTGCACATAAATTCGAATAATTTACCGAGAGTTTTATAATTTTGGCCAACTCGGTTTATTTACAGGTCGACTTGAACAATTTTCCTCTTTTAAATCAAACCCGCTTGAACCCATTTTCTATTTCATCTGAAACATAATTTTAACCGTGACCATTTTGTTGTAAAAGTAGGAGAGTTAGACCGTTTCCAATATGACCTATTTGGGAATAATTAACCAGCGATATTTTAACGCTTAAGTGGCAATTTTTTCCAGCTCTTGAACAATCACAATGAAATCGGAAAGAGCTGTTTTCCCTTGTTAGTACGTTAGTGAATGTCAAATTCAAAAACTTGTACTTTTTACAAAATGTATGAGAAAAAATTTGAAAAACCTTTAAAGGCCTTCCTTTTTTGAAAGTTTTTCAGGTTTATTAAAATGCTTTTATCAGATTTGTGTTCATAGATTTAAGTTACAGTCGGATCCTCCAGGTCGCCGCCTTGGTAAAAGCAACTTTTTCACGTCGCTTTCATCAAACTTGAATTCTTAGATCTAAATGACAGTCGGAACTTCCAGACCGTCGCCCTGGTAAGAGCATTTTTTTCAAGTCGCGGTTAAATTTTTGCGGGCTTAATTCAACCATGCCTAAAACAATTAATTAAGCATATCAGAATTTAAAAAGTTTCAAAAAACGAAAGGTTTTGCAAAATTTTCTTAATATAATATTTTTTTGGGAGTAAGATTTCTAATTTTTTAGCAGTTTTTTAGCAACTATGTTGATAGGTTTTTAGTACTTTGAAAATTTTGTTTGGCATTGTTTAGCAACATTTTTCACAGCCCTGCTCAACGCGAGTTGTTACCTCAAAAAGAGTTAAGTTACGTAAGAATTTCGGGTTCACGACAAGAGAGGCAAAATACATAAAGGGTGAAAAAAATTCAGTTGCCGAAAATATTTTTCAAATCAAAGATTCACAATGGCTTAGATAAAGCTGTGAAAAAAGTCAAATTGTCCGCAAAAAAATGGCAGCAATTACACTTCTGTAACTGCTGCTGCTATCAATAAGAGCAAACAAGACTGCTCGTATCAGGGCAAAGCACTGAATGTTCCGACTACCTTTTAAGGTTCATGGAGCAGCAGTAACATAAAAAAATAAATGTAATAAAACAAAATGAAAAAACAATTTCCAAAATTTAAAATTTTTTTTACGAAATCATCACCCCACACGCCAAATAAAGTACAGTAGAATAGATTTCTCTCATTGTAATAAATCAATTATGGCAAATAAAGCTTCTTTCAACCAATTTGGAACAATTTCTAAGACGCGAAAGGTATCGCGCGTTATTTGTCCCAAATTGGCAAAAATGGCAATCTTTAAATCCCCATAACTTTACGAAAAACGATCACAGGTGAAATATCTTTTCAAATTTAAGCTAGTGACAACAATACGTTTTGAATGAAATTTAAAAAATCCGTCAAAAAAGGCTAGGTAAGAAGTCGAAATTTGTCTGAAGAAAAAAAAACCCACCCGAGCACAAATATTCCGTTACTTTCGTATCGAAAGTCGTAACAATAAGCAACTCTCTTGGATAAGCGTTTAAAAAATTTGTGTAAACAATGACTAGAGCTCTGTTGTAGCACATCAATCAATTTCAAACTCTTAAGACCTACACAAAAAATTCAAAAATGTCCCATTTTAAAGTAAAAGAAGTTAATATCTCTAAAAATGATTACATTTCAGGTACTATGAAACAGTATTTCTTCCGACTTTTTTAGAAAAGATGGAACACTTGCGCTGAATGTGACTTTTTTCAGAAAAATTTCAATTGTTAAATTATTCTTTGGTGAATTAAATTTATATATCATCAGAAAATCATATATCAGAAAATCACTGGTGTTTTGAACTCAGTTGTAGGAAGATAATTCATCTGTGATCATTTTTCTTATAATTTTGGGGTCTGAAAATGGGTGATAAAGCTGGCTTGGGACAATTAATCAAACTTTTTTTTCATCCTATCAACGCGTTAGCGTCGAGTTAATGTTCCGACAATTGAAAATGGGGAGGAACGTTGTATTCGGGTGTGTTTTTGTTTTTTCGTTCTTTTTTTAATTTTTTTCTCTTTTCCACGTTGAATCAGATACCACAAATAATTACCGGACCAGGATGGGGGCTATGTTATTTTAAACCTTCATCAGTCGTGATTTCAACCACGTAAAAAAAGTGTTTTCAAAGTCGAGAAAAACCGGTTTGAAACTTTTGATTTTTTGTCCAAAATTGAGCGAGTAAACCGAGCGAGCAGGCTTATTTATGCTTAATTTCAGCCGTTAACAGATGCTTAATTTAATTTTACTGAGGTAAAGTTTGTTTTTATAGTTTTTAACGCCATTTTGATAATCAAAATTTCAAAAAATCAAAAAAATTTCTGCAAAAAAATGAAAAAGGTTTTGAATTTTTTTAAAGGAAATTTTGTTTTTTTTTCTAGTCATTTTTCTTCAAAAACTGTTGCTCAATTTACCTTTCTTACTATGACTCAAATATATTCAAGTTATAGTTTTTTGTTAAAATCTTTTTATTATTTCCGCGCAGAAAAACTACACTAATTTGAAAACCTTTTTTTGTGCTTCTTAAAACTATGATCACAACACTCTGTGCTACTTGCACAGTAACCTATTTTGTTCCATTTGAGAAATTGTACGAAACTTACTTGAGGCAAGCTTCTTATTTTATTGCTAGCCGTTTATTTTATCACTTTACACTCTATATAGCGTGTGGCAGTTTTTCATTCATAATTTTCTTTTATGAAAAACAATCGCATAGATCTCAAGGGACAGTCGGAACATTCAAAGGTTTGGCCTGGTACACCCTGGCCTGGTTTTCGGTTCTCTTGTACTCCTAATGCCGCCGAATTTTGTTTGATTTAGGCAACCTTTTTCAAAATGGCTGATTTTTCTTTATTTCGAAACCAACCTGGGACTGTTTATAATTATCAAACTAATTTGAAAAGAATGTGAAACGAACTTATTTCAAAATGAATTTGGAAATTTATTTTATGTTGAAGCGTTGCCTGGTGAAACACCGGTCACTCGTTAAACTAATGGACCGTTTTGCTTGAGCTAAGGCCGCAAATTAGTTCAAGAACAGTGTCAATGGTCCGACCAGAGCCTCATACATGAGCTGCAATTATTTAAATTTAGTTCTGGCACACTTCACGCAGGTCACAATTTGATCCATCTGTTTGATAAATAAAAATATCTTTGATCTGCGATGAGCTTTTTTCATTTCAGTTTTGCCAAACTGGCCTGTTATTTTTTATTCGAATGCTTTAATTTACTTGACTGGAATTTGATGAAGTTTCTCCGGCAGAACTGCCGCTTGGAGCAACCATGCATTTCAGATTTAAAATTTTAAACCTTGAAAATGCATCATTTTGATGTATGGCTTTTCTTAAAAGTTATTTAACCCTTATAACCCTATTGTTTTTTGCAACCCGTCCCATTTCTTCGAATAAACTTCCCAACAAATATGTCATCAAGGTATTCCTTTCTTTGACGTCAAGAGCCGCAATTTGGGCCAGTTGCGGTACTTTCTTTCCAAATGACAGTTTAAGGAACCCAATTACGCTTTGAGTCCACCCTTCCTTTTAAAGCCCGCCTTCTTCTTTGAAAACCGCCATCATCTCATCCTCTATCTCATCCCGAAAATATTAATTATTTAAAAGTAACCGGTGGTTCCAAATAGCCGCAGAGGATACGAAGAATAAATAAACTGCTGTCATAGTTTATCGTGAT
>NC_087063.1:50058969-50141949 GCF_963678635.1 Symsagittifera roscoffensis | reverse complement strand
AACCGGAATAATTGAAATCAATGCTTTCAAATCCTTTTCAAAAACAAACCTCAAATTAAACCCATCCGAATTCTCCAATAGTGCTTTTCTTCTATCGCAGTTGAAGCAAACATGCGCTACAAAATTTTTCCATAATAAAATTTCTCATCATCGAATTTGAAAAACTAAGATGGGTTTTGGCGTAGAAGGCGTTTTTTTTGCACACATGAACTATTTAGTTTTTTAACAGACATGTAAATTTTTTGAAAGCATCCATGCCGTGCGTGGGCTGAGCATGCCAAATTTTCTCTCGTTATTACACTTGTCTAACAAACCGGTAAGAATCAAATGGTGGAAATAGAAGGCATCCAGACTTTTAAGATCTCTGGGGAGCGGTGTTTATTTTTTGTAACTGGAACTTTTGTTATTCTTAAAACACAATTGGCGAATCTTGAAATCATAGCATGTGATTGTTTTCTACTTACATAATGATAAATTTGACAAAAATTAGTTGCCCCTTGTTTTTTAAAAGAAAGAAAAAATGTTTGGTCTTTTGATCCCCTTTGAGTAAAAAACTTTTAAGTCTACTTGGGACCCTTCTTCTAATTTTTTGTTCGCCTGGCCATTTGCGAAACTGCCGCGGTATTGCGAGCTGCTCTGCTTGCTGACAAGTGTCGTGGTGGCTCAGGTTTAGACGGCAGGTCTTCATGGACCGGTCCAGGTGCTTTCAAAAAAAATTTTGGACCACAATTTTCCTAAAAAAAGTTGAGTTGTACGATTCAAGACTCACACACTCTTTTTGGATCTCAAATAAGTTAAATTCAAAAACGGCGGAACTCTTTTTATGTTCTTCAGGTCTCCCTGGTTTGAAAAAGTTGAACACTACTTTTAGTTTTTTCCAAAAGCAAAACTTCAATTTAAACCGGTCAAACTTCTCCAAATTTTCATTTCTTGTATCACAGCTGATGTAAAAAAAACGCTACAAAAATGTTACAAAAACGCTACAAACTTGAGAAAAAAAGTTTCAATGAAGGTTTTTTTGAAAAAGTTGGATAAACGTTGGCTTACAATGTGATTTTTTTTTGCGCGTAAATTGTATTGAAACTCATTGTCTCACAATTTTTTTGAAAGTATCCATGCAGTGCGTGGGCTGAATTTGCCAAACAGTCTAATAAGTTTTGTTTTTTTTTTCCCAAAGGCAAGCTTCGTGTAATTGAGATTTTAAGTTTTGTCTTGCAAACAACGTTTCTCTCTAACAAAAAACAATAAAGGGATTGTCTTTGATGCAGAATACGCTTACATTTCCCAAAGTACACAGTTTAGTCTCTTTATGTGGACTATTCAAACTTTGTCGGCTTGGTTGCCACATTACGGATTATTCTAGTGCTTTTAGCTAGTATAATGGTAGTTGTAAAAGCCGTTCGTGTTGTTTCAGGGGGATATGACGCCTATTCAATTTTTCTAAACATAAAATTTTTTTTCGTTGTCAACTGATATTTGCTCACAGCTTTTGGCTTTTTTGCGTCGTAAGTTTGGCTTTTGGCTTTTTTGTTTTCTTCCGCTGCTAATTTTAAGTGCAAATGCCTTGCTTAACATGTTTACGGGACAATTCTCGTCTTCTGATTCTTTTTGATTTTTCTCTTAAACTTACTCCCCAAGTCTGAGTTTGTGAGTTTTATGGAGTTGAGCTTAGGGGGAAGCTCCTGTGCATTAGCGGCCACACAAAAAAATGACCCGGTAAAAGTCAGAGTTTAGATTTTTTCGCCGTTTTTCTTGAACTTTTTCAAAAAAAAACTTGGCTTGCAGAAAATGTTTTGAGCTTTCTTCTTTTTCTTTGTTCGCCTTGTTTTTTTTGCAATTACCATGCCATTGCGAGGGGCTCAGCTTGCTGAAAAAGCAGCGTTTTCTCCGTCCTGTTGTGACTAGTCGTAATGAACTAGTCCAGGTATTTTCAACATTTTTCAGGGCTTTTCTGAAGAGTAATCGCTAAGTTGCATTGTCCGATTCAAGAATCCATCACGTTTTTTGGATCTCAAATAAGTTAAATCCAAAAACGGCGGAACCTTTTTTATGTTCTTCCAGTCATTCTGGGTTGGAATAGTTGAAAACTACTTTTATTTTGAAATCCAAAAACAAAACTCCAGTTTACACCGGTCAAATTTCTCGAATTGTGATTTTCCTGTATCGCAGCTGATGCAAAATAACGCTACAAAGTTTTTCATTAAAAAAAACTTGATCAATGTTATTTTGAAAATGTTGGATGGGACTGGCTTACAATGTGATTTTTTTGCGCGTAAATTGTATTGAAAAACATGTTGTCTCACAATTTTTTTTGAAAGTATTCATGCTGTGGGCTAAATTTGCCAAATTTTCTATTTATTTTTGTTATTTTTGCGAAAGTAAATTGATTCTTTTTGATTTTTCTCTTAAGCTTACTCCCCAAGTCTGAGTTTGTGAGTTTTATGGAGTTAAGCTTAGGGGGAAGCTCCTGTGCATTAGCAGCCACACAAAAAACTTGACTAGGGAAAAGTCAAAGTTTTGATTTTTTTCATTGTTTTTCTTAAACTTTAAAAAAAAACGCTTGTCGCGCAGAAAATGCTTAGACTTTTCTTCTTTTTTTTGTTGGCCTTGCTTTTTCGGAAAATTTTGGTAAGAAATTTGGGAGAACTTTTTCGGAGAAAGAGTTGGGAGAGCTCGGAAAACCTTATAAACTTTTTAAAAATCCCCCCTCCCATCCACTCCTCGAGAAAATCCTAGATCATCCCCTGGCTCTTTGTGAACAAACATAAAAAGTTTTTTGATCATAAATAGGCACTAGCAAACGTTCAAAAAACAGCAAGATACTCAACAGTAGAAAAAACTATTGAGTGCGCAATAGTGCACTTAATTTGACTGACTTGCGTGAGATTAAATTAGCTGGTGTAAGTAGATTTTAATCTGTTTGTGATAAATAGTTAAACCTTTTCGATATGGTCAGATAAGTTTTTCATTAGATAAATTGCAATATCTCTCATCCTATATTGGACAACGATGATGGATTCGTTTTAACTTTATTCTTTCTCATCGATGAAGCTTTAAAAAGCTGAGAGGTCTCAGATATCATTTTCAAACAACCTAATAGCTTTCGAATCTATCAAAAAAATTAACATTGAAAACCCTGTGATGATGGAGTTTTTATTAAAATTCAGTGATTGTCTGCTACAAACCTTTGAACTGACACATGACACTGGAAACTTCCCTGTTATGTAACTGCACCCAATATGGCTCAAGAATAAAACATCTTTATCAATACAAAGGCTATCAATATCTTGAGATGTTTTAAAATGGTTTGAAGCCGTTGGTTAGATTAAAACTAAGAACGCGCTAAAAACAGATACCTGTATGTGACAGCACAAGTGACCTTTGTCAGTATCCTCAATCGTTTTTACAGCGTGTGAAATGTCGAAAAAATCATTCAGCCTGAAATATTGAGTTATTGCATTAGCAATTAAGAATACCAATGATAACTTTTTATTAATTTTAGTGTCTCGTATTGTATATATTTTTCTTCCTAATTGATATTCTTCTAAATTTTTGACCATTTTGACACATTTTTGTAGCCTTTGCTTGGTTATCTATGTGCTTTAGGGGATGAGCAAATTGTGAAAACTTCTTTACTCAAGACAGGTTCAATTTTGAAGTTTACGACATCGAAATTTTATTGTTTCTTTTTTTTAGCTGGCACGTTTTCGACGCATGAACGCCTCTGTTGTTTAATTGTCCAATCATTTAACCTGCTTATATTGCCGGTAGAGTCAATGTTCCGAGCCAGCGGCTAAAGTCTAAGTCACCTTTGATAAATTGATTGTTTTCATTCGAAACTACTAAATCTTTCCTTTACTTTATTCATCCTCACAACCTATCTAGATACCCCATTACTTAACGACGTACAAGTTGGAGACCCATTAACGCCGGTTCCAATTTCCTGCCTGCCAATATTGCTAAAAAACTTCAAAAATTTGACTAAATCTGAGGCCAAAACTACTTTCTATTCAATCATTCATTGGTCGTCCTAAAAAATCAACCTCAAAATAGAACTAAATTGTTTCCTTTATTGCTCTCAGATCCCTCGAAACATGCAAAAAGTTACCTCAATCATAGCGTTGTGCCTCCTGACCTTGATACTATCCGTGAGATGTGGCAATCGCCTGTAAGTATCAACCATTTGAATAATCATCAGCCAACTCAGTCTTAAGAACAATTTCAACGAGTTATTAGATCATCACTGGTTGATAAATCACCATTAAAAACTAGTGTAAAACTTAATTCAGCGATAAATAAGTGATGGTTCATTGTACCGAGTAAGCAAAGAATTAGCGAGGAGAAGCCAAATTTTCGGCCAGCAAAAATCAAACGCTGTCCAGGTCAATCCAATCATAGTGAAAGACTTGCATAAATCTTACAGATTCTTGAAAAATCATTAAAAAGAGCAAAGAATCTTCAAAATAGTTTCGGTCTGTTAAAAGAGAGTGAACCGATCTAATTACATAAGCATATCAGAAGTGTGCTTGAAGTCTCTCCACTTCGACAGATCAAGTTGAAAATTTTTTGAAATCTTGAGAAGACTTTCAAGTTTTTCAATTTATTTGAAAAACCATGAAATTTTTAAAAGGTATATAGGAAAAATAGATTATGTTTTTAAAAAACACTTCTTTACAATTAACGAGCAAAAAGATTCTCAAGGTTCTTCAAAAATCCAATATCAACATCAACATCAACAGCAACTTTCAAAACCAAATTTTCTTCATAAATTTAATTTAATTTAGAAGTGTCCAAATAAATTATCCAAAATTAGATTTTTGTTCCGACTTTCGATACGAAAGTAACGGAATATTTGTGCTCGGGGTGGGTTTTTTTTCTTCAGACAAATTTCGACTTTTTAACTAGCCATTTTTGACGGAATTTTAAAAAATCATTCAAAAGATATTGTTGTCCTGAGCTCAAATTTGAAAAGATATTTCACCTGTGATCTTTTTTCATAAAGTAATGGGGGTTTAAAGATTGCCATTTTGGCCAATTTGGGACAACTAACGCGAGAATCGTTCCAAATTGGTTGAAAGAAGGATATTTGCCTAATTGATTTGTTACAAGGAGCGAAATCTATCCTTTTGTTCTTTATATGGCGTGTGGGGTGATGATTTTTATTTAAAAAAATCCAATTTTTAGAAAAAAAAATTCATTTTATTTTTTTTATTTTTTTATTTTTTAATGTATTACTGCTCCATAAAGCTTGAAAAGGCAGTTGTAACATTCAGGGCTTCACCCTGATACGAGCAGTCTTGTTTGTTTTTGTCTCCATCTATCTAAGACCCAAAATTGAACTTTGATCCCAATTGTTGCCAGATCAAATGAGCATCAATTATCCTATTGTGAGAAATTGATAGATTGAAGAATCATGTTTCTGTGAACTTTGAGTAATTGGTTTTTGATGAATAACAGAATCGACAAAAAATTACTTTTTGAAGACTTTTTCTCCATCTGTTTAGAAAACATAGGAAACTCAGCTGTTTCAAATTATTTATTCGTTTTTTTTCTATATTTCTTTCAAATCTTAAATTCATCTTAAGAAATTGTTCAAAAATTTTTTCAAGCTGATTTATTTGAGTGTTTTTATTGACGAGTGAGCGCTTTCATTGTTCCGACTTTCGATAAGAAAGTAACGGAATATTTGTGCTCGGGGTGGGTTTTTTTTTCTTCAGACAAATTTCGACTTTTTAACTAGCCATTTTTGACGGAACTTTTTATATCATTCAAAAGGTAATGTTGTGCTGAGCTTAAATTTGAAAAGATATTTTACCTGCGATTATTTTTCGTAAAGTTATGAGGGTTCAAAGATTGCCATTTTGACCAATTTGGACAATTAACGCGCAATATAATCCGCGCTATTAACGCGTAAGCGAGATTTAATCCGTCATATAAACCGTTCCAAATTGGTTGAATGAAGCTTATTTGCCATAATTGATTTGAATGATTTGTTACAAGGAACGAAATCTATCTTTTTGTACTTTATATGGCGTGTGGGGGGATGATTTTCATTAAAAAAATCGAATTTTAGAAAAAAAAAATTCCTTTTATTTTATTTCATTTAATTTTTTTTATGTATTACTGCTGCGCAATAAACCTTAAAATGCAGTCGGAACATTCAGGGCTTCGCCCTGAAACGAGCAGTCTTGTTTACTATTTGTTATCATAGTCTTTTTCTACGGTTCTTTTTTCATACTTTTCACATACAACATTGTGATGAAGACTGACTAGAACGAAATAGTTTAAGTCGCTGAAATAATTAAGTACACATAATAGCGACTTGTGTTAGAAAACTATTAATTTATCACTAAATAAATATCACTAGTAACCTATCAATCAAAAATTATATAAATTAAGCTCAGGTCAATTTTTTAGTTCTAAGCTCAGGGCAACAAAACCTTTTGAATGATACAAATAAAAATCCGTCAAAAATGGCTTGTTGAAAAGACGAAATTGTTTATCTGAAGGACGAAAACTAACCCGGGGACAAATATTCTGTAATTTTCGTTATAAAAGTCAGAACAAAATTATCTCAAACAAAACATATCAGGCATAGTCGCAAAAGCATTGCATACTTTATTGTTCCAAAATTCCAATTTAGTACCAGACTAAACGATGCAGCAGCCTTACTGCTCAGTTTGACAAATCAATTCTTGTAGATGTCAATTGAGATAAACTTATAATTATGAAGAGAGTTGAGAGCAGCTCGAATTAACACGAAAGTTTCCTAAATGCTTCCCATTAGTTTTCCTTATACAGTTTTCAAACAGTTCATACGGCTTTAAAACCTTTTGGACCAATTTATAACGTCGAGATTTGCTTCATACTCTTGCATCTATGACCAGAATTTTATTATTTTGAAGAATTGTATGAGTGTTGCAATTCTTTTACTAATGGAAGAAAATTCGAAAACAAAAAAGAAACTTTTCTTCGAATATGTTTTGTGTTAAAAAACAAAAAATGTTTTTGGAGATGGCAGATTTAACAAATTAAGAAAAAAAACGATATATAAACCCTAGAAAATAAATATGATTGCTTAATACAGGCGTTGCAACTTAAAGTAGTAGGCTTCAATATCTGCTTTTCTGGTCAAGGTTATTGCCAAAAAACGTACACAACTTCAAAACTCAAGTTATACTTCTTAAATTAACTTTAAAAAAGTTAATTTCAACCAATAACTTTATTTAAAACTATTTTCAAAATTTTGAATTTGATTTCATTCTTGAATAACAGAGCTGAACATATTTTATATTGAAAAACGCTAGATAGAATATCTGTTTGAAATGTAACATGGTGCAATGTTTGATTTAGAGAAATTGAAATTTGAAAGTTGGTTTCTAGCCCAAAGTTAGTTCGATTGTAAGTCCAAATAGACTGCTTGCATCCGTCTGCCTTTTCAGGTCTTGAGCAGTAATAACAAGAGAAAAATAGGGTAAATAATTAATAAAACGTTAAAGTTTGAGATTTTTTGTGAAACTCATCCCCGGCACGCCATATAAATACAAAGAGATAATTTTTGCTCCAATGAACAAATCAATTATGGTAAATTAGCTTCCTTAACCAAATTGGAGCGTTTTCTAAGACTGATTGAATCTCCCTTTACGCGTTGATAGCGCGAAAGACATCGCGCTCAAAATTTCCCAACTTGGCTAAAATAGTAATATACAAACTTAATAAAAACTGATCACATGTGAAATATCTCTTCAAGTTAAAGCGCAGGATAACAATATCTTTTAAATGATATAAAAAAATTCCATCGAAAATGGCTAGACAATAAATCGAACTCTAACTGAAAAAAAAATCAACCCGGGTACAATTATTCTGTAATTTTTGTTAAAAAAAGTCGGATCAAAGGTATCTCAAACACAACATTTTCAGGCTTAATCGGAAATGCAATGTATACTTTATTGTTCCGAGTTTCCAATTTAGTTCCAAACTAAACAATGCAGCAACTTTATTGCTCAATTTGTCAAATCAAATCCTGTACATGGCAGTTGAGTTTGGCTGATAATTACGAAGAAAGCTGAGAGCAGCTCGGATTAACACAAAAAAATGCTAAATGCTTGTCATTACTTTTCCGTAAACAGTTTTCAACAGTTATTACGACTTAAAATTTTTTGGACCAACTCATAACATCAAGACTTGCTTCATACTCTTGAATTTATGAAGAAAATTTTATTTTTCCGAAGAACTGTGTGACTGTTGCAAACCTTTTACAAATAGAAAAAAAACTAAAAACGATTTCTTTTCAAATTCGTTTTTTGATTCAAAAAGAAAAATTGTTTTGGGAGATGATAGACTGAAAAATTTATTAGAAAAAATGATGTACAAACTCCAGAAAGTAAAAATGATTTCCGAACACAAACGTTGTAATCTAAAGTAGTAGGCTTTAAACTCAAGTTTATTGCCAAAAAACGTGAACAATTTCAAAATTCATTTTCACACTTTTAGTAATAACTTTTAAAAAATTTCATCTCAACCAAAAATTTTTTTTTTTCAAAGTTCAACTCAAATTTTCGAATAAGATTTCGTTCTTAAATAAAAAAACTAAAACCTACATTTGAAAACGATAAAAGATTGATAGGTTTGCGATAAAAGATTGATTAAAAAGGTTTGCAATTATTAAATCTCATTACGAGCCAAACTGTGCAATCTGTGCATTGTAAACGGATTCCGGGTCAAAATCAAATTTTTCGCGGAATCCGCAACATTGCTACGTTTCTTTGATCTTCTTTGCTGTTTTGGATTCAAAAAGTTAAAACCTTGTACCGCTCAAAGTCGCTCCAATATTAGGCAAATTTGCGAAATCGGCAACTGTGTTTGCGGAATCCAAAATAATTCGTGGTATCCACAAACAAATACTAAGACAATTCTATAGTTACAATGAGCTGTTGCGGAATTCGCAACTAAGTGGAATCCGCTAATTAAAAGTGCAATCCGCATTTTTTTATATTTTCCATTTATATTTGGGGTATCCACTTAAATTTTGCGGATTCCACTTACACTTTGCAGAATTACAAACAGTCGCGGATTCCATAACAACTAGCTATATTCGCGTGTTGCGGAATCCGCAACAAAACAAATATGCCGACAAATATTACGTTACACCTATTTGTACGCGGAAACCACGAAACTTTTGTAAGTGGAATCCACTTACTGTTTGTATTATATTTAAAGATTCGTCTCTGGAATCCAGGAACACAAAGACACAAAATTGTGCGCCTATTCAGTGCACAGTTTGGCCTTGTAGTGCTTTAATCAAATTTTGAATCATTTTTTTCTTGAAAAGCAATCTCTTTACAAATATATCTGAGCATAAGCTGTTTTTCACTTTATCCTCAAAAATTATCAAGCTTCGATTAAGTCATGGTTACGTTGGTTTGCTTCAATCATTTTTTGGGTTGGATTTGAAACCGGCTGAATAAAGTGATCTTGGCAAAAAATTGAGCTGAAATGAGACTTGACATGTTCATGTATGATTTGAAAATGACATAGAGTTCTGGCGAAAAAGTGAAAAAGTTTCTGTTGAAATAAACCAAAATCTTGATCAGTTTATCATAAATCTGATAGAAATTGATCTTGAAATAAGGTAAGTTAGCAATCAAACATGGTATTTAATCCTTAGATCACCGAATTGACATGGCGACCAAATGAACAAAACAGTAGTATGTAAATCTGAAAATTTGTCGAAAGAAAAAATGCGAGTCCAGAATAATTTCTTGGAAGTTTTCGCAGTTTAACAAAACTTCACTGCATTTTGTGCTAAACAGCTTCTATAGTGCTTATTTAAAACTACCGGATAATTGAAGAGAGATAAAATTATTCAAATGCATTGACCCTAAATTTGCTTAACTTAGAGAAAAAAAGTGATGGATACAAAAATTGTTTGAAATTTAAAAAGCAGTTTCATGGTGTGAAAGTTTTTTCAAATTTTTAGCCAAAAAACTCCGTAAAACTAGCCTTGAATTTCGGCAGAGTTAAAAAAAACAGTATTTGATGATTTATTAATTGACTCTAATTAAATTACTCCAAGTAGTAATTGCGAGAATAACTACAATTGAGTTCGTTTCTCTCCTTGTTTTTGAGTCAATTGAATTGTCCGATTTAGTGTTGTTATTTTGGTTTAAAATTTAGCAAAATCATTTGCACCATAAAAAAGCTAGCAACACCTTTAAAAGTTTGTGTGACCATCATTTTTTGTCCAAACTCAACCAAATTTTTTAGATTTTTTACTGTGAAAATTTTGTGTTAATTCATTTTATCTGATCCCTTCAACTCAGAACTTTCAAAGATTACTCAAATTTTTCAGTAGAAAAACCAGTGAAAAACAAGCAAAACAAAAAATAAATCAATTTAATGAAATATAATGGCTGTATATGGCAAAAAAAATAGTTTTAATTACCCAAGTTTTTGTGAGAATAGAGAGGATTAATTTGAAATTTTTTTTTGAAAGCAACCTGTATATCGCTTGCTAACTGTCTCAAATAAGCAAAAATTCATTATTGAGCCCCTTACGAGTTTTTTGTTTTCTATGCAAATCCATCAAAACGAAAAAAATACCAATTGGAATTCGCAAATTGAAACTAGAGAAAAGTGTAGCCTTTAGATAGTTTACTTAAAATTCCAGCTAAACGTTAAAAAAAAATTTTCCAGCTAAACGTTAAATTTTTTCTGAAGAAAAGTTCAAAGTAGAACAAAAAAGAGTTTGTGAAGCATGATGTTTTTCTGTAGTACCTGCCGTATAGGTTTCATCTTGGCAACACGAGGTTTTTTTGTGGTACATGTTATTGCGTGGAAACCTACCACATTGAAAGACATCGCGAAAGACATCGCGCTCAAAACTTCTCAACTTGGCTAAAATAGTAATATACAAACTCTACAAAAAGGGATCACATGTGAACTATCTCTTTAAAATAAAAGCGCAGGATAACAATATATTTTGAATGATATAGAAAAAGTTCCATCGAAAATGGCTAGACAAAAAATCGATTTTTATCTGAAGAAAAAAATCAACCCGGGTTCAATTATTCTGTAATTTTTGTTCAAAAAGTCGGATCAAAAGTATCTCAAAAACAACTTTTCAGGCATAAACGGAAATGCAATAAATACTTTATTGTTCCGAGTTTCTAATTTAGCTCCAAACTAAACAATGCAGCAGCTTTATTGCTCAATTTGTTAAATCAAATCCTGTACATGGCAATTGAGTTTGGCTGATAATTACGAAGAAAGCTGAGAGCAGCTCGGATTAACACAAAAGAATGCTAAATGCTTGTCATTACTTTTCCGTATACAGTTCTCAACAGTTATTACGATTTAAAACTTTTTGGACCAACTCATAACGTCAAGACTTTCTTCATACTCTTGAATTTAGGACAAAAATTTTTTTTCCGAAGATTTGTATGAGTGTTGCAAACCTTTTACCAATGGAAAAAAACTAAAAACTTGATTCAAAAGCAAAAATTGTTTTGGGAGATGAGAGACTGAAAAATTTATCAGAAAAAATGATATACAAACCCTAGAAAGTAAAAATGATTTCCACACACAAATATTGTAACCTGAAGAAACAGACTTTAAGATCAAGTTTATTTCCAAAAAACGTGAACAATTTCAAAATTCATTTTCACACTTCTTATAATAACTTTTAAACAATTTCATCTCAACCAAAAAATTTTTTTTTCAAAGTTCAATTCAAATGTTTGAAAAATATTTCGTTCTTAAATAAAAAAAGCTGAACCTATATTTGAAAACTATAAAAGATTGATAGAATATCTGAGTAAAACGGAACATTGATCATAAATTTAATTTGAGATATTGAATTTTCAATGCTGATTTCTAGTAAAAAAACTGGTTCGTTTTTCAAGTCCAACAAGACTGCGGGTATCAGTGTACGAAGCCTTGAACGTTCTGACTGTCTTTTAATTTCTATAGAGCAATTATCTCATGAAAAAACTAAATAAAAAAATCAGAGTTTGAGATTTTTAGTGATAAATTACAAAGTGAGAGTTTTCGCTCGGATTAACAAATCAATTAAGGCAAATAAGCTTTCTTCAACCAATTTGGAGCAATTTTTGCGACTGATCAAATCTCCGCTTACGCGTTAATAGCGCAAAAATGTGTTGCGCGTTAATCGTTCCAAATTGGTA
Source organism: Symsagittifera roscoffensis (assembly GCF_963678635.1). Lineage (NCBI taxonomy): Eukaryota > Metazoa > Xenacoelomorpha > Acoela > Convolutidae > Symsagittifera > Symsagittifera roscoffensis. Next base: position 50,129,764 of record NC_087063.1, on the reverse strand, counting down.
ATCAAGAAACCCCCACAACTTTACATGAAAGGTTCAGTGAAGAAATTATTTTTCTTTTAAAGCACAGGGCAGCAATAACTTTTGAATGATATTAAAAATGGCTGTTTAAAATTCCGTTACTTTCTTTAAATAATCCGAAAGAGCCAGAAAAGGTTTTTTTCCAGTTCAACAATTGCTTCTTTTGTAAAGGTTTGCAATTATTAAATCTCATTACGAGCCAAACTGTGCAATCTGTGCATTGTAAACGGATTCCGGGCCAAAATCAAATTTGTCGAGGAATCCGCAACATTGCTACTTTTCTTTGATCTTCTTTGCTGTTTTGGATTCCACAAACAAAAAGTAAAAATATTGTACCGCTCAAAGTCGCTCCAAAATTAGGCAAACTTGCAAAATTGGCAAATGTGTTTGCGGAATCCAAAATAACTTGTGGTATCCACAAACAAACAATAAGACATGTGTATAGTTACATTGAGCTGTTGCGGAATTCGCAACTAAGTGGAATCCGCAAATTAAAAGTGGACTCCGCATTTTTTTATAATTCCATTTATATTTGAGGACTCCACTTAAATTTTGCGGATTCTATTTACCTAATGCAGAATTACATACAGTTGCGGAATGCAGAATAACTAGCTATGTTTGCGTGTTGCGGTATCCGCAACAAAACAGATATGCCGACAAAAATAACGTTACATCTATTTTTACGCGGAATCCACGAAACTTTTGTAAGGGGAATCCATTTACTGTTTAGATTATGTTCAAAGATTTTTCTCTGGAATCCAGGAGCATACAGACACAAAATTGTGCGCCTATCCAGTGCACAGTTCGGCCTTGTAGTGCTTTAATCGAATTTTGAATCATTTTTTTTGAAAAGCAATCTCTCTACAAAAATATCTGAGCATAACCTGTTTATCACTTTCTCCACAAAATTTGTCAAGCTTCGATTAAGTCTTGGGTACGTTGGTTTGCTTCAATCAATTTTTGAATTGGATTTGGAACCGGTTTAATAAATTGATCTTGGCAAAAATTAGGGCTGAATTGAGTTTTGACTTGTTCAAATATGATTTGAAAACTACATAGAGTTCTGGCAAAAACGTGAGATTGTTTCTGTTGAAATAAATCGTAATCCTGATCAGTTTATCCTTAATCCTATAGAAATCGATCTTGGAATAAGGTAAGTTAGCATTCAAACATAGTATTTAATCCTTAGATCACCGAATTGACCTAGCGACCAAATGAACAAAACAGTAGAATATAAATCTAAAAATTTGTCGAAAAAAAAAATGCGAGTCGAGAAGAATTTCTTGGAAGTTATCGCGGTTTAACAAAGTTTCACTGCATTTTGTGCTAAACAAGGTTCTATAGTGCTTAATTAAAATACCGTATAATTGAAGTGAGATAAAATATTCAAATGCATTGACCCTAAATTTGCTTAACTTAGTGCAAAAAAGTGATGGAACAAACTTTGTTTGAAATTTTAAAATCAATTCATGGTTTCAATGCTTTCTCAAGTTTTTAGCCAAAAAACTCAGTAAAACTAGCCTTGAATTTCGGCAGAATGAACAAAAAACAGTTTTTGATAATTTAATAATTGACTCTAATTAAATTGCTCTAATAAGTAATTGCGAGAATTACTACAATTGAGTCCAATTCTCTCCTTGTTTTTGAGTCAATTGAATTGTCCGATTTAGTGTTGTTATTTTGGCTTAAAATTTTGCAAAAACCTTTGCACCATAAAAAAAAAGCAAACTTTTAAAAAGTTTGTGTGACCATCATTTATTGTCCAAATTCAACTAATTTTTTTAGATTACTTACTCTGAAAAGTTTGTGTTAGTTAATTTTATCTGATCCCTCCAACTCAGAACTTTCAAAGATTACTCCAATTGTTCAGTACAAAAACCAGTGAAAAACAAGCAAAACAAAAAATTAATCAAATGAATTAAATATAATGGCTGTATATGCCAAAATAGTAGTTTTAATTACCCAAGTTTTTGTGAGAATAGAGATGACTAATTTGAAAAATTTTTTTGAAAGCAACCTACAAATCGCTTGCTAACTGTCTTGAATAAACAAAAAGTCATTATTGAGCCCCCTCACGAGTTTTTTGTTTTTTATATAAATCCATCAAAACGAAAAATTATCAATTGCAATTCGCAAATTAAAACTCAAGAAAAATGTAGTCGTTAGATAGTTTACTAAAAATTCCAGCGAAACGTTTGAAAAAAATTGTTTTGTTCTGAAGAAAAGTTCAAAGTAAAATAAAAAAGAGTTTGTGGAGCATGATGTTTTTCTGTAGTACCTGCCGTTAAGCTTTCATCTCGGCAACACAAGAATTTTTTGTGATACATGTTATTGCGTGGAAACCTAACACATCAAAAGACAACGCGAAAGACATCGCGCTCAAAATTTCCCAGTTTGGCTAAAATAGTAATATACAAACTCTACAAAAACTGATCAAATGTGAAAAATCTCTTCAAATTAAAGCGCAGGATAACAGTATCTTTTAAATGATATAGGAAAAATTCCATCTAAGTGAAACGGAACATTGTTCAAAGTTTGATTTGAGAAATTGAATTTTCAATGCTGATTTCTAGTACAAAACTGGTTCGTTTTTCAAGTCCAACACGACTGCGGGTATCAGTGTACGAAGCCTTGAACGTTCTGACTGTCTTTTAATTTCTATAGAGCAATTATCTCATGAAAAAACTAAATAAAAAAATCAGAGTTTGAGATTTTTAGTGATAAATTACAAAGTGAGAGTTTTCGCTCGGATTAACAAATCAATTAAGGCAAATAAGCTTTCTTCAACCAATTTGGAGCAATTTTTGCGACTGATCAAATCTCCGCTTACGCGTTAATAGCGCAAAAATGTGTTGCGCGTTAATCGTTCCAAATTGGTAATCAAGAAACCCCCACAACTTTACATGAAAGGTTCAGTGAAGAATTTATTTTTCTTTTAAAGCACAGGGCAGCAATAACTTTTGAATGATATTAAAAATGGCTGTTTAAAATTTCGAATATTGTCTGAAGAACAAAACCAACCCGAGCACACACATTTCGTTACTTCTTTAAATAATCGGAAAGAGCCAGCAAGGGGCTTTTTCCAGTTTTACAATTGCTTCTTTTGTAAAGGTTTGCCATTTTTAAATCTCATTACGAGCCAAACTGTGCAATCTGTGCATTGTAAACGGATTCTGGGCCAAAATCAAATTTGTCGCGGAATCCGCAACATTGCTACTTTTCTTTGATCTTCTTTGCTGTTTTGGATTCCACAAACAAAAAGTTAAAATATTGTACCGCTCAAAGTCGCTCCAAAATTAGGCAAATTTGCAAAATCGGCAACTGTGTTTGCGGAATCCAAAAAAATTTGTGGAATCCACAAACAAATAATAAGACATGTGTACAGTTACATTGAGCTGTTGCGGAATTCGCAACTAAGTGGAATCCGCAAATTAAAAGTGGACTCCGCATTTTTTTATAATTCCATTTATATTTGGGGTATCCACTTAAATTTTGCGGATTCCACTTACACTTTGCAGAATTACATACAGTTGCGGAATCCAGAACAACTAGCTACATTTGCGTGTTGCGGAATCCGCAACAAAACAAATATGCCGACAAAATTTACGTTACACCTATTTGTACGCGGAATCCACGAAACTTTTGTAAGTGGAACCCACATACTGTTTGGATTATGTTTAAAGATTTGTCTCTGGAATCCAGGAAGATACAGACACAAAATTGTGCGCCTATCCAGTGCACAGTTCGGCCTTGTAGTGCTTTAATCGAATTTTGAATCATTTTTTTGAAAAGCAATCTCTTTACAAATATACCTGAGCGTAAGCTGTTTTTCACTTTATCCTCAAAATTTATCAAGCTTCGATTGAGTCTTGGGTACGTTGGTTTGCTTCCATCATTTTTTGAGTTGGATTTGGAACGGGTTTAATAAATTGATCTTGGCAAAAATTAGGGCTGAATTGAGACTTGACTTGTTCAAATATGATTTGAAAACTACATAGAGTTCTGGCGAAAACGTGAGATTGTTTCTGTTGAAATAAATCGTAATCTTGATCAGTTTATCGTTAATCCTATAGAAATCGATCTTGGAATAAGGTAAGTTAGCATTCAAACATAGTATTTAATCCTTAGATCACCGAATTGACCTGGCGACCAAGCGAACAAAACAGTAGAATATAAATCTAAAAATTTGTTGAAAGAAAAAAATGCGAGTCCAGAAGAATTTCTTGGAAGTTTTCGCGGTTTAACAAAGTTTCACTGCATTTTGTGCTAAACAAGGTTCTATAGTGCTTAATTAAAATACCGTATAATTGAAGTGAGATAAAATATTCAAATGCATTGACCCTAAATTTGCTTAACTTAGTGCAAAAAAGTGATGGAACAAACTTTGTTTGAAATTTTAAAATCAATTCATGGTTTCAATGCTTTCTCAAGTTTTTAGCCAAAAAACTCAGTAAAACTAGCCTTGAATTTCGGCAGAATGAACAAAAAACAGTTTTTGATAATTTAATAATTGACTCTAATTAAATTGCTCTAATAAGTAATTGCGAGAATAACTACAATTGAGTCCAATTCTCTCCTTGTTTTTGAGTCAATTGAATTGTCCGATTTAGTGTTGTTATTTTGGCTTAAAATTTTGCAAAAACCTTTGCACCATAAAAAGGCTAGCAAACTTTTAAAAAGTTTGTGTGACCATCATTTATTGTCCAAATTCAACTAATTTTTTTAGATTACTTACTCTGAAAAGTTTGTGTTAGTTAATTTTATCTGATCCCTCCAACTCAGAACTTTCAAAGATTACTCCAATTGTTCAGTACAAAAACCAGTGAAAAACAAGCAAAACAAAAAATTAATCAAATGAATTAAATATAATGGCTGTATATGCCAAAATAGTAGTTTTAATTACCCAAGTTTTTGTGAGAATAGAGATGACTAATTTGAAAAATTTTTTTGAAAGCAACCTACAAATCGCTTGCTAACTGTCTCGAATAAACAAAAAGTCATTATTGAGCCCCCTCACGAGTTTTTTGTTTTTTATTCAAATCCATCAAAACGAAAAATTATCAATTGCAATTCGCAAATTAAAACTCAAGAAAAATGTAGTCGTTAGATAGTTTACTAAAAATTCCAGCGAAAAGTTTGAAAAAAATTGTTTTGTTCTGAAGAAAAGTTCAAAGTAAAATAAAAAAGAGTTTGTGGAGCATGATGTTTTTCTGTAGTACCTGCCGTTAAGCTTTCATCTCGGCAACACAAGAATTTTTTGTGATACATGTTATTGCGTGGAAACCTAACACATCAAAAGACAACGCGAAAGACATCGCGCTCAAAATTTCCCAGTTTGGCTAAAATAGTAATATACAAACTCTACAAAAACTGATCAAATGTGAAAAATCTCTTCAAATTAAAGCGCAGGATAACAGTATCTTTTAAATGATATAGGAAAAATTCCATCTAAGTGAAACGGAACATTGTTCAAAGTTTGATTTGAGAAATTGAATTTTCAATGCTGATTTCTAGTACAAAACTGGTTCGTTTTTCAAGTCCAACACGACTGCGGGTATCAGTGTACGAAGCCTTGAACGTTCTGACTGTCTTTTAATTTCTATAGAGCAATTATCTCATGAAAAAACTAAATAAAAAAATCAGAGTTTGAGATTTTTAGTGATAAATTACAAAGTGAGAGTTTTCGCTCGGATTAACAAATCAATTAAGGCAAATAAGCTTTCTTCAACCAATTTGGAGCAATTTTTGCGACTGATCAAATCTCCGCTTACGCGTTAATAGCGCAAAAATGTGTTGCGCGTTAATCGTTCCAAATTGGTAATCAAGAAACCCCCACAACTTTACATGAAAGGTTCAGTGAAGAATTTATTTTTCTTTTAAAGCACAGGGCAGAAATAACTTTTGAATGATATTAAAAATGGCTGTTTAAAATTTCGAATATTGTCTGAAGAACAAAACCAACCCGGGCACAAACATTTCGTTACTTCTTTAAATAATCGGAAAGAGCCAGCAAGGGGCTTTTTCCAGTTTTACAATTGCTTCTTTTGTAAAGGTTTGCCATTTTTAAATCTCATTACGAGCCAAACTGTGCAATCTGTGCATTGTAAACGGATTCTGGGCCAAAATCAAATTTGTCGCGGAATCCGCAACATTGCTACTTTTCTTTGATCTTCTTTGCTGTTTTGGATTCCACAAACAAAAAGTTAAAATATTGTACCGCTCAAAGTCGCTCCAAAATTAGGCAAATTTGCGAAATCGGCAACTGTGTTTGCGGAATCCAAAAAAATTTGTGGAATCCACAAACAAATAATAAGACATGTGTACAATTACATTGAGCTGTTGCGGAATTCGCAACTAAGTGGAATCCGCAAATTAAAAGTGGACTCCGCATTTTTTTATAATTCCATTTATATTTGGGGTATCCACTTAAATTTTGCGGATTCCACTTACACTTTGCAGAATTACATACAGTTGCGGAATCCAGAACAACTAGCTACATTTGCGTGTTGCGGAATCCGCAACAAAACAAATATGCCGACAAAATTTACGTTACACCTATTTGTACGCGGAATCCACGAAACTTTTGTAAGTGGAACTCACATACTGTTTGGATTATGTTTAAAGATTTGTCTCTGGAATCCAGGAAGATACAGACACAAAATTGTGCGCCTATCCAGTGCACAGTTTGGCCTTGTAGTGCTTTAATCGAATTTTGAATCATTTTTTTGAAAAGCAATCTCTTTACAAATATACCTGAGCGTAAGCTGTTTTTCACTTTATCCTCAAAATTTATCAAGCTTCGATTGAGTCTTGGGTACGTTGGTTTGCTTCCATCATTTTTTGAGTTGGATTTGGAACGGGTTTAATAAATTGATCTTGGCAAAAATTAGGGCTGAATTGAGACTTGACTTGTTCAAATATGATTTGAAAACTACATAGAGTTCTGGCGAAAACGTGAGATTGTTTCTGTTGAAATAAATCGTAATCTTGATCAGTTTATCGTTAATCCTATAGAAATCGATCTTGGAATAAGGTAAGTTAGCATTCAAACATAGTATTTAATCCTTAGATCACCGAATTGACCTGGCGACCAAGCGAACAAAACAGTAGAATATAAATCTGAAAATTTGTTGAAAAAAAAAAATGCGAGTCCAGAAGAATTTCTTGGAAGTTTTCGCGGTTTAACAAAGTTTCACTGCATTTTGTGCTAAACAAGGTTCTATAGTGCTTATTTAAAATACCGGGTAACTGAAGTGAGATAAAATATTCAAATGCATTGACCCTAAATTTGCTTAACTTAGAGCAAAAAAGTGATGAAGACAAACTTTGTTTGAAATTTTAAAAGCAGTTCATGGTGTGGATGCTTTTTCAAATTTTTAGCCAAAGAACTCCGTAAAACTAGCCTTGAATTTCGGCAGAAATAGAAAAAAACAGTGTTTGATGATTTATTAATTGACTCTAATTAAATTACTCCAATAAGTAATTGCGAGAATAACTACAATTGAGTCCGTTTCTCTCCTTGTTTTTGAGTCAATTGAATTGTCCGATTTAGTGTTGCTATTTTGGTTTAAAATTTTGCAAAAACTTTTGCACCATAAAAAAGCTACCAAACCCTTTAAAAGTTTGTGTGACCATCATTTTTTGTCCAAATTCAACCAATTTTTTTAGATTACTTACTGTGAAAAATTTGTGTTTGTTCATTTTATCTGATCCCTCCAACTCAGAACTTTCAAAGATTACTCCAATCGTTCAGTACAAAAACCAGTGAAAAACAAGCAAAACAAAAAATTAATCAAATGAATGAAATATAATGGCTGTATAGTATATGCCAAAATATTAGTTTTATTTACCCAAGTTTTTGTGAGAATAGAGATGACTAATTTGAAATTTTTTTTCGAAAGCAACCTGTAAACTGCTTGCTAACTGTCTCGAATAAACAAAAAGTCATTATTGAGCCCCCTCACGAGTTTTTTGTTTTTTTTTCAAATCCATGAAAACGAAAAATTACCAATTGGAATTCGCAAATTAAAACTCAAGAAAAATGTAGTCGTTAGATAGTTTACTAAAAATTCCAGCGAAACGTTTTAAAAAAATTGTTTCGTTCTGAAGAAAAAATCAAAGTAAAGCAAAAAAGAGTTTGTGAAGCATGATGTTTTTCTGTAGTACCTGCCGTTTAGGTTTCATCTCGGCAACACGAGGTTCTTTTGTGGTACATGTTTTTGCGTCCAAACCTACCACACCCTAATATTTCGAAGCACTCTAATCCTTTTTTACTTATGGTTTTTCGTACTAATTTCAAATGCTCTAAGGTTTCCTTACAGCCAAAATAGTTTTGTCGGTCTTTTTCTTCCCGGGTAGAGGTCCCAGACTCATGTCCAGACTTTGAGGGTCGAGCCGCAACCGGATTTAGACTCAAATTGCATAGTTGCGCCGAGAGTTTGAGTCTGGAAAGTGTGGACATGAGTCGCACCGTGGGCGGAAAAAGTCTGGACATGCCAAAATTTGGTCGCGAGTTTCTGGATATGGGCGGCGAAAGTTTAAAAAAACTCAAAGGGCATTCAAAAAAATTAAAAAATTGACTCGAAAACTAAAAAAATTCGACTAATTTTGAAATATTTTCAGAAAATTTTGATTCCGTTTTTTCATGAATTAGTTTGAATTTTGTTGAATCTTATTTTGGAGAATCAGAACTTGGCAATTTAAAATTGAAATGAAAAAAAATTATAGAAAACGATGAAAGTAGGTGATTTTTTGAGATTTCAGCATTGAGTTGTCTTTTTTCCTAAAAACCCTCAGAGAACATGTAAATTGAAACGATACAAAAAACTACAAAATGAAACGTTGGACAGGAAAAAAATATACACAGTTTTGACAGTTATTGGTTTGGCCGCATCCGCCTTGGTATGGATATTCCTACCGTTTTCACCTTGGCCGCGAGGAATTGATTCTTAGTCGCGCCGTCTCCGTCTTGGTCTGGAAAAATGCGCCGTCTCCGCCTTGATCTGGAAAGTCGCACCGTATCCCCCTTGATATGATCCGTCTCCGCTCTCATCGCTTAAGTCGCGCTACATCCACAACGGTGGCGAAGAATTAATTCTTGGTTGCGCCGTCTCCGCCTCGGTCTCGAAAGTCGCGTCCTCTCCGCCTTGGTCTAAAAAGTCGCGCCATGTCCGCCATGGTTCGGAAAGTCATACTGTTTCGACCCTGCTCTGGAAAGTCGCACCGTATCCACCTCAGTCGCGACGAATTTATTCTTTGTCGCGCTGTCTCCGCCTTTATATGAAAAGTCGAGCGGTCTCCGCCTTGGTCCCGAGGAATTGAGTCTTGGTCGCGCCGTCTCCGCGATGGTCTCGAAAGTCGCGCCCTCTCCGCCTTGGTCTGAAAAGTCGCGCCACCTCCGCCATGGTTCGGAAAGTCGCGCTGTCTACACCTCTGTCTGGAAAGTAACGCCGTCTCCGCCTTGGTCTGAAAAGCGCGTCGTCTCCGTCTTGGTCTGGAAAGTCGCGCCGTCTCCACTCTGAACGCGAAATTCGCGCCGCTTCCAATGACATAGTTCTTGGTCGCGCTGTCTCAGCCTCGGTCTGGAAAGTCACGCCGACTCTACCTCAGTCGCGAAATCTTGAAAGTGCACTTTTTGGTCACACTGGCCAGGCCGGTCGCGCCGTTGCTTTTTGAGTCGCGCCGTTTCCTGAGTCGCGTCGTATTCACCTTGGACGCGAACGTCGCGCCGTCTCTACCTCGGTCGCGACAGCCCTGAATTTTTTTTTGTCGCGCCGTCTCCATGTTTGTCTGGAAATGGCTAAGTTTAATCGCGCTGGTCACGCCGTTACCTGATCCGTTACTGATTCGGTCGCCGAAGTCGCGCCTTGAGTTTTTCGGTCGCGAAAGTCTGGAAATGAAAACTCTTGGTCGCGAGAGTCTGGACATACCAAATATGAGTCGCGACGTTTTGGTCGCGCCACCTCCGCTTTGCTCGCAAAATTCGGGACGGATTATGATGGTCGCAAAAGTCTGGACATGCCTAACTTTGGTCTGGAAAGTCTGGACATGCCAAAATTTTGTGTGAATGCTTTTTCAATTTTTAGCCGAAAGCGTCTTAAACGATCAGACATTCTGGGCCAAAATTAAAAAAAAACAGTTTTTGATTATTTATTAAATGACTCTAATTAAATGACTCCAATTAGTAATTGCGCGAATAACTACAATTGAGTCCATTTCTCTCCTTGTTTTTGAGTCAATTGAAATTTCCGATGTAGTGTTTTTTTTGGTTTAAAATGTTGCAAAATCCTTTGCACCATAAAAAAGCTAGCAAAACCTTTAAAAGTTTGTGTGACCATCATTTTTTGTCCAAATTCAACCAAATTTTTTAGAATATTCACTGTGAAAAATATGTGTTAGTTAATTTTATCTGATCCTTCTAACTCAGAACTTTCAACGATTGTTCAGTACAAAAACCAGTAAAAAACAAGCAAAACAAAAAATAAGTCAATAGAGTGATATATAATGGCTGTATATGGCAAAAAGATTACCCGGGTCGAGATCCCGTTCAAAAACCGCTCAAGATATGAGCGGTTTGAGCGGTTTTCCAGAAAGATTTGAGCGGTTTGAGCGGTTTGAGCGGTTTGGGCGGTTTGGGCGTTTTTTTTTTTGGAAAAACCGCTCAAACCGCTCATATATTGCTTAAAAAACCGATCAAAAACTGCTCATTTCTTGCGGTGAATTTTGAACGGTTTTTCAAGCAAGATTTGAGCAATTTTTCAGCGGTTTTTGAGCTGTCTTCCCGGGTCGAGGTCCCAGACTCATGTCCAGACTTTCGCGACAAAATTTTGGCATGTACAGACTTTCCAGACCAAAATTAGGCATGTCCAGGCTTTGGCGACAAAAATATGGCATTTCCAGATTTTTGCGACCATGATGATCCGTCGCGACTATCGCGACCGAAGCGGAGGTGGTGCGACCAAAACATCGCGACTCATATTTGGTATGTCCAGACTCTCGCGACCAAGAGTTGCCATTTCCAGACTTTCGCGACCGAAAAACTAAGGCTCGACTTTCGCGACCTAGGCGGATATGGCGCGACCCTGCAGGTCAGGAAATGGCGTGACCGGCGCGACCAAACCTAGCTATTTTTAGACTTTCCAGAACAATATGGAGACGGCGCGACTTTCCAGACCAACATGGAGACGGCGCGACTTTAAAAAAGTTTTTCAGGGGTTTCTCGACCGAGGTGGAGACGGCGCGACTTTCGCGACCATGGAGGACACGGTGCGACTCAGGCAACGGCGCGACTCCAAAGGCAACGGCGCGACCGGCTTGGCCAGCCCGACCAAAATGTGCACTTTCAAGACTTTCGCGACCGAGGTGGAGACGGCGCGTCTTTGCAGACCGAAGCGGAGACGGTGCGACTTTCCAGACCGAGAGATAAACCGTTCAAAAACCGCTCAAACTGCTCATTTTGAAGCAAGATTTTGAGCGTAATCGTCTAAAAAAACCGCTCAAACCGCTCAAATCTTGCTTCAAATTAGGTGAAAAATCTCGACTCGGGTAGTTGTAATTACCCAAGTTTTTGTCAGAATAGAGAGGATTAATTTAAAAAATGGGTCCACCCCTTCCCTCAAATCACCCCTGAATGAGTGGTTAGCTAGCGAAGTTTCTTGTTCTTAAAACTAACGAACTAATACTTCAATTTTTTAACGAACGAATATCTATTTTAAAAAGAAGTTATAGAATTTAGAAGGAAAAACGGACTTGGGTGGCATTTGGGAACGCTCCCTTCCCTATGATAATTGCGCTAGCAGCAAATGACAAATGTTTAGTGTGTCCTCGTTCGCCAGCAATGACATCGACCCCTACCCCTTTATGAAGAGAAGTGGCGACTGTGAGATGGGGCTCTGTGTGATGAGAAGACTCACGAGGAGTCGTGGTTTTCGAAACCAGATGGGGACACTCTATGGGGACAATCATATACCAGTGCGACTGAGAAGAGAGGCGTGGGTATGGAGGAATGAAGGAGAGTTATCAAAATAGTTTCCGAACTGACGACTAATGAGCAAATCAAATCATGAATTGAAAGTCACTTATAACGAGCCTAACATTATGATGAGTCCCTGAAAGCAATTCAAAAAAATCAATGATATTTTTGAAATTAAAAGTGATTGATATTGAGCAGCTGTAGGAAAATTTTGCATGAAAAATTTTATTCTGAAAAAATAAAATGTAATCATGCATGATGACATTTAAAATTTTCTTTTGCTGATTGAACTAATTCTTTATAAACTAACGAGCTTTGGCGACTGAACAGGCCAAATTTTTTTTTCAAATTGTAGAACAAAATCAAAAAATTTGAATGTGAGGCTTAGACCTCAGAAGAGATATACAAACGAGACCTGCGTATTGATATTGGCCCACACTTTGATGTCAGGATGTCGCAAGATGTAACAGCGGACATAATTTATTTTTTCAAAAAATTATTGGTTTCTAACTGTGAAAAGACGGTTTCGAAGTGTTAATTAAATTCCGTTTGTTAAGCAACCGTATTTCATAAAGTAAGTCGGAGACAATAGCATAGCTGTCATCCGAAGGTGACAGACACTCCGAAGGTTAAATACCGGTTAGCGCCAGACAGATGATTAAAATAGATAACACAACTCGAATTGAAACATGAACTAAATTTAGATACTATGACATTTCCCTCCTTGTAATAAATAATACTCAATTCCAATATCCAACGTATTTATGTTAGCAGTAAACAATAGGGTTAATAACAAAGTTTTTCAAATCAACTACAGTTTTGTTAGAACACAAATTCTTGAGTTTTAGCTGTTATGCAGCATGCCCTCTCCCTGGACTTCCCCATTTCTTTAGCAAAGTTTTATAGACTGTTCGAACTCAATTTTTCCTTTTTCTTTTCTTCATTCCTTTCCTTCGACTGTTCCGGCTTTGTCCGTTTTTCTAATGTTGTCAATCATGACCCCCCCCCCCCCCATCTTGGTCACTGCTGTCCGTTTTCTGCCCGACCGTCTTGAGCTTGTGTCGTCCAGTGAGCTAGCCGAATCCTGGCTTGAATAGGAAACAAGTCGTTGTTTCCGGCCCCGTTTCTTTCCCCCGGTTACTGTGATCTGCTCTGGTTCGCGCTCCGTTTCTTGTGGTTCGGATCCTTCGGTATTCGTTCTCCCCTGGTCATTCCCGATTCCTGTTTCGCCGCCTGCCAACGTATCTTCCTTTTCCGTCTCCTTATTGCTGGTACGAACTCCGATGACTTCTAGTTGCACTGGTCCCCCACTAGATGTTCCTTGTCCATCTTCCCCATTGTTGTCTTGACCGCTTGTTTGTTTCGCCCCTCGTTTGGATGTGCTCAACGGTAAATAGTCGTCCGATTCGGAGTCTGAATTTTCTGCTGATTCCAAAATTTGGAATTTCGATCCCTTTCCCGTGATGGTGTGATGACTTCCCTTGGTGCCTTTTGAGGTTCCTGGCTGACTTCCACTCTGTTGTAGCTTACGTTTCAGATCCCACGGCGTTGGTGGTGCAGGTAGTTCTCCTCCCGGCATCCGCTTTTTCGGAAATTTCGCTTTCCTGAGCGCTACTCCTGATTTCCTAAGCACCGCACCATTACTCATTTTAATAGTGTGTTCAGTTTGATCAACTATTTTGGATTTTAATAGTCTATACCTATTCATATTACGCTCCCCAGTCCTCTGCATGACCACTGCCGGTGGTATCTCCACAGGGTCGTTTGATGACCGTGTTATTCCGGGCTCATTGTCCTGATCAGCTGCTTGTCCATCGGTTAATCTTAGCGGTCCCCGTCTGTTTTTCCGGTCGTATTCAGTATCCGATCGGATTCCCCAATTAGTGTCCATCGGCTTCGGCATCGTTTGAGCAATCGGGTCTCGTTCATCTAAACATTCATATTTCGATCGTATTACATTTTCCCAATTTAGATTTCGTAACGTAGGTTTTTTAGTCAAGTTTCTGAGAACCGTATTGGCTTCCCGGCCGTGGTGCGCTTCGAACGGTGTTATTTTAAGGGATGCATTTTTCACAAATCTTAGGGCTCCGAGGGCTCTTTCCACCATTCGATCCAAGGGTTCCGGCTTGTCCTCTTGTGCATACGTCAGCACTGAATTTTTGATGCTACCAATCGTGCGCTCAACACATCCTGTTGCCCTATGGTCATTAACTGGCGAAGTGAGGATTTCAATTCCTTGCTCATTGCAGAACGTTTTAACTTCCTTAGACATAAAGTTTGTTCCCTGGTCAACTCTAATTTGGCGCGGAACTCCATGGGCAGTTATGTACATTGTTAAAAATTTGATAATTTTATCCGAGCGGTTCGAATTACAGACCATAGCTGATGGCCATCGTGAGAACCGGTCCACCGCCACCAAAACATACTTCTTAGATTCCTTCAAATAGTTAATGGGTCCCCAAAAATCTAATTGGATTGATTCATTCGGTTCTTTTGGTTCAGGTATTTTCCCTATATCATCCTTCGAACACATGTTTTTCAAGTTCTTACCCGCTAATGTGCATTCCGGACAATTCCCAGCAATAGTTGCTAAACTACGAAACATGTATGGATACCAGATGTCCTTAGCCGCGTCGATCATACTGGATTTTCCGTGGTGATAGTAATGAAGTCTGTTTACCACCGCCGTCTGCAATGTATTCGGAATCACTAGCCTTTCGTCCATCCACAGGCATCCGTCTCTTACGTGGAAATCCTGAGTATACTGTGCGAAGTACTTACTCATTGCTTCAATCTTCGAGTGTAACTGAGGGTCTTTACATTTAATTAACTCGATAATGGCTTGTAACTGTGGATCAGATTGATATTGCGATTCTATAAATCGAAGATTAAATAATTCGGGAAGAGCGGAATGTTTACTGACTATTTTACAATTTCTTGGAATAATAGACATAACTTTGTTTTCCGGATTAACCGGCGGATAACTTTCACCAGGGTAAACCGACGGAATAGAAATGATGGTGTTTGTTTTAGTGCTCCGGACTTCTGTTGTTATCGCCTGTATATCTACGTCAATCTCCTCAATTTCATCACTACTGCTAATGCTAGGGTGTCGTTCCAATAATTTCTTGATCTTCCTTTCCATGATTAAATTGCTTGAATTGTTATTGTTTATTAACGAATTTAAAGATTTAGAGTAACCAAAGTTAGCTTCAATAATAGTCCCAACTGAATTTTCGCTAAACTCAGTTGACCTGCCGGAAATGCAATTCGTTGCTCTGTGATTGGTCCATTTTCCGTCGCATGATCGCTCGCCCTCTACCGGTCGTTTTCTATTCGATATTTTACAAACGCGTTTATTTTTAGTAACCGATGGAGACTCGAGTCTATTTTTGGAGAAAGTTCTATTTCTAAATCCGAGGGCGGATCTAATTCTACTAATTTTCGCCACCGTAAACATACTATCGTAGGTGCTAATTGGTTGAGGGTCTGAGCTCGGGTGCCTTGAGAGATAATCCGCGAGTCCTATTTTTGCTCCGGGTTTATGTTCCACTTGAAAATCGAACGGTATAAGGCGATCTAACCATCTTGTTAATCTGCTGAACATTGTTTTGTTCTTTTTATTGTTCCCATTTAGCAATGACACTAGTGCCTTGTGATCCGTAACTATTAAAAATTTCCTTCCCAGCACATAATTTCGGAAATATTCGGCCCCCCACACAACTGCTAACATTTCCAATTCATTCGTTGAGTAATTCTTCTCTGCTGCGTTTAGATACCGGGATGCGAATGATATCGGCCGCCAACCGTCGGCATTTAGTTGCTCAAGAACCGCCCCGAGCCCATTATGACTAGCGTCACATACAATTCTTGTGTCCCGGTGTATATCAAAATGCCGAAGTTCTACTATATTGGCCACTTGCTTTTTCAGACTCTCGAATGATATTTGACATTCCTCGCTCCAGATGTAATCGTTTTTCCGGCTTAATAATGGGCGTAGTGACGCTGATGATTCCGCGAGCGCCGGAAGATATTTGTGCAAGCTGTGAATGGAGCCCATGAATGATTTAAGTTGTGACACCGTTTTTGGCGCTTTCAGCGATTCGATCGGTTCCGTTTTTCGGAAAAGCGGTGTTATCCCCGTACGGGTTATTTTGTGCCCCAACCACTCACATTCCCCCCGCGCAAATTGGCATTTTGTGAGTTTAAGTGACATATTCTCGCGATCCAGCTTCCGCAAAATTTTCTCGACTGTTGAGATATGCTCGATCTCCGTGCCTTTGGTGACCACCAATATGTCATCAATAAATGCATGTGCCTGCGGAAATTCCGAAAGAATCGTATCCATTACTCGTTGAAATTCCGCCGGCATGGTAGTAAGACCGTAGAACCCCGTACGAAATCGATACGTACCCGTCGATTTTCCTCCCACTAGCGAAAAATTGCATTGAACGCTCGTTTCCGGACTAAGTGGTAATTGACCGTACGCGTACGTAAGATCCATAGTAGAAAAATATACATCCCCTGGTTTCCGTTCGCTTATCGTTTGTCCTACCGTATCCATAAGTTCCTCAATATTTGGCATTTGGTATTTGTTTTTGTGGACTTGCTTGTTCAACTCCCGTGATTCTAGCGCTAATTTTACCGATCCGTCCTTTTTCACCGTTATTACAATCGGAGAAACAAAATATTTATCCGAGCATTCAGTCAGTTTTTCAATGTGTCCTTGTCGCAAAAGTTTATCAATTTCCTTATCAACCTTTTCTTGCAATGTGATTGGCACCCTACGTCCTTTCTGTTGAATTGGTGTTAACTTTTCAAAAAAATCCGCGTGTACCTTATAATTCTTAATTTTCCCGACTCTGTTAAAAAGGTTTTCAAACTGCTTACTGAAATAAATCTGCCAGTTGTCTAGTGAGTCCTCCACGTCCGTCGCTTCAGCTGTGGCTTGGTCGCTCTTTACCGACATCACATTTCCCTCCGGTGCCTTCTGCACAATCTGTAATCCAAGATTTGGCATTAGGTCTCTTCCAATAATTGATGGTCTGCTTCCTCCAATCACTCTGATGTTTGCGTTGGTCACCCATCCGTTCGTTTCCAGCAGTACGTCCATCGTTCCTAGTAGTCGTAGGGGGTTGTTTCCGTAATCCCTGAACTCCTCGTCCTCCGGTGCTGGTGCCTTCACCTTGACGCCTGCGGTACCCAACGTTCGTTTTAATTCTCCAATAGTGAATATCGAAATCGGTGATCCACTGTCTATCCAAACGTTCGTTTGTTTTCCATTTACTTTAATCGGCAGTCGTGCACCGGCCACTTTTAGCTCGGTTTCCGTCCGAGATCTGATTGCCATGACGACATAATCTCCTGAGCTATCCGAGTCCCACGATCGCTGCTTCTTGGCCGGTGTATTGACCCAGCCGACGGAATTCTCATGCTGAGAATATGTATCCTCCGCTTCACCTATCTCGGTAGTTTCCATCTCTTCCTGATTTTGTATCAGTCCCACTGCCGGTCTTCCCTGATTATTTCGCTTCCCCCTACAAGTCCTCTCGTAGTGTCCCGTCTTTCTGCAGAAATTGCACGTTGCATTTTTCGCTGGACACGTTGTGAGATGTTCCGGAGTAAAATTTGGTTGGTCACAGTTATAGCATCTTCTGAGACCACCCCCTCTCATTCCTGCTCGCCCCCTGAATGATCCACGGCCCCGCGATCTGTTGTTTCTGTAACCTCCTCGAATGGCCCCCACTGGTTCCGTCTTGATTTGGAATGCTCCGGCTCCACCGGTAGTTCCACTGGTTCCTCCCCCGGTTATCGATCCGTATGACTTTGCATATTTATATCCGCGTTCGTATGACAGTGCAATACGGTACACCTCCTCTGGCGTCTTCGTCGAGCGGCATAACTCATTTTGGGCCTCCCTATTGTTCATGTTGACGATGAACACATCCCGCAAAATCCTGGTCTCCAATGCTCCAAAATTACATCTAGCGGCCAACCCGCTCAACACTGAGTGGAACTGTTCTAGCGATTCTCCTATTTGTTGCTTCCGTGCCAAGAGTTGGAATGTCTCGTACGTTTCGTTTCGTTCCTTTCTAAATTCGGTTTCAATGGTATCCAAAACTCGAGAATACCTTGTTGCAGATAAGTCCAGGTGTGGTTTTCTCTTATGCAGCTCATCCTGTCCTTTCTCCCCCAGGCACAAGTACAAGTTGGAGATAAGCACTTGTTCCGAAGCTAGGCGATTCTTCCCGTCTACCTCCTCTGGTAAATCTGTAATCTGCGCTGCAGTTAACGTACTGGCATAATAGAAATTCCTAGGATTTAAACTGTGTTTTGCCACCATCCCCCATTGAAATCGATTGAACCAAAACTCCCATAGCATTGGTGGTTCTGCAAACGTCGAGGGCCAAAACGATGTAATTCCCAGTGGGTTTTTTCCCCCACTTTGGCCTGTTGGCTGCGCCATGTGAAAAGACGGTTTCGAAGTGTTAATTAAATTCCGTTTGTTAAGCAACCGTATTTCATAAAGTAAGTCGGAGACAATAGCATAGCTGTCATCCGAAGGTGACAGACACTCCGAAGGTTAAATACCGGTTAGCGCCAGACAGATGATTAAAATAGATAACACAACTCGAATTGAAACATGAACTAAATTTAGATACTATGACATAACTTACGTATGATCACAGTGAAGCTTGTCACATTTTACCAGTGACTCAAAAGAACTCCTGGCTTCAGTTATTTGCATCTGAAAAAGATGCCGCCTTGCGAGATGAACGTAAGCTACGGGGGAAAAGCCGACGCGGCGAACAAGAAAAATATCCAAACCAATTCCCAATAAACAATGGCCAGAATTAGCAATCTGATATGAAGCCTCTACAGTAGCAAAAATGAATTTTTTGTTTAAACTCAATTACCTGATGTTGACTCTGTAAAAGTTGCAGTAAAATTATTATCAGACTAGATTGGAGAACTGATTATAACACTTAACGTCTTAACGTCTTAAGATAAAAAAAAACTTTGTTTTAATTTTTTTCAATAAAAATTTTAGAATGTAACTTTTCATTTTTTGTTCTGTTCCATAAAACACGGCTGAATGTTTTTTGAACCCCCGTAAAATATTTTCTAAATGCCATCCCTGTGAACGCGCGGAAAGTCTTGTGTTAAATGTGAAATTCTGACCGGTTATAACCAAGACAGGGTTTCACTTTGGAAATCTTCAAAAGAAACACAGAAAAACTAAAATTATGGATTTTTTAAAATATCTAGTAAATTTTCCAGGTGCTATGTCCAGAAAATAATTAATTTTTGCTACACAGGAGCGATCTCACCAGTGAATCGAAAAGTTGTATAGATAGTTTTTACAGCAGCCATGTGGGAAATATAAAGCTTAGAAAAAATTTTTCAACAGTTCAATAAGTCAAAACGCATTTAAATTTAAGGACAGTGGTACAAACCAGCAAAATTCCGGAGACCTATTAGCGTCAAGAAAGTGACTAAGCCTCGAAAATCCAAAACTCAACAAATAAAATAACAGTGCTATTCACTATCAATAAGCAAACAGTTTGAGAGGGTTTTTTTGAATCTTATGACCGTGTACCGATAGATCAAAAACAGCCTAAAATGAAAAGTATGGTTGGATAAACAATGCTATGGCAAACTATTTGATGAAATTAATTGATTGTAGTGGCAACTCTGCGAACATAATAATGTATGAAAAACAAAGTATGTTTTGAAAAAATGGAAGCAACATAAAAAAACTACTATGCTAAATTATAAAAATTAGCTTATGCACATAATCAATATAAGAAAGCTGAAAGAGACCTCCAAATTGAATTTGAAGCCTTCGAATAACTTTTTTTGGAAACTAGCCTTCAAATAATTTTTTTTGGAAACTAGAAGTTTCAACAATAAAATTCCACCTCAGCAACAACACACAAATTTCATATGTTTGTCACCTTATGGTCGTGAAAATTTTCTCAGAGTCTTTTAATCGATCAAAAGTAACTTCAGCATTTTTTTAAATTTGAATAGCTACTCGAGACAAGTTAAAAGGGCTCTTGCTCTATCATCAACATAAAATTGTCAAGATTGGTTTGAAGAGTTCGCTCTTCAAGAATGCCCCAAATTAAGCAAGCGAAATCCAGCCCATATAGATGGTAATCATCTAAAACCTCAAAATTTTTATTAATAGTATTTTTGCCAAAAGTTCGTAAGCTCCTGGAAAAAAATTTATACACAACCGAATAATATCATATACAAAAAATGACCTTCTCAACGAAAATCAGTTCGGTTTTTGGTTGTGTGAAAAAAACTTCGACGCAATCGCTCTACTTATTGCAGATATCAGACGAAATTTAACGATCAAACGAAAGTGGCTCAATGTATATTCATAGATTTGAAAAAAGCGATCGAAACAGTAGATCATTTGCTTCTTGTAAAAAATGCGGGACCTATTTTTTAAGAGGTCCATTCGGGCAATTGTTAGGATTTTACTTGTCATTAGGAAGCAATATGTAACTAATAGTTTTGCAAACTCAAAATTAGAGGAAGTTAATCAAGGAACTAATTCTGGACCACTGCCTTCCATAATCTTTATCAATGACATCAAATCAAACCAGGAAATAACAAAAAAATACGATTTCTGCAATTAAGATATGTTCAAAGATGAAAACCGCGCACATTGAGCACCAAGCTGCTTTGAACAGAACAGCTGAATGGTTAATTAAAATTAAAGTGACGTTAAACGCAAAAAACGACGAACAAAAAAGCGTTGAACAAAAAACTAAAACAACTAAACGCCCACAGTTTTTTATTTGATGGAAAATTAAGCGAAAGAAACTTATCAGAGATTTGGCTATAGATTTTGATAAACAGCTCAACTTTGATGAACACGTTGATTTTCTCTGTAAGAAAGTCACAAAGTCTTGCAACTTTTTTAGACTACGGAAGTGTCTCTCGGCTAAAAACTTTGTATCAACTTACAAAATTTTCGTGCAACCTATCTTATAGTATGACGTTTTAGTTACTGCATCTCGAACATTATTAAAAACAAGCTAAATGAATTTCCGATCTGAGACACCAGTGTAAACGGACCGGTAGGTCCATTGTTGATGCGATCCCAGGCAGTAAAGTTGGCGTTGTGGCATGTAAATTATTTGCATAACTACCCACAACGAAATTGTTCGAAAACTAATTCTTTTTTAAATTTAATTGACTTCATTTCCTAAAATGTGTCGTTAAAGTTTTGCAAATTTTTTTCGTAATTTTTGACAAATTATGGCAATTTTTGCTGTGCAGTTCATCCCCGAGACGAGTAACGCTTCCTAACTGGTTCTCATCTGCAGTTGAAAAACTTCCGGTGGCAGAAAAAAAATTAATTAAATCAGGGTGAAACAATGAGGGTTCAACTTCGACATTATTTGTCCCGTAAAATTTTGGTAACTTGAAAACAGTTATACGGTTAAGAAACATCAAAACGATTAAGACGCCGGAGGCAGAAAAAAAAACTAATTTAATCATATCAGGGTGAAATAATGACTGTTCAACTCAGTTATAACTGTCATCTTTATGTAAAATTAAAGCTGATAAACGTTTCGAAAAACAAAAAGATTCTAAATTTTCTCCGATATGTTGAACATCCCAATTCCTCATCGCCCACCAAGTGCCAACAGAACAAATGTGTACCTTGCGTAACTGACTGCTTAGATTATCAAGATTAGCTGGTTTAGCACAGACTCTTCGGGCACTGCTTCTTTTGGCAATGAAGTTTGAAAAAAAAAACGAATAAATGGTCATGTTTTTTTCAATTGATTGGTTTCGGTTGTTTGCTTTTTGGTAGTGGCTTAGTGGAAAGGAAGAAAATGAATCGACCAACAAAGTATAAGAATATGCAGTAGCAGCAAAAAGTTCTAAAAACCGAAAAGCAACTACCCGGGTTGACCAAAACTTCTTATCATATAATTTCCATATATGAGAAACTTCTTGTCATACAATTTCATACAATTCCATACGTACAGAAAATTGTATGAAAACTCTATGATAAGCATTTTTCCATAAACGAAAATTGTATGATAGTGTGTTTTTCCATAAACCAAAAATTTTGATTTTTTCTTTCTAAATTTAGTTTCTGAAAAGTTTTCGGTTGTATTTGCAACCGAACACAAGTGACAAAGACCTTGGTTAACAAAACACCAAAGGTTGGCCAGTCTTGCATTGACAATGCATAGAAAACGACCTGAATGTGACTGTCTTTTACAATTGATATAACAAAAGTAACAAACATTTATTTTTTGGCAGAATTTTTTAATGATGATTGTTTTAAATTTTTGAATTTTCAAATTATGAGACATTGATCAAGGCATACATTAACACCCCATACAGAAGAAATAGGAATTTATAAATATATAAAATGAAAAAATATATAAAATGAAAAGAAAATAAAAGCCAATTTTATCGTATCCTGGACTACGTTATGCACACAAAATATTCAATTTTGCATGCAAAAAATTTTTTTCCAAAAATGTTTGTTTGCGTACGAAATTCGATTTGCGGTTGAAAAAAAAAACAAAAAATTTTTGGGCCAAAATTTCAAAATTACTTTTTGTCGCCATCAAAAAAAAATGCCAGTCATACAATTTCCATATATGGGAATTGTATGATAAGCATTTTTTTCAAAAAACGAAAACCTCAGTTTTTATCACCAGACTGTTTTATTAGAATCAAACAGCCACAGAAACGAGTTTATACCAGTTTTCAACCATTTTTAGAAATTGTATGAAAATTGTATGACAAGCATTTTCCCACACACTTGATGTATGGAATTGTATGATAAGCATTTTCGGTGTATGGAGGTCAACCCGGGTATATTAGAAATGCAATCGGAATTTATTGCAGTGTGGAGCTTCTTTCCTAGATCGATCAATTCTTCTCTTTTTTGAATGCTTTCTCAATCCAAACCACTGTTGAAAGAGCATAATTTTAGAAGACTACACTTGATACCTCCAAATGTTCTTGATGTAGCCAAAATAGGTAAACAAAAGCTATTCCATTGTTCCTTGCCTTTACTCTTGAAGTAATCCAGAAATGTTTCACCAACTGTGTTTGACCCAAAAAAAACTGTTTCGACTAAAACAAAGTGAAGCAAAACGTTTTTGTCTCTGTTCAGCCCAAGCATTCTAATTTTTGGTTGACATACACCAAAATGATTTTTTTCCATTTCTCAGAGTCTGTGTTATTAGAGTTCTTTTTTAGTGTGTTAATATGTTCCGACTAAATGGTTGGAGGTTCTGAATCCGCGATTCGCCGACTTCAAAATCACAGCTTCATCAAGAACTCGTCTGTATTTGGACATTGGTCCACCCCCAGCATCTTCTAGCGTTCTTTTGTTGAGTCCTTTGCTACAAAATTTAAATTTGTCGTTCTTATTATCATAGCAGCAATAAATCTTGCTGCACAGTCACAAGAATCCGGGTTCTCGTTTGTCATTCTTTTTGTGAACAGCGCAGCATGTACGTGAAAAAAAATCTTATTTTCATCAGCTACAAACTCGTCTCTACAATCATTGACGAATTAGTTTTCAATGAGCTTTCTTCTCAGCTTTCTTCCCAGGTTATCTTATGCTAATGCTAGATACAAAGAGGCCGTGTCCATCTCCAATTCCTCGAATATTTTTCTCATCGCAATACTTGAGGAAAAAAATTGTAGTATAACTCCAGCATTCTAAGTTTGGCTTTTTGTAGAATAAAAAAGCCTATAATAATTAATTCTCTATGTTCAATTGTTGATTTCAAAAGTTCTTCCTTAAATAAGTCTTTTTTCACAACTTTCAATCGCTGGAAAAATTTCTCATTTATTGCTTTGCGTGTCTTCTCATTGCCGAGACTTTTGGTTATTGTATGTCTGGATCTGTCCATAATTTGATAACTGTACGAGCTGTTACCGAGAAGCTTCATCGTCTCAGAAACAACTCCAGAATGTGAATTCTCTTCTCCCTCTCGAGGAGCATCAACAACAGATTATTAAAGTTGTTTCCTAGGTGGGTACTCAAAAAAACCGACAAATTTCTCAGATTATAGTCCAAGACTTAGATAGAAATTAAGAAGAGGTTTGATGAATTTGCCATTTTCTAATTTAAAACTGGAAATCATCATTGGTTGTGGGGTTTCCAGCAAATCATTTTCTTCGGCATAGTTACTAATTTTTTCTCCAAGATTGTTACGGCAGACATCAATATTTTTAAATATTGGAGAAAATATTGAAAATTTTCGCTTAAACTGGTCGGAACTATTAAATTGCATTGCACACAGCCAAAAACAGATCCGTTTTTTATTTTTTCAACCAAAGAATCAGTTGACAGAGGTCTTCTAAAAGAAAATTTTATCTTGACATGATTCTTGTCTAAACCTGCCATTTTACCATCCCACTGAAACCTCAACATTCCCTATCTTAATACATTAGAAAAGCAATTCCCTATCTTAGAAAAAAAATCTATCACTTATCATTATACATAGCTTGGAGAACGGATGCTCTTTTCCCTATCTTCAAACATGGGGGTCTCCACCCACTCCCACTCTCCCTCACACATACACCACTGAGCTAAATACAATTATTTTGGTTTTGCAATAGTTAATTGTAATTTTGTTCGCTTCTAACCATATTTATTTATAGTTCAAATCCAGATCAAATTTTTTCCAAAACTTTGCTATAAATAAAAATATCATTTGCAAGAAGAAAACTCTTTGTGTTTGTAAACTCAGGGATGTGAGTGATGTGAAGCAAAATCAAAGATTCTCAAATTCTTTCTTTACTTTTTGAGATGCTGTCACTGATTAGAAACAAAAAAAGTGCATGTCTTGAAGGTGTTAGAGAATACACACTTGAAGCTGTTTTGAAGTGTTCAAACTGTAACTTTATAGATATAGCAGCGAGGAACTCTTTAAACATATCAATCATGGGGGTCTTTTCCCTATCTTCAAACATGGGGGTCTCCACCCACTCCCACTCTCCCTCTTACATACACCACTGAGCTAAATACAATTATTTTGGTTTTGCAATAGTTCATTGTAATTTTGTTCGCTTCTAACCATATTTATTTATAGTTCAAATCCAGATCAAATTTTTTCCAAAACTTTGCTATAAATATTTCTTGAATATTTAGAAAAAAATTTCTATATACTCTCGTCTCAATTCATCCATTTTTCTCTTCTTATTTGTCCTTTCAATATCTTGCTCTGTCAAAGATGGACGGGTTTCTTGGCATAAGCAGAAATGATATCAGCAACACATAGCTTCAAACACTGCTTTACAGTAATCGCAGTAGAAATAAACAGGGAAAGATTTTTTTTTTCTGCTCTGTTGTGTAAAAACTCTTAATTTTACACTCTGGTCTCATTTCTTGTTAGAAGGACATAACCAGGCTCTCGAATTTGTTTGTTCTGTTTTTGTAGCTTTAAGCCGATCAGTTTCAGAGTCATACTCCCATCGTGTGTAAAGCCCGGTCAGCATCTCTTGGCATACCGAGAATGGATATAATCGGCTGGCGTCAATTCCAACTATTGTCTTGCAAACACTTGAAGAGCTAAGAATATAAGCAAGAAAACTACTGAAAACTTTTCGCGTGAAAACTATTGATGGACCACCAGTCATGTCTTCTCCTACTTTCTCACATAAATCTTTATCTCCCTCAAAGAACGGTAGAATTTGGGATTTGTCAACTTGTGTAACTGATATTTGCAAGATTTGGAAGTGTGCATCCCAGTTTCAGCAAGTCAGTTTCGGCTTGTGTGCATCCAAGTGTGCATCCCAGTTTCAGCATGTCCCTTATCATGGTAAAGTTTTTCATTTTTTGCATAGCCTAAGAGTAGGAACAACACAACTTCTTTATTGTTATACCATCGTAGGAAGTCTTTGGAAGTAATCATTTTGAGTTGTTCCCAGATGCTTTTCAAATAAGAGTAATATTCTAAACCTGTTGGTAGAACTGATTGATTACACAAATTTTTCAACGCACTTTGTTGATCAAGTCCTCCATTAAAAAGTTTTTGGTAATCGTGGAAATTTTTCTCGAGAGGGTTGTGATTTCTTTGTTTGGTGAAAAAGGCCTCATATGGAGGCAATTCCGTACAGTCAAGATTGTCTGGACTGTCAAACCATTCGTAGGGGAAAAAACCTTTGGTTTCTTTTGCTTTAGAGGCTTTCAGAAACAAATCCAATGTTGTTGCTCCTCTCCAAGAAACTTCATTATGTCTAGAAACTTTACATTTCTAAATTTGAAGGATTTGAAATCATTCGCTTTTTTAATGACTGTTGGTTCGATTTCTTTACCACATAAAAGGTATGGGATCATATCAGATTTGAAGAGGTTCAGATCGTTTCTGCCGCATAGGAAACCAAACACCGGTAAGGTAATAACTTAGCGCTCTAAATGCTTAAACGCTGTTTCAAGTCGATCAGCTGATTTTTTTGAATTCTCAAAAATTGCGTCGACATGTCTTCCTCCTCTCCATCTTCTATACATTCTTCTTCATACTCGAAGACTTCTGGTCTTTTTTGGTCTTTTAGTTAAAACTCTAGCGTGAAATTTATCAAAAATTTTTTTTACTCGATCGTTGACAGTGTTTTCGATTTCTTGAAACTTGGTTTTCATTTGTAACTTGCTTTTTCAACTAGACGTTCCAAGCTGGAAACAAAAGAATTTATTAGGATCTTTTTCACACAAGAAAATTTGATCATCTTGCAGATTTGAAGTTATTGAGACGGATAAAAGGACATGTTTTTCAATCCAATTAGTTGTTTTGGTTGCTTTCAATTCTTCTGTGGGAACACAATTTGATTCGAAGTCAAAGAATGCTACATTGCTAATTAATTATCTTCTTTGGTGTAAAGAATGTTGAACCCGTCCAGCTTTTCGTATATTGTTTCCCGTAATCTGTACACATTCTTGGGAAAAAAATGCCGCAGTCGATCTTTACAATTCAGAAGATGTCTGTTGAAGTTGTCTGATCTGTTGAAGAAATTGTCACAGCAAGGACATCATCGAAATCATTTGATGAAAGAATCGATATCATTCGTATGTATAATATGATTGTTGAATCTTAGCAACTTCACGGTGTAATCAAATTTTCCAAAATTTCGCCTTGCTAAATCTTCAACATATTATCCTTCCTGAACGTCATAATCGTTAAAAAAAATAATTTGCGTTCAACTATTCCCTCGACAAGAGGTAGATCATCAATTGACACTCCACGAAAGTTCCTTGGATCTTATTCAGATTTTGATACACACTCTGTGAACAGCTGAGATGTATTATGAGCATCGAGGTTATATGGCCATGCGATTACCTTGTTATTGCACGAAAAAGACAAAGATGATCTTTGTACTGTTGTTTATTTTTATCCGATAAAAGACAGTTTACTTGCGTATGTCGTGGTAATGGTTCAGGCAAGACAGATTCCAAACATCCCATTGGTACGAGTTTAGTAGTTCCGCGAAAAGAATGGCTTTTTTGATCAACTTGAACCTTCACTTTGTGTTCTGACGTTCTTGAGTGCACTGCTCCTTGATATCAAACTTTTCAATTTCTCCCTGGATTGTAATCAAATCAAATTTCGTACACAGTAAAGGTAATTTTTCGAAGCAAGTATTGTTTTTGTGTGCGTATTAATACCGATATTTTCCCGTATCCACATTACAAAAAACATATCCAAGAGCGATATTGATTTTTGCAGCGGAATTCACCTTATTGAATACTTCATTAAGCTTTTCCTCTATTACTTTATCATCTAAATATGACATTTGAAGGTTAAAAACCCTATTTCTTACTTTTTCTATCTCAGTATCCACCAGGAAGTGTTGACAAGCACTCAACTCCTCTTTGAGTTTCTCTCCATCTTCCCCTTCTTCTCCACAATCTTGATCAAGACTGCTGCAGTATCGCTTCTTTTCCGTTGCCTCGCTCCATGCTCTTTACTCCGATGTTGCTGGAGTGAGTAGTAACTCGGGAACTACTCTTTTTCGCAATACGAGCGAAATGTTGATTGCTTGGAAAATGATGTAGCATGTTTTTTGGACACGTGATAACTCCTTTCATGCTGATTGTATGTGAATTACTTACATCAGGACAAGAAATAATTCCTGCTTGTCAACTTTTGTGGTGTTGAGCTGCGTGTTGACGAACATACATCTTTCCTTTCACAGCCCGCACACTGCACTTTCTCGTTTATTTTCAGCGACGGGATCTTGAAAAAATGGGAGATTTAACAAGTTTGGAAATCAAGAAAAAAGTACTTGATACATATGATTTGAAGTTGATACTTGATTTGAAATGTCCCAAAAATTGATTCAGTGACTTATACTCACTTTGAATTTTCGGGGGAAAATCTTTTTTTTTCAAATAGATACACAATGTATAGAATAATTACTTTTAGAATAAAAGAAAATCAGAATGAAGTTTAATTATTTGCTGTCGCTTAGAGAAAAGTAACACGACAAAATCGATTTCAGCCAATCTAGAATTGACCAAAATTAAAACTAATTTAAAGTTGATTTTCTTTCAATATATGAAAAAATTCTATTAAAAACACTTGAATTGCCTCATGCTACTCTACAAGAAAAAAAGAGAAATCTTCATTTGGTTTTCTAATTGATCAATTGACACTCCACGAAAATTCCTCGTATCGTATTTAGATTTTGGTTCACAATCTGTGAACAGCTGATATGTATTATGAGCGTCGAAGTTATATGTCCATGCGAATACCTTGTTTTTGTACGAAAAAGGCAAAGATGATCTTTGTACTGTTGTTTTTCTTTAACCGATAAAAGACAGTTTACTTGCGTATGTCGTAGTAATGGTTCAGGCAAGACAGATTCCGGACTTCCCGTTGGGATGTATTTAGTAGTGCCGCGAAAACAGTGGCATTTTTGATCAACTTGAACCTCCACTCTGTGTTCTGACGTTCTTGAAGGCATTGCTCCCCGATATCAAACATTTCATTTTCTCCCGGATTCTAATCAAGTCCGCTTTAGTACACAGTAGAGGCAATTTTTCGAACGAAGTATTGTTTTTATGTGCGTATTAGCACCAATATTCTCCCGTATCCACGTTACCAAAAACAAGCCAAGAGCGATATTGATTATTGCAGCGGATTCCACTTTATTGAATACTTCATTGAGCTTTTCGTCTATTACTTTATCATCTAAATATGACATTTGAAGGTTAAACACCTTATGTCTTCCTTTTTCCCTCTCAGTATCCACCAGGAAGTGTTGACAAGGACTCAACTCCTCTTTGAGTTTCTCTCCATCTTCCTCCTCCTTCTCCACAATCGTGTTCAAGACTGCTGCAGTATCGCTTGGTTTCCGTTGCTTCGCTCCATGTTCTTTTGTCCGATGTTCCTGGAGTGAGTAGTAACTCGGAAACTACTCTTTTTCGCAGGACGAGCGAAATGTTGATTGCTTGGAAAATGATGGAGCATGCTTTTTGGACACGTGATGATTCCTTTCTTGCTGATTGTAAGTAAATTACTTACATCAGGACAAGAAATAGTTCCTGCTCGTCAAATTTTGCGGTGTTGAGCTGCGTGTTGACTAACATACATCTTTTCTTTCACAGTCCCCACACTGCCCTTTCTCGTTTGTTTTCAGCAACGGCATCTTAAAAAAGAGAGGTTCAACAAGTTTGGAAATCAAGAAAGTAGTGCTTGTTACATATGATTTGAACTTGACACTTGATTTGAAATGTCCCAAAAGTTTATTCAGTGAGTTATACTCACTTTTGAATTTTTGAGGGAAAAACATTTTTCTTCATATAGATATAAAATGTATAGAAGAAGTTTTTATTAGAATGAAAGAAAATCAGAATGAAATTTAATTATTTGCTGTCGCTTAGAGAAAAGTAACCCGACAAAATCGATTTAAGCCAATCTAGAATTGACCAATATTAAAACTGCTTTAAAGTTTTTTTTTCATTATTTGAAAAAACCTATTAAAAACACTTGAATTGCCTCATGCTACTCTGCAAGAAAAAAGAGAAAACTCCATTTGCTTTTCTAATTGATGAAATAGACTTTGACTCTTACTTTTTTCACAATTTTTCGGACTTTTATGATAAACGTCCAAAATAGTGTTCTCCGACTAAATAAAAGTTATTTAGGGAAATTTACACAACCAAAGAGTTCACATTTGGTCCACATATTGTGTATCAAAGCTTCAAGTTTACAGCTGTATTACACTTGATTGGAAAAAAAAGTATTTTGGAAATTTTGAAAATAGTCAAAAATTTGTACGATAATATATCAAAGACTCTTTTTTTCCCTACCCAATACCGAAAATTGTGGAAAACTGTCCACCAACGTTCTTTCTTCCGTCATTCCTTTTGAGATTTTTAGTGTTCGAAAAACTGCATGATCAGGTTTGGTGTCAAATTTGCAGAGATTTGTTTTGAAAAATTCATCAACTTTGAATTATCTTCTCAAATTTACATCAAAATCAAACAACTTGACTATATATTCACAAATTAGTAAACTTCATTGAGTACATACAAAAATTCAACTAACTTGATGATCAAGTTTGTGGAAAGGCTGCTTATATCAATTTTTTGTTCTTTTGTTGCTTATATTGGCAATATTTTTAATTTTACAGCAAACAAATTAGGGTCATTCGTTTTTACGGTTGCTTGTGTGTATATTTTCACCTATGTGAAATATTTAAATCCTTAAAAAAATCTCTAGTTGGATAGACCACCATAACATTAACGAACAGTTTTGTGATTGGAAAAGATACAATGTAAAAACATCCTCAAAATGAACTTTGTATCCGATCGGGCACACTACTTTTATTTAAAAAATCCGTAAAAGGAAGCCAAATTTTGATTGGACACAACTACAGACCAAATATGGAAAAATCAGTTCTGATTGTTTAAGCCCAAACATTCGATTTGAAAGTACCCCTCGCTCCTAACTAAAGTCTTTTTATTTTCAAATTAACTAGCGTCAACTACCTCTTCTCTCAGCTCTAAACATTTTACTTTCAACTTATCTACCGTCAACCATCTACTCTTTCCGCTCTGAATCATTCTCGTTTTTACTCAATTTATTGCTCAAAATAAACTTCTCTGTGCAAAATGGCGAACTTATGTAATCTGAAGAGTTTTCGTCTGATCTACTACAAGTTGCAGGAGTTGTTTATCTTTATCCGATAAAAGACAGTTTATTTTTGTATGTCGTAGTAATGGTTCAGGCAAGACAGATTCCGGACTTCCCGTTGGGATGTTTTTAGTAGTGCCGCGAAAACAGTGGCATTTTTGATCAACATGGACCTCCACTTTGTGTTCTGACGTTCTTGAGGGCATTGATCCCCGATATCAAACATTTCATTTTCTCCCTGGATTCTAATCAAGTCCGCTTTCGTACACAGTAAAGGCATTTTTTCGAACGAAGTATTGTTTTTATAAGCGTAATAACACCGATATTCTCCCGTATCCTCATTACCAATAACAAATCCAAGCGCGATATTGATTTCTGCAGCGGATTCCACCTTATTGAATACTTCATTGAGCTTTTCGTCTTTTTTTTTATCATCTAAATATGTCATTTGAAGGTTAAACACCTTATGTCTTCCTTTTTCTATCTCAGTATCCACCAGTAAGTGTTGACAAGGAATCAACTCCTCTTTGAGTTTCTCTCCATCTTCCCCCTCCTTCTCCACAATCTTGTTCAGGACTTCTGCAGTATCGCTTGGTTTCCGTTGCTTCGGTCCATATTCTTTTCTCCGATGTTGCTGGAGTGAGTAGTAGTTCCGAAACTACTCTTTTTCGCAAGACGAGCGAAATGTTGATTGCTTTGAAAATCATTGAGCATGCTTCTTGGACACGTGATGATTCCTTTCTTGCTGGTTGTAAGTTAATTACTTACATCAGGACAAGAAATAGTTCCTGCTTGTCAACTTTTGCGAAGTTGAGCTGCGTGTTGACGAACATACATCTTTTTTTTCGCAGTCCCCACACTGCACTTTCTCGTTTCTTTTCAGCAACGACATCTTAAAAAAGGGAGATTCAACAAGTTTGGAAATCAAGAAAACAGTACTTGATACATATTATTTGAACTTGACACTTGATTTGAAATGTCCCAAAATTTTGTTCAGTGAGTTATACTCACTTTGAGTTTTTGAGGGAAAAACATTTTTTTTTCATATAGATATACAATTTATAGAAAAATTACTTTTAGAATGAAAGAAAATCAGAATTAAGTTTGATTACTTGCTGTCGCTTAGAGAAAATTAACCCGAAAAAATTGATTTCAGCCAACCTAGAATTGACCAATATTAAAATTGATTTAAAGTTTGGTTTTTTTTTCATTATTTGAAAAAGTCTATTAAAAACAATTGAATTGCCTCATGCTACTCTACAAAAAAAAGAGAAAACTCCATTTGCTTTTCTAATTGATGAAATAGACTTTCACTCTTACTTTTTTCACAACTTTTCGGACGTTTATGATAAACGTCCAAAATAGAGTTCTCCGACTAAGTAAAAGTTATTTAGCGAAAATTACACATCAAAGAACTCACTTTTTTTGGTCCATATTTTGTGTGTCAAAGCTCCAAGTTTACAGCTGAATCTGAATTACACCTGAGTATGAAAAAAATTTATTTTGAAAATTTTGAAAATAGTCAAAAAGTTGTACGATAATATATCAAAGAATTTTTTATCCCCTACCCAATACCAAAAATTGTGAAAAACTACCCACCAACGTTCTTTCTTCCGTCCTTTCTTTTAAGAATTTTAGAGTTCAAAATCCTGCATGATCAGGTTTGGTGTCAGATTTGCAGAGATTTGTTTTGAAAAATTCATCAACTTGGATTTATCTTCTCAAATTTACATCAAAATCAAATAACTTGACTATACACTCACAAATTAGCAAACTTTCTTTGAGTACATACAAAAATTCAATTAACTTGATAAAAAATTTTTTGAAAAGGTTGCTTGTATTAATTTTTTGTTCTTTGTTGCTTTAATTTGCAATATTTTTTTAAATTTTACTGCAAACAAATTAGGGTCATTCGTTTTTGCGGTTGCTTTTGTGTATATTTTCACCTATGTGAAAGATTTAAATCATTAAAAAATATCTCTAATTGATTAGACCACCATAACATTAATGAACATTTTTGTGATTGGAAATGATACAACGTAAAAAGATCCTAAAAAGGAACTTTGTATCCGATCGGACACACTTTTATTTAGAAATTCCGTAAAAAGAAGCCGAATTTCGATCGGACACGACTACAGACCAAATATTCGATTTGAGTGTACCTCTCGCTCCTGACCAACACCTTCATATTTTCAAGTTAACTAGCATCAACTACCTCCTCTCACAGCTCTAAACATTTTACTTTCAATTTATCTACCGTCAACTACCTCTTCTCTCCGCTCTGAATCATTCTTATTTTACTCTGTATCTTTTACTCAATTTATTGCTCAAAATGAAATTCTCTGTGCAAAACGGCAAACTTATTTACTCTGCAGAGTTTTCGTCTGATCTACTACAAAATGCAGAAGTTGAAGACAAAAGTGAAACCGTTTTCGCCATTGTAGCAAAAAATGAAACATTTTTCACAGATTGTCGAAAAAAATGCAACACTTTTCGCATTTTGTAGAAAAAAGTGAAACACTTTTTGCATCTTGTCAAAAAAAATTGTCAGACAAAAATCAGACAAAACACACAATTTCATCAAAATTGACTTAAAAAAATAGCCAATTATCAGTTAATTTTCCATTATTGGTAATCGAAATTGCAGAAAATTTTTTTTAATTGCTGTTTTTATCTAAATTAAAGTAAAGTTTGTCATACTTGAAAAGAAAAATACAAACGAGAAAGTAGTTTCAATTGAAAACTTTATCAATATTTTTTAATGCTACAAGTCATTTTTTGTTTTTCAATTTTGTTTTGCCATAGTTTGAGGTTTTGATTGGCTACATTAGTTTCCTAAGAACAATTAGACTCTGAATCGAAGAAAAGCTTTTTATAGTGAGTGTTATTACAAAGTAAAATAAAAATGATACAACAATTCAATTTTTTCCAGTTTCTTTATTTATTTCAGTAAAAAACATGTTTCCATCAAAAGTGTTTTCAATGTCTGAAATAGCCATTTATCAGACTTTAATGTTGAACTACTACAAAAAACTAAAAGAATGGTGAACAGATGACGTTGATGAGATTGTATTAGTTTTAACTTGTATAGAACAACAGAAAAATTGGATATGCGATTTGAGAAAACAAAAATACTGCCAGATTTACAAACAAAGTTTTTTTGAAGAAAAAATTCAGATTGAGTAGTCGATCAGTAAAAAAACAAAACAATGTAAGAGCCTATGAAGCAAAAATTGAAGATAAGGAACATCATTTTGATTTCTGTTTTGAATTTGATACGAATACAAAATCTAGATTTGACAGAATATCTTTTTCATCGATTATTCAAAATTGAAAAATTCCAGTTGTTTATGCTACAATGTACCAAAAAAAAGTATAAGAATTTCTATTTGTTAATTTCTATTTGTTACAAACTATTTGTTCATTTCTTTTTTTACTGGTTAGAAAAAGAACAAATCAGAAAAAATTAGATGGAATATTGAAGTTTGAATTGAGTATTGAAAAATTAATATAAACCAGACAAAAGAATCTGTTTTACATCACTTTGGTGTCGAAAGTATCTCTTAGTTATGTTAGAACAAAGTTCACTAAAATTGGTTGATTGGGAAGTTTCATAAACATCGTTTTGTTCTGATTTAAAATATGTTTTAAAATCTGTTAAAACTTCCTTCTGACTGGTCAATACCACAAATTTCACCTGTGAAGAATTGCTCGACTCTGATTTTTTGACATCAAAATTTTTGAAAACCCTTATTTGAGTGAAAGCTCGATTCTGATTGGTTGCCATCAAAAATGAATAAAAAAACTTCCTGATATGTAATGATAGATTCTGATTGGTTGAGATCACAACTTTTGAAAACTCCAAGGATAGGTTGGATAGTTTTATTTCAGCTGGGCCAAAATAGATGATATCCGATCCCATTTTCTTTCACGTTAAAAAAATTGGTTATCAGTTTTTTATACCTGTTTTTATTTATTTTTTTTTGAGGCTATTGTTATCTGAAAAATTTTGGACATTCTAAATCTCCCTCTTATTCTCAAACTCTTTCTTTACTTTTTGAGATGCTGTCACTGATTAGAAACAAAAAAGTGCATGTCTTGAAGGTGTTAGAGAATACACACTTGAAGCTGTTTTGAAGTGTTGGAACTGTAACTTCATAGATATAGCAGCAAGGAACTCACTAAACATATCAAGAAGAAGCATTCTTCTGGTCAACATAATGTAAAAAAATTGTTCAAATTGGATTAAGTTGGAAGATAGTAGAAAGCAAAAACTGAGAAAACACAAAATTGAGATAGAAAATCAAATTAATTCATTCGAATCTTTGAGATAAATTTACTAAAATTTAGCTTTTAATTTACATTTTGAAAAAATCCAACCTTGAATGTCTCAAAGATTTATTTTTATGTGTAATTTATTGGAAAATTATTTATCATTTGAGATGTTATGTAACTTATGTGCAAAGTCAGATGTTTCGAGGATAATATTTGTGAAGTAAACCCATCTCCGACATCTTTTGGAAGAGGATATATGAGGCATAAATCAAAAACTTGCTTTCAAGATCTACATTTCATTCTTTTGGACAAAAAAAGGTGGAAAAAAATTTTAGAGAAAATAATAAAGAACTCGCTGATTTTTTCTAAAAAAAACTGATACCTTAGCAGAATTAGATGTAGGTTCTCTCAATTAAATGAAATTTAACAAATTTTAGCAAAACTTTTCATTTGGTACAGTTTGCATTATACTTACTCTTTCTGAATTGATTTTTTTAAGAAAGTTTTTTGAAAATTTGATGATGTTGCAGAAAATAGGAACAAGGTTCTCTTTCGTGTTTTTACTTCCGAAGATTTTCAGATTTTAGACTGTAGACTTGCTCTTAAATTTTCCTTGAAGTGCAACGTAAAAAGACAACTTTATATTATCAGTTTATGCATTTGCATTTGAATGCTTGAATTAGCACCAATTCTTTGTCACTTAGACATTTTTTGAAAAAACTTCAGACAAAAATTAAGAAAAAAGGCAAATTAATAACGATTTGTAAGGAAAGGGATAGTTAATGATCCCAAAAGTTGTAATACTGTAGCAACTGAACAATCACCAAGTATGAAGAAAAACTCCTTGAAATTCATCCAATACCTAATATAATTTGGAGAAACCTTTACCCCATTTTTAGTCAATTTTAGCAGCAAACTAAGAAACCTTCATCGTTGATCTGAAAATAATTATAATTAACGTGAGAAAATTTTCAGAATTTGTAGTTTTTTAAACAAATTTAGGTTAATCATTGAGATTTCTACAATTGCGTTACACCGAATTTTTAATCCTTATACATAGGGAAATCTATACACTATCCTTACACATGGGAAATTCGGGCGTCAAGAAAACTTTCTGAAACCTGCCATTTTACCATCCCACTGAAACCTCAACATTCCCTATCTTAATACATTAGAAAAGCAATTCCCTATCTTAGAAAAAAAATCTATCACTTATCATTATACATAGCTTGGAGAACGGATGCTCTTTTCCCTATCTTCAAACATGGGGGTCTCCACCCACTCCCACTCTCCCTCACACATACACCACTGAGCTAAATACAATTATTTTGGTTTTGCAATAGTTAATTGTAATTTTGTTCGCTTCTAACCATATTTATTTATAGTTCAAATCCAGATCAAATTTTTTCCAAAACTTTGCTATAAATAAAAATATCATTTGCAAGAAGAAAACTCTTTGTGTTTGTAAACTCAGGGATGTGAGTGATGTGAAGCAAAATCAAAGATTCTCAAATTCTTTCTTTACTTTTTGAGATGCTGTCACTGATTAGAAACAAAAAAAGTGCATGTCTTGAAGGTGTTAGAGAATACACACTTGAAGCTGTTTTGAAGTGTTCAAACTGTAACTTTATAGATATAGCAGCGAGGAACTCTTTAAACATATCAATCATGGGGGTCTTTTCCCTATCTTCAAACATGGGGGTCTCCACCCACTCCCACTCTCCCTCTTACATACACCACTGAGCTAAATACAATTATTTTGGTTTTGCAATAGTTCATTGTAATTTTGTTCGCTTCTAACCATATTTATTTATAGTTCAAATCCAGATCAAATTTTTTCCAAAACTTTGCTATAAATATTTCTTGAATATTTAGAAAAAAATTTCTATATACTCTCGTCTCAATTCATCCATTTTTCTCTTCTTATTTGTCCTTTCAATATCTTGCTCTGTCAAAGATGGACGGGTTTCTTGGCATAAGCAGAAATGATATCAGCAACACATAGCTTCAAACACTGCTTTACAGTAATCGCAGTAGAAATAAACAGGGAAAGATTTTTTTTTTCTGCTCTGTTGTGTAAAAACTCTTAATTTTACACTCTGGTCTCAATTCTTGTTAGAAGGACATAACCAGGTTCTCGAATTTGTTTGTTCTGTTTTTGTAGCTTTAAGCCGATCAGTTTCAGAGTCATACTCCCATCGTGTGTAAAGCCCGGTCAGCATCTCTTGGCATACCGAGAATGGATATAATCGGCTGGCGTCAATTCCAACTATTGTCTTGCAAACACTTGAAGAGCTAAGAATATAAGCAAGAAAACTACTGAAAACTTTTCGCGTGAAAACTATTGATGGACCACCAGTCATGTCTTCACCTACTTTCTCACATAAATCTTTATCTCCCTCAAAGAACGGTAGAATTTGGGATTTGTCAACTTGTGTAACTGATATTTGCAAGATTTGGAAGTGTGCATCCCAGTTTCAGCAAGTCAGTTTCGGCTTGTGTGCATCCAAGTGTGCATCCCAGTTTCAGCATGTCCCTTATCATGGTAAAGTTTTTCATTTTTTGCATAGCTTAAGAGTAGGAACAACACAACTTCTTTATTGTTATACCATCGTAGGAAGTCTTTGGAAGTAATCATTTTGAGTTGTTCCCAGATGCTTTTCAAATAAGAGTAATATTCTAAACCTGTTGGTAGAACTGATTGATTACACAAATTTTTCAACGCACTTTGTTGATCAAGTCCTCCATTAAAAAGTTTTTGGTAATCGTGGAAATTTCTCTCGAGAGGGTTGTGATTTCTTTGTTTGGTGAAAAAGGCCTCATATGGAGGCAATTCCGTACAGTCAAGATTGTCTGGACTGTCAAACCATTCTTAGGGGAAAAAACCTTTGGTTTCTTTTGCTTTAGAGGCTTTCAGAAACAAATCCAATGTTGTTGCTCCTCTCCAAGAAACTTCATTATGTCTAGAAACTTTACATTTCTAAATTTGAAGGATTTGAAATCATTCGCTTTTTTAATGACTGTTGGTTCGATTTCTTTACCACATAAAAGGTATGGGATCAAATCAGATTTGAAGAGGTTCAGATCGTTTCTGCCGCATAGGAAACCAAACACCGGTAAAGTAATAACTTAGCGCTCTAAATGCTTAAACGCTGTTTCAAGTCGATCAGCTGATTTTTTTGAATTCTCAAAAATTGCGTCGACATGTCTTCCTCCTCTCCATCTTCTATACATTCTTCTTCATACTCGAAGACTTCTGGTCTTTTTTGGTCTTTTAGTTAAAACTCTAGCGTGAAATTTATCAAAATTTTTTTTTACTCGATCGTTGACAGTGTTTTCGATTTCTTGAAACTTGGTTTTCATTTGTAACTTGCTTTTTCAACTAGACGTTCCAAGCTGGAAACAAAAGAATTTATTAGGATCTTTTTCACACAAGAAAATTTGATCATCTTGCAGATTTGAAGTTATTGAGACGGATAAAAGGACAGGTTTTTCAATCTAATTAGTTGTTTTGGTTGCTTTCAATTCTTCTGTGGGAACACAATTTGATTCGAAGTCAAAGAATGCTACATTGCTAATTAATTATCTTCTTTGGTGTAAAGAATGTTGAACCCGTCCAGCTTTTCGTATATTGTTTCCCGTAATCTGTACACATTATTGGGAAAAAAATGCCGCAGTCGATCTTTACAATTCAGAAGATGTCTGTTGAAGTTGTCTGATCTGTTGAAGAAATCGTCACAGCAAGGACATCATCGAAATCATTTGATGAAAGAATCGATATCATTCGTATGTATAATATGATTGTTGAATCTTAGCAACTTCACGGTGTAATCAAATTTTCCAAAATTTCGCCTTGCTAAATCTTCAACATATTATCCTTCCTGAACGTCATAATCGTTAAAAAAAAATAATTTGCGTTCAACTATTCCCTCGACAAGAGGTAGATCATCAATTGACACTCCACGAAAGTTCCTTGGATCTTATTCAGATTTTGATACACACTCTGTGAACAGCTGAGATGTATTATGAGCATCGAGGTTATATGGCCATGCGATTACCTTGTTATTGCACGAAAAAGACAAAGATGATCTTTGTACTGTTGTTTATTTTTATCCGATAAAAGACAGTTTACTTGCGTATGTCGTGGTAATGGTTCAGGCAAGACAGATTCCAAACATCCCATTGGTACGAGTTTAAAAGTTCCGCGAAAAGAATGGCTTTTTTGATCAACTTGAACCTTCACTTTGTGTTCTGACGTTCTTGAGTGCACTGCTCCTTGATATCAACCTTTTCAATTTCTCCCTGGATTGTAATCAAATCAAATTTCGTACACAGTAAAGGTAATTTTTCGAAGCAAGTATTGTTTTTGTGTGCGTATTAATACCGATATTTTCCCGTATCCACATTACAAAAAACATATCCAAGAGCGATATTGATTTTTGCAGCGGAATTCACCTTATTGAATACTTCATTGATCTTTTCGTCTATTACTTTATCATCTAAATATGACATTTGAAGGTTAAACACCTTATGTCTTCCTTTTTCCCTCTCAGTATCCACCAGGAAGTGTTGACAAGGACTCAACTCCTCTTTGAGTTTCTCTCCATCTTCCTCCTCCTTCTCCACAATCTTGTTCAAGACTGCTGCAGTATCGCTTGGTTTCCGTTGCTTCGCTCCATGTTCTTTTGTCCGATGTTCCTGGAGTGAGTAGTAACTCGGAAACTACTCTTTTTCGCAGGACGAGCGAAATGTTGATTGCTTGGAAAATGATGGAGCATGCTTTTTGGACACGTGATGATTCCTTTCTTGCTGATTGTAAGTAAATTACTTACATCAGGACAAGAAATAATTCCTGCTTGTCAAATTTTGCGGTGTTGAGCTGCGTGTTGACTAACATACATCTTTTCTTTCACAGTCCCCACACTGCCCTTTCTCGTTTGTTTTCAGCAACGGCATCTTAAAAAAGAGAGATTCAACAAGTTTGGAAATCAAGAAAGTAGTACTTGTTACATATGATTTGAACTTGACACTTGATTTGAAATGTCCCAAAAGTTTATTCAGTGAGTTATACTCACTTTTGAATTTTTGAGGGAAAAACATTTTTCTTCATATAGATATAAAATGTATAGAAGAAGTTTTTATTAGAATGAAAGAAAATCAGAATGAAATTTAATTATTTGCTGTCGCTTAGAGAAAAGTAACCCGACAAAATCGATTTAAGCCAATCTAGAATTGACCAATATTAAAACTGATTTAAAGTTTTTTTTTCATTATTTGAAAAAACCTATTAAAAACACTTGAAT
The DNA here is from genome assembly GCF_963678635.1 of Symsagittifera roscoffensis. NCBI lineage: Eukaryota > Metazoa > Xenacoelomorpha > Acoela > Convolutidae > Symsagittifera > Symsagittifera roscoffensis. Next base: position 50,089,055 of record NC_087063.1, on the reverse strand, counting down.
TGCCTCATGCTACTCTGCAAGAAAAAAGAGAAAACTCCATTTGCTTTTCTAATTGATGAAATAGACTTTGACTCTTACCTTTTTCACAATTTTTCGGACTTTTATGATAAACGTCCAAAATAGTGTTCTCCGACTAAATAAAAGTTATTTAGGGAAATTTACACAACCAAAGAGTTCACATTTGGTCCACATATTGTGTATCAAAGCTTCAAGTTTATAGCTGTATTACACTTGATTGGAAAAAAAGTATTTTAGAAATTTTGAAAATAGTCAAAAATTTGTACGATAATATATCAAAGACTCTTTTTTTCCCTACCCAATACCGAAAATTGTGGAAAACTGTCCACCAACGTTCTTTCTTGCGTCATTCCTTTTGAGATTTTTAGCGTTCGAAAAACTGCATGATCAGGTTTGGTGTCAAATTTGCAGAGATTTGTTTTGAAAAATTCATCAACTTTGAATTATCTTCTCAAATTTACATCAAAATCAAACAACTTGACTATATATTCACAAATTAGTAAACTTCATTGAGTACATACAAAAATTCAACTAACTTGATGATCAAGTTTGTGGAAAGGCTGCTTATATCAATTTTTTGTTCTTTTGTTGCTTATATTGGCAATATTTTTAATTTTACAGCAAACAAATTAGGGTCATTCGTTTTTACGGTTGCTTGTGTGTATATTTTCACCTATGTGAAATATTTAAATCCTTAAAAAAATCTCTAGTTGGATAGACCACCATAACATTAATGAACAGTTTTGTGATTGGAAAAGATACAATGTAAAAACATCCTCAAAATGAACTTTGTATCCGATCGGGCACACTACTTTTATTTAAAAAATCCGTAAAAGGAAGCCAAATTTTGATTGGACACGACTACAGACCAAATATGGACAATCAGTTCTGATTGTTTAAGCCGAAACATTCGATTTGAAAGTACCCCTCGCTCCTAATTAAAGTCTTTTTATTTTCAAATTAACTAGCGTCAACTACCTCTTCTCTCAGCTCTAAACATTTTACTTTCAACTTATCTACCGTCAACCATCTACTCTTTCCGCTCTGAATCATTCTCGTTTTTACTCAATTTATTGCTCAAAATAAACTTCTCTGTGCAAAATGGCGAACTTATGTAATCAGAAGAGTTTTCGTCTGATCTACTACAAGTTGAAGGAGTTGTTTATCTTTATCCGATAAAAGACAGTTTATTTTTGTATGTCGTAGTAATGGTTCAGGCAAGACAGATTCCGGACTTCCCGTTGGGATGTTTTTAGTAGTGCCGCGAAAACAGTGGCATTTTTGATCAACATGGACCTCCACTTTGTGTTCTGACGTTCTTGAGGGCATTGATCCCCGATATCAAACATTTCATTTTCTCCCTGGATTCTAATCAAGTCCGCTTTCGTACACAGTAAAGGCATTTTTTCGAACGAAGTATTGTTTTTATAAGCGTAATAACACCGATATTCTCCCGTATCTTCATTACCAATAACAAATCCAAGAGCGATATTGATTTCTGCAGCGGATTCCACCTTATTGAATACTTCATTGAGCTTTTCGTCTTTTACTTTATCATCTAAATATGTCATTTGAAGGTTAAACACCTTATGTCTTCCTTTTTCTATCTCAGTATCCACCAGTAAGTGTTGACAAGGAATCAACTCCTCTTTGAGTTTCTCTCCATCTTCCCCCTCCTTCTCCACAATCTTGTTCAGGACTTCTGCAGTATCGCTTGGTTTCCGTTGCTTCGGTCCATATTCTTTTCTCCGATGTTGCTGGAGTGAGTAGTAGTTCCGAAACTACTCTTTTTTGCAAGACGAGCGAAATGTTGATTGTTTTGAAAATCATTGAGCATGCTTCTTGGACACGTGATGGTTCCTTTCTTGCTGGTTGTAAGTTAATTACTTACATCAGGACAAGAAATAGTTCCTGCTTGTCAACTTTTGCGGTGTTGAGCTGCGTGTTGACGAACATACATCTTTTTTTTCGCAGTCCCCACACTGCACTTTCTCGTTTCTTTTCAGCAACGACATCTTAAAAAAGGGAGATTCAACAAGTTTGGAAATCAAGAAAACAGTACTTGATACATATTATTTGAAATTGACACTTGATTTGAAATGTCCCAAAAGTTTGTTCAGTGAGTTATACTCACTTTGAGTTTTTGAGGGAAAAACATTTTTTTTTTCATATAGATATACAATTTATAGAAAAATTACTTTTAGAATGAAAGAAAATCAGAATTAAGTTTGATTACTTGCTGTCGCTTAGAGAAAATTAACCCGAAAAAATTGATTTCAGCCAACCTAGAATTGACCAATATTAAAATTGATTTAAAGTTTGGTTTTTTTTCATTATTTGAAAAAGTCTATTAAAAACAATTGAATTGCCTCATGCTACTCTACAAAAAAAAGAGAAAACTCCATTTGCTTTTCTAATTGATGAAATAGACTTTCACTCTTACTTTTTTCACAACTTTTCGGACGTTTATGATAAACGTCCAAAATAGAGTTCTCCGACTAAGTAAAAGTTATTTAGCGAAAATTACACAATCAAAGAACTCACTTTTGGTCCATATTTTGTGTGTCAAAGCTCCAAGTTTACAGCTGAATCTGAATTACACCTGACTATGAAAAAAATTTATTTTGGAAATTTTGAAAATAGTCAAAAAGTTGTACGATAATATATCAAAGAATTTTTTATCCCCTACCCAATACCAAAAATTGTGAAAAACTACCCACCAACGTTCTTTCTTCCGTCCTTTCTTTTAAGAATTTTAGAGTTCAAAATCCTGCATGATCAGGTTTGGTGTCAGATTTGCAGAGATTTGTTTTGAAAAATTCATCAACTTGGATTTATCTTCTCAAATTTACATCAAAATCCAATAACTTGACTATACACTCACAAATTAGCAAACTTTCTTTGAGTACATACAAAAATTCAATTAACTTGACAAAAATTTTTTTGAAAAGGTTGCTTGTATTAATTTTTTGTTCTTTTGTTGCTTTAATTTGCAATATTTTTTTAAATTTTACTGCAAACAAATTAGGGTCATTCGTTTTTGCGGTTGCTTTTGTGTATATTTTCACCTATGTGAAAGATTTAAATCCTTAAAAAAGTTCTCTAATTGATTAGACCACCATAACATTAATGAACATTTTTGTGATTGGAAATGATACAACGTAAAAAGATCCTAAAAATGAACTTTGTATCCGATCGGACACACTTTTATTTAGAAATTCCGTAAAAAGAAGCCGAATTTCGATCGGACACGACAACAGACCAAATATTCGATTTGAGTGTACCTCTCGCTCCTGACCAACACCTTTATATTTTCAAGTTAACTAGCATCAACTACCTCCTCTCACAGCTCTAAACATTTTACTTTCAATTTATCTACCGTCAACTACCTCTTCTCTCCGCTCTGAATCATTCTTATTTTACTCTGTATCTTTTACTCAATTTATTGCTCAAAATGAAATTCTCTGTGCAAAACGGCAAACTTATTTACTCTGCAGAGTTTTCGTCTGATCTACTACAAAATGCAGAAGTTGAAGACAAAAGTGAAACCGTTTTCGCCATTGTAGCAAAAAATGAAACATTTTTCACAGATTGTCGAAAAAAATGCAACACTTTTCGCATTTTGTAGAAAAAAGTGAAACACTTTTTGCATCTTGTCAAAAAAAATTGTCAGACAAAAATCAGACAAAACACACAATTTCATCAAAATTGACTTAAAAAAATAGCCAATTATTAGTTAATTTTCCATTATTGGTAATCGAAATTGCAGAAAAATTTTTTTAATTGCTGTTTTTATCTAAATTAAAGTAAAGTTTGTCATACTTGAAAAGAAAAATACAAACGAGAAAGTAGTTTCAATTGAAAACTTTATCAATATTTTTTAATGCTACAAGTCATTTTTTGTTTTTCAATTTTGTTTTGCCATAGTTTGAGGTTTTGATTGGCTACATTAGTTTCCTAAGAACAATTAGACTCTGAATCGAAGAAAAGCTTTTTATAGTGAGTGTTATTACAAAGTAAAATAAAAATGATACAACAATTCAATTTTTTCCAGTTTCTTTATTTATTTCAGTAAAAAACATGTTTCCATCAAAAGTGTTTTCAATGTCTGAAATAGCCATTTATCAGACTTTAATGTTGAACTACTACAAAAAACTAAAAGAATGGTGAACAGATGACGTTGATGAGATTGTATTAGTTTTAACTTGTATAGAACAACAGAAAACTTGGAGATGCAATTTGAGAAAACAAAAATACTGTCAGATTTACAAACAAAGTTTTTTTGAAGAAAAAATTCAGATTGAGTAGTCGATCAGTAAAAAAACAAAACAATGTAAGAGCCTATGAAACAAAAATTGAAGATAAAGAACATCATTTCGATTTCTGTTTTGAATTTGATACGAATACAAAATCTAGATTTGACAGAATATCTTTTTCATCGATTATTCAAAATTGAAAAATTCCAGTTGTTTATGCTACAATGTACCGAAAAAAAGTATAAGAATTTCTATTTGTTAATTTCTATTTGTTACAAACTATTTGTTCATTTCTTTTTTCACTGGTTAGAAAAAGAACAAATCAGAAAAAATTAGATGGAATATTGAAGTTTGAATTGAGTATTGAAAAATTAATATAAACCAGACAAAAGAATCTGTTTTACCTCACTTTGGTGTCGAAAGTATCTCTCAGTTATGTTAGAACAAAGTTCACTAAAATTGGTTGATTGGAAAGTTTCATAAACATCGTTTTGTTGTGATTTAAAATATGTTTTAAAATCTGTTAAAACTTCCTTCTGACTGGTTAATACCACAAATTTCACCTGTGAAGAATTGCTCGACTCTGATTTTTTGACATCAAAATTTTTGAAAACCCTTATTTGAGTGAAAGCTCGATTCTGATTGGTTGCCATCAAAAATGAATAAAAAAAGTTCCTGATATGTAATGATAGATTCTGATTGGTTGAGATCACAACTTTTGAAAACTCCAAGGATAGGTTGGATAGTTTTATTTCAGCTGGGCCAAAATAGATGATATCCGATCCCATTTTCTTTCACATTAAAAAAATTGGTTATCAGTTTCTTATACCTGTTTTTTTTTTTTTTTTTTGAGGCTATTGTTATCTGAAAAATTTTGGACATTCTAAATCTCCCTCTTATTCTCAAACTATTTCTTTACTTTTTGAGATGCTGTCACTGATTAGAAACAAAAAAGTGCATGTCTTGAAGGTGTTAGAGAATACACACTTGAAGCTGTTTTGAAGTGTTCGAACTGTAACTTCATAGATATAGAAGCGAGGAACTCACTAAACATATCAAGAAGAAGCATTCTTCTGGTCAACATAATGTAAAAAAATTGTTCAAATTGGATTAAGTTGGAAGATAGTAGAAAACAAAAACTGAGAAAACACAAAATTGAGATAGAAAATCAAATTAATTCATTCGAATCTTTGAGATAAATTTACTAAAATTTAGCTTTTAATTTACATTTTGAAAAAATCCAACCTTGAATGTCTCAAAGATTTATTTTTATGTGTAATTTATTGGAAAATTATTTATCATTTGAGATGTTATGTAACTTATGTGCAAAGTCAGATGTTTCGAGGATAATATTTGTGAAGTAAACCCATCTCCCACATCTTTTGGAAGAGGATATATGAGGCATAAATCAAAAACTTGCTTTCAAGATCTACATTTCATTCTTTTGGACAAAAAAATGGTGGAAAAAATTTTTAGAGAAAATAATAAAGAACTCGCTGATTTTTTGTAAAAAAACTGATACCTTAGCAGAATTAGATGTAGGTTCTCTCAATTAAATGAAATTTAACAAATTTTAGCAAAACTTTTCATTTGGTACAGTTTGCATTATACTTACTCTTTCTGAATTGATTTTTTTAAGAAAGTTTTTTGAAAATTTGATGATGTTGCAGAAAATAGGAACAAGGTTCTCTTTCGTGTTTTTACTTCCGAAGATTTTCAGATTTTAGACTGTAGACTTGCTCTTAAATTTTCCTTGTAGTGCAACGTAAAAAGACAACTTTATATTATCAGTTTATACATTTGCATTTGAATGCTTGAATTAGCACCAATTCTTTGTCACTTAGACATTTTTTGAAAAAACTTCAGACAAAAAATAAGAAAAAAAGCAAATTAATAACGATTTGTAAGGAAAGGGATAGTTAATGATCCCAAAAGTTGTAATAATGTAGCAACTGAACAATCACCAAGTATGAAGAAAAACTCCTTGAAATTCATCCAATACCTAATGTAATTTGGAGAAACCTTTACCCCATTTTTAGTCAATTTTAGCAGCAAACTAATGAACCTTCATCGTTGATCTGAAAATAATTATAATTAACGTGAGAAAATTTTCAGAATTTGTAGTTTTTTAAACAAATTTAGGTTAATCATTGAGATTTCTACAATTGCGTTACACCGAATTTTTAATCCTTACACATGGGAAATTCGGGCGTCAAGAAAATTTTCTGAAACCTGCCATTTTACCATCCCACTGAAACCTCAACATTCCCTATCTTAATACATTAGAAAAGCAATTCCCTATCTTAGAAAAAAAATCTATCACTTATCATTATACATAGCTTGGAGAACGGATGCTCTTTTCCCTATCTTCAAACATGGGGGTCTCCACCCACTCCCACTCTCCCTCACACATACACCACTGAGCTAAATACAATTATTTTGGTTTTGCAATAGTTAATTGTAATTTTGTTCGCTTCCAACCATATTTATTTATAGTTCAAATCCAGATCAAATTTTTTCCAAAACTTTGCTATAAATAAAAATATCATTTGCAAGAAGAAAACTCTTTGTGTTTGTAAACTCAGGGATGTGAGTGATGTGAAGCAAAATCAAAGATTCTCAAATTCTTTCTTTACTTTTTGAGATGCTGTCACTGATTAGAAGCAAAAAAAGTGCATGTCTTGAAGGTGTTAGAGAGTACACACTTGAAGCTGTTTTGAAGTGTTCGAACTGTAACTTTATAGATATAGCAGCGAGGAACTCTTTAAACATATCAATCATGGGGGTCTTTTCCCTATCTTCAAACATGGGGGTCTCCACCCACTCCCACTCTCCCTCACACATACACCACTGAGCTAAATACAATTATTTTGGTTTTGCAATAGTTCATTGTAATTTTGTTCGCTTCTAACCATATTTATTTATAGTTCAAATCCAGATCAAATTTTTTCCAAAACTTTGCTATAAATAAAAATATTATTTGCAAGAAGAAAACTCTTCGTGTTTGTAAACTCAGGGATGTGAGTGATGTGAAGCAAAATCAAAGATGAACTGGAATAAACCCATGAGAGACCCCCAAGTTATATTTTGTAAAGTAATCGTTGCTTGATTTATTTGAACAAATTGGTATCTGCTCTCTAGGTATGTTAACAGAATCGAATACAACTTCCCTCTCAACATAAACAATAAGCACTTTCAAAACAGAACCTTTTATGTCACATTTTTAAAAGCTTTGGATATATAAATATGTGGATAAATAAAATTTATTAATTGAGTTGAAACTTTGAATTATTATATAAAACCAAATTTCAATCGGTGAAAGAAAACTTCGATGTTTTTTTATATTTCTGCTTTTCTCAGTTTTCTACAATCGTTTAAATTCAATCCAACAGCAACCTTCCCTCTAATTTATTACAAAAAAATTTTCAAAGATTGTTAAAGTGTTTTTGGCCTGTAATTTGATCACTAGCAAAAACTGTCTTTGTTAGCATCGGCCATGCACTGCTTTCAAACTTGAAGAGCTTTGAATTAACTATTCTGCAATTCTCTTACTATTGATTAAGTTTTGTAAATTTTGCAGTTTCACGTTTGATTTAATTTATAATGCAGGCGTTTATATCGTTTTCGTTCTTGATTCATGAAATGGCCAGAAGTTAACCACAGTATTTTTGAACTTGATCTGTATGTTCGAGGAAAACCGTTCTAATGGGTACATATACATTGATTTGCAATAACCCTAATGCTAAATTTACTTTCCATTAATTTTTTTTTCTTCTTCTTCATTATCTTATTAAAGCGAGGATTTGCTTTTCGGCTTGGTTCTTCTTCTTCAAAAAAAGTTTTTTTTAAAGTCAAAATTGAATTGATCAGTGATTGATGTCTGTTCTACTTAAACCTCCAATTCAAAAATACTAGAAAATATTTGATTGTGCTCTCTGAGTGTTGTATTAGTCTGAAGGCATTCAAAAAGATCTGACCGTAGACAAATTTTTTAAGACTTACTATTAATCTTTCAGAGTTTTGATTTTTTCTTAAGTCAAAAGTAAAATCCCCGCTCACCAGATGCTTTCCACTAGGAGCTACTACTCCACCTCTTCTGTTGGTTTTTCTGCACATTTAGATTTTTTGATAATCAGAAAAATTATTTTAAAAAACTTATACTCAATTTTTAGTTTTTTTGTGAAAAAATGTGAGAGTTCAACGCAACTACAGTATTTTTTTTGGTTTGCAAACATTTAATAGTTTCAAAAAAAATTCATCTTTTTTCTTGTTTGGCATATATTTTTTATGCTCTACTGTTCTAATACTTTTATAACTGCACTAAATTTTGGTGATTCTTCTAAATTGGGTCCAACTTCAACATTTTTTTAGCAGGTGATACTTTTTGCTCAGGCTGAAAATCTGTCTTAATTTACCATTGGCCTTGCACTGTTTACAAACTTGAGGAACTTAGTACTCTAAGTAACAAATAACTAATCAACAAATCTCATACCCTTGATTTAGTTTTGATAAACAGTTTCTAATACAAACGTTTTGATGCTTCTGTAGAGTTTTATAGATAAAAAAATCTTTTGTTTAATTTTTGCAGTTTCACGTTTGGTTTGATCTAAGTCTTGCTATCGTTTTTGCTCTTGATTCAAAAACTGGCCAGATTTTAACCAGTGTATTTTGAAACTGGTCTGTAAGTACGCGGAAAATTGTTCTAATGTGTAGATATGCAAAGACTTGCAGTGACCCTAGTGCCTTATGTAGTTTGCATTCTTTTTTCATTTTCATCAACATCTTATCGAAGCGAAGAATTATTTTTTCTTGCTTTGGCTTTCTTCTTCAAAAACAACCTTTTTAAAAAACAAACTGAATTAATCAAAAATATATGTCTGGTTTAATAAGACCTTGAACTCAAATTTCATAACAAAGCTTTCATATTTGATACTATTTCCTTATATGGAAACCGCGATGACTCATACTGCTTACTTCCATTTTCATTTAATCTTTAAAACTTTTTTCTCATTTCTCCTCATCTTATCGATTTGATCTTCAAAAAAATACTCAAAAAGACACTAGTCTCAATTATTTTGAACTTTCAAAAAATCAAAAAAGAAATATGAGATTTGTTCGGTTGCAAAAATCCTACAAGGGGAAATTTTATTCTGAACCTTGCTTTCAACTATTAAAATTTAATGATTTGGCACATTTAAGAATTTGGAAAGTCCCAACCAGTTTATCTTAGTGAAAAAGAAGGAGAAGCAATATCGGCAACCCGGAATACTGTTATTCATAATGCTGAAAACCTTTGACTCTTACCTATATTTGAAGCCAACTCTGGCAAAGAATCAACTATGGATTAGGAGCTCGACATCTGTAATAGAATAAAAGAAACAGCAACATACAACATGAGGAGGGTGTGTGACACAATCAGGAAGTACAGTGTGAACAAGCCACACCATATTCAGATTCGAATCTTCACTGCAAAGGAAATTGTAGACTTGAAGCAGGTTGTATATGTCAACTATACTTTGAATGAACTCAAAGAACTGTCCCAAATTTTGAGAGAACTTATGTTTGTTGATAATTGTAAATCTCAACAAGGCTTTGTTATGCTTTGTATGTTTGGTAATTGAATTACTATTCGTTCAAAACTACTTTTTCTCTCTGAAGTCTACATTTAGAGCTAGGATATCTGAGGAAAAGTCAGACAAAACACACAATTATACCAAAATTGACCTTAAACATTAGCCAATTTTTAGTTATTTTTCCAGTATTCTTTATTTACTGTTTTTGATTAAATTTAAGTATATTTTGTCGTATTTGAAACAAAAAACACAAACAAGAATGTAGTTTTAGTTGAAAATTTTAGAAAGGTTTTTGAAATTTCTGTATTTCATTGGTTGTTTTCATTTTTGTTTCGCCATAATTTGAGATTTTGATTGTCTACATAAATTTCTTAAGAACAAAATTGGGCTCTAAATAGCAGAAAAAAGCTTTTCATAGTATGTGTTATTTCAAAATAAATTGAAAATGATACAACAATTCAAGTTTTTTAAGTTTCTTTATTTATTTCAGTAAATAATATTTTTCTATCAAAAGCGTTTTTAATGTCTGAAATGGACTTTTATCAGACTTTAACTTTGCAAAACTACATAAGACTAAATGATTGGTGGACAGTCGACGTTGATAGAGAATGTATCAGTTTTAATTAGTATCGAAACTCAGAAAGTTCAATATTTTTGTTAAAAAGATGGAGATGGGATTTCTGAACGGAAGAGTACTGTCAGATTTATAAACATTGTTTTTAATTTGAAGAGTTAATTAGTAGAAAACAAAACAATGGAAGAGCATATGAAACAAAAATTGAAGATAAGGAACAATTTTTCGATTACTGTTTTGAATTTGATACAAATACAAAATCTAGATTTTTCAGTATATCTTTTAATCGGTTATCCAAATCTAAAAAATTTCCAAATGTTTATACACAAAATAACAAAAAAAAGTACAAAAATGTATGTTTTAGTAATTTATTTTTTCACTGGTATGAAAAAAAAAACAAATCAAAAAATTTTTGATCGAATTTTCAAAATTCGAATTGAGTATCAAAAAAAAAATAAAACAGACCAGAAATATCATTAATATCTCTTTAGTGTCAAATGTATCTGTTAGTTTATAAGGAAAAAAATTCTTTAAAATTGATTTATTGGGAAGTTTGATAAACATAGTTATGTTCTGATCTTAAAAATCTAATCTGTGAATAAATCATTCTGACTGATTGACCACAAGTTTTACCAGTGAGGGATTGCTCGATTCTGATTGTTTCACAGCAAAATTGTTGAAATCCTCATTTTGAGTAAAAGCTGATTCTGATTGGTTGATATCAAAAAACATTAAAAAGCATCCTTATAGGTAAGCCTTGATTCTGATTGGTTGAGATCAAATTATTTTTAAAAAACAACCTTATAAATAATCCTCGATTCTGTTTGGTTGAGATCAGAAGTTTTGAAAACTCCAAGGATAGATTGAATAGTTTTTTTCAGCTTGGCCAAACAGGATGATACTTATTCCGATTTTCTTTCACGTTAAAAAATTACTTAAGAGTTTGACATAGTTGTTTTTATTTAATTTTATTCTTTTTTGAGGCTATTCAACTCTTCTTACCTACAAAACTTGAGACATTCTAAATTTTCCCATTGTTCTCAAAATCTTTCTTTACTCATTGAGATGCCGTTACTGAATAGAACCTAAAGAGTTGCATTTCTTGAATGTGGTCGAGAATACACACGTGAAGATGCGTCAAGACATCGTAGAACTTGTGGTGTTTTGAAGTGTTCAAACTGTAACTTTTATAAACATAGCAGCGAGGAACTCACTAAGCATATCAAGAAGAAGCTTTCTTCTTGTCAACATAATGTTAAAAAAGGAAAGGACGCTCAGCAGTCTCCAAACCAACTCAAGGAGAATTAAAAAATGAATTTTTTTAAGTTAAAAACATAAGAAAAATTACTATGAATGATAGTTTTAACTGAAATTGAAATTCCTATACAATTGTCATAAATTTCAAAAATTCTAGTTACAATTATACAGTTTTTTATCACAATTCTCAAATTTTCATTTATTTTTTATTAAAAAACTCTGATTGATGATAAAACTAGCAACAATAGAGTTCAAAATGTCGTGAAACTTTCAAAAGAAATCGATGCCAAAATCTCTAATCTACAGTAAAAACTCCATTGGCAGCAAGTTTGCGGAGATTTTGTTGCGACTAATTTGTAGTAAAAGTGCATAACATACGCTTATGAGCGGTGAAGTAGTTGTTAAAATATTGTAAAAAATTATATATTCATAAAATATCGGTTACTCGAAAGGTTTTGCCTTGTTACCATTTTGATGCTTTCCTTGTTTAGTACTTCAAAAAGTGTTCATAGATTAGTGCAATTTGAAGCATACAATGGCAATTGAGTTACTCGGAGTTATGGTTTTTTACTGCACGTCGTCGATTTCAGAAAATAAGTTTATAATGTTTTAGCAAAAATTTTAAAAATGTATGTTTTTTAACATTTGGAAGTTTCAAGATAATAATATACATCATTCTCATCCAAAAAAAAATACTTTTATATAGTAAGTCAGAGGTGAAACAGCAACACACAGCTATCAGGTTGAAAAAGTTTCTTGAAATTACGATATACTTTCTGCTTCGGATGACTTAACGTTTGTTGAAAAGATACATTTTTCCATCTGAAATTCAGTTTTCAAATGAAATTTTGTTCAAATTGGATTCAGTTGGAAGATAGTAGAAAGCAAAAATTGAGAAAACACAAAACTGAGATGAAAACTCAAAAAAATTCATTCGAATCTTTGAGATAAATTTACTGAAATTTAGCTTTTAAATTATATCTTAAAAAAGTTCAACATTGAATGTCTCAAAAAATTATTCTTATGAATAATTTACTGGTAAATTACTTATCATTTGATATGTTATGTAAATTTATATGCAAATTCAGATGTTTCGAGGATAATATTTGTGAAGTAAACCCAACTCCGACATCCTTTGGGAGAGGATACATGAGGCATAAATCAAAAACCTGCTTTCAAGATCTACATTACATTATTTTGGACTTACCATCTGAATTACAATTACAAAATTGGTTTTTCTAAGAAGCGTTAATTTAGAAGTTTGTAGATGTTGCAGAAGTTAGAAACTAGGTTCATTTGTGTGTTTCTAATTCCGATTGTTTCAAGATTATGAACTGTAGACCTGCACTGGTTTTTTTTTCTATAAACTCAACGTAAAAAGACAACTTTATATTCTCAACTTTTACAATTACTTTTGAATGCTTGAACTAGCACCAATTCTTTCTCACTTAGACACTTTTGAGAAAACTTCCGGCAAAAATCATGAAATAAAAAGCAATTTAATAACGTTTTTGTAAGAAAAGTAATATTTAATGATCCCAGAAGTTGTTTTACTGTAGCAAGTGAAAACAAGGAAGCGCAAAAGAAACACCAACTACATAGTAATAATCAAGCATTATCAGTTGTAATTTTATCTCTGCTAGCAAATTGTTTGTTCAATTGATCCTATTTTCCTCTTAAACTCCCCAATGCTGACTAAGTTGTCTTACAAAGTGTGTTCAATAGCGAAAACATGTAATAAGCAGAAAAACATGAAAAATCATGAAAAATATGTTATAAAAGAAAGAGAGATAATCAACAAATTTGAAGAACATTTTGTTGAATTTCATCCAATAATAAAAAAATTTCCAAAACATTTTACCCCGTTTTTAGTCAATTTTAGCTGTAACTGATATTTTTTCATCAATGATCTGAAAATTGTTTTTGGTGCAATTTTTGTACAAATTTGGAATAACAATTGAAAAAAAACTGAGGAGCTGAATCATGGAGTTTAATCTGGAAATTTCAATGAAAAATGATCTTATCGTTCATTTGAGATAGATTTTGAAGGTAAATTTTCCCTGATCTAGACAAAAAACCAGTTAATTGCACAAATAAAAAAGTTAAAAGGAAATTTTTTGATACAGTTGATTAATTTATACTTAAATTTCTCAAAAACTACAAATAATTTCACTATTTTCTCAAAAAATTGGCGGTTTCAATATTGATTCAGTTAATATCATCTTTTTTCCAGTGCTCAGAGCAATATTGAACCCGTTTTTAAGCTCAAACTAGGGTCAGCCTTATCGTAATTTAATATTTTGAGAGAAAAATGTGAAAAAATGTATATTTTTAATCAAAACTTTGTATCATTGTCTCAACATGATGCCAATAAAAAAGAAATTTGAGCTCAATTTTAAGCTCTGCACGTAGATTAACTTTTTCAGTTAGATCAAAAGCAACAACAAATTAGCCAAAACGTTTAAATTTCTGCAATTTTTTCTAAAAACTTGAAATTTTTGCAATTTTTTCCAAAAACTTGACTTTTTTGAGGTTTCAGTAGGCTTCAACATAATTTCAGCTATATGAAGCACTCTTTCAAAAAGAAAAAATAAATATTAAAATAGTTATTAGCTCAAATTATATCAAGTCTTATCGTGTTTTGAAATTTTTTGAAAAAATTATAAATTTTTTTGATAAAAATCCTATTTTTTGCACATCTTATCAAGCTTGCCATGAACCTTAAAAACATAGTACCTTCTTTACACAATCAACACGTTGTACTCACCAATTAAATAACGTGTGCCGAGTTTTTTGCAAAAAAACTAGACCTTTCCACATAAAATAAAAACCGTTTTTCCTACCATTCTTTTACCATCGCACTGAAACCTTACCAATCCCTATCTTAATATATTAGAAAAACAATTCCCGATCTTTAAAAAATCTATCAACTATCATTGTACATAGCTTGGAGACCGCATGCTCTATTCCCTATCTTGAAACATGGGGGTCTCCACCCACCCCCACTCTCCCTCACACATATACTACTGAGCTAAATACAATTATTTTGGTTTTGCAATGGTTCATTGTAATTTTATTCGCTTCCAACCATATTTATTTATAGTTCAAATCCAGATCAAATTTTTTCCGAAACTTTTCTATAAATAAAAATATCATTTGCGAGAAGAAAACTCTTTGTGTTTTTATACTCAGGGATATCTGTGATGTGAAGCAAGATCAAAGATGAACTGGAATAAACCCATGAGAGACCCCCAATTTATATTTTGTAAATTAATCGTTGCTTAATTTCTTTGAACAAATTGGTATCTGCTCTCTACATTTGTTTATAGAATCGAATACAACTTCCCTCTCAACATAGACATTAAGCACTTTCAAAACAGAACCTTTTGGCTCACAATTTTAAACGCTTTGGATATATAAATAAGTGGTTAAAACAAATTTCTTATTTGAGTTGAAATTTTGAATTAGTATACGAAACAAACTTCAATTGATGCAAGAAAGCTTTTTGGTGTTTTTTATATTTCTGCTTTTCTCAGAATTCTACATTCGTTTGAAACCAATCCAAACACAACCTTCCCTCTAATTTCTTTCGAAAAATTTTTGAAAAAATGGTAGAAGTATTTTTGGCCTGTAATTTGCTCAGGCTGCAAAATTTGTCTTTTTTAGCGTTGGCCCTGCACTTTTTACAAATTTGAAGAGCTTATTTTTAACTATTCTGCAAGTCACTTACCATGATTTAATTTTGATGCAAGGTCTGTGATACAAAATTTTGCTGCTTCTGTAGAATTTAACAGATTTAAAAAATTGTGTAGTTTTTGCAGTTTCACGTTTGATTTAATTTATAATTCAGGCGTTGATATCGTTTTTGCTCTTGATTCATGAACTGGCCAGAAGTTGACCACAGTTTTTTTCGTATTTTTGAACTTGATGTGTAAGTACGAGGAAAACAGTTCTAATGGGTAGATTTACAATGATTTGCATTGACCCTAATGCTGCATTTACTTTCCATTTAATTTTTTCATCATCGAAGCGAGGATTTGTTTTTTGGCATGCTCCTTCTTCAAAAAAAAACTTTGTAATGACAAAATTGAATTGATCAGTAATAGACGTCTGTTCTACTAAAACCTCCAATTCAAAATTATTAGAAAAAAATTGAATGTGCTCTCGGAGTGTTCTGTTAGTTTGAAGGCTTTCACAAAAGATCTGAGAGTAGACAAATTTAATGAGACTCACTAATAATCTTTTAAGGTTATGATTTTTCTTTTTAAAGTCAAAAACGTAATCCTCTCTAACCAGCTGCTTAGATTTTGTTGGTAGTATTAGCTCGAGCAATTGAGTTATCAAAGTATCCAGAAACAAATCAAGGGGATGTTTTGATGATTTATCAAGAGTTGTCAAAGATTTTTTTTGTTTTAGTTTCACATATTAGATTTTGAGGTTTTCATATTGAATTTTTCAGGAAAAACTCATCATTAAGGCCCAATCTAAAAAAAAACAGCTACTACTCCACCTCTTCTAGTGGTTTTTCTGCACATTTAGATTTTTTGATAACTTAAAAAAAACATATACTCAATGATCTATTTAACCGAGTTTCATTAAAACTAAAGCCATCTGTTTATTTACAAGGTTGCTCTCATTTGTTTCAAGTTCTCCCCTGAAATATGATTCAAAGAGCCAAAACTTTGAGTCATAAAGTGATCTAGTCTAAGCGGTTATGCTCAAACATGTCTCGCGTGCAGACTTTTAGTTCGGAAGAACCATTGCGAGTTCTATTTCTGAATTGTAGGGCATTATCTATTTGATTGAATAAGATAAAGTTTGAAGGCATTCAGCGGAAGAGGCCCCATGCTTTCAATTCGAGTGTTCGGTCATTTTGATACTCGATACTGACTTAACATTAGCGTGAGTCTTGTGTTTTGAATGACATTTACCGAACTCTGAGGTTAACAAAACTAGGTAAAATCGAAAACTTGAATTAAATAGAAGTAAGTATAGATATACTTTGGTAGGATCTAAACTGACCCTGAATAAACCTATCTTAGACAAAAGGTTTTTTACTGCTTTTAAGTTTAATGGATTTTGTTCGCTAGCGTAACAAAAATAGATAGTCTGATTCTTAACGTTGAAAACAGGCAGATAACATAAGAGTTGAGCACCATTTGTAATTACAGAGTAAGACAGAAGGGTGGCCTTGACACCTCTGCAACGACTGCAATATAGAATGCACCGAATAAACATGCGATGATTTATGCGTGGCATGACTTCCCCGGGGCCAAAAAAAATCATATAACAGATGATTTTATATATAACTAAACAAACACAACTCCCCACCGATAAAGTGAACTGAATCAAGCACCAGAATATAATGGCTTTAAATTTAGTAACAATTGGAGTTTTAATATAAGTTTCCAACAAGAGAGTTTTAGATACTAGAAGTTTTTCTTGCTATTCACGTTTTAAACACAATTTTTTTTGGGGATAGTCGAGCAGAAGAAGAACGAGGCTGGATAAAATCCTCAGTATTTCTTGTAATAAATTGTCACTTCGGAGTGACGAGAGAACCACTAGCTACGTGGCCTGTCGATGGTGAAGTGGCCACATTTTCTTCCACCTCTTTAACGGATTGTCGAACGGGACTTCCTTAACGCGCCGGAGCTTTTCGAGTTCTGTTTGAAGACTGGGTACTCGAGGAGGAGGAAACCTGCAAATTTACATCATCCTGCGTTACTGGCGGAATTGGGGCTGCTTTTGTTTGAGGATCTATGTCGGTTGAAGTTGGGTTAACAGTTTGTGGTATCACTTGCCGTGACAAACACGATGGGCCTGTCAATTTGTCTGGAGATGATTTCTCTGATACCGGTTGTTTTGGAGACGCCGGAACAGCGTACCGCGAACGTAGCGAAGGAGTTGGAGTTGCTGATGAATCCTCAGCAGGTAGTGTGGCCATAGAAGTATTAGAGGCATCCAGATTGTCTTTTGTGGAATCCAAAGGCAAGGAAGATGGCTGAAGAATTGAGGGTACCTGGGACATTTGTATAGCCGACGATCCCTGACCCTGCACTGTCGAGGGTTTCGAAGTCTGATGAAGGTCTTTTAGCTAAAATCTCACGTTTGTTAACTTTACGTTTTAAAGCGATATGATTCTTCTGGTAAACTTTTCCCGTGTTCGTAATGTACGTGTTGTTAGTGACCCAAACAATCTTGAACTTAGCCAGTTTATGCAGTGGTTTTCCCGAATTAATGTCTAAACATTTTCTATAAACTTTTACACTATCAAGACTATGTAGCAACAGGGATTTTAAAGTATTCGTACCGAAAGGTCTTTTCTTCGAAGTACTCGGTGAAGCCGAACGTTCTGTACTTGGTGCGACTGCTACACGTTCAAAAACCTCATAGTATTTTACTAAGGCCGGTTTTTAAAGCATTAGCAACCTCAGTATTGCGTGATCCCAATTCTCTCATTAGACTGCGTCCCGTTTCCACATTGATGTTTCGCTTCAGTTGACTCCAACGATTAGCAGCGCGAGCAAGTTCTTCCAGGGCTTTGTACTGCTTGGTATCAGCAACTTTCTGTCCGGTTACAATTTTCTTGAATCGAAGTGGCACGTCAGGACTGTGGCTACCACGTTTCACAACTTTCACTCTGTCCAGGCTATAATCTTGGCTATTTCGGTCTTCCGGCTTTAAAAGACTCCGCGCGAGTGAACTTTGATCTGAAGCATTAGCAAGTATTTTATCTCTAGCCAAAGAAAATTCAGTATTAGGTTTTCTACCAAAGTGAATTTCAAAAGGAGACTTCTTAAGAGTAGCATGCTTGAATTTCCGACGATCATCCAAGATCGTATAGAGGACACTATTTAGAACTTTATACTGAGGAATAAATGCTTCGGTTCCCAATCTACGTTTTATAGTTTGGATCGTTCTTTCCACTAACCCGCAGCCATGGTGATCACCGACTGGACAGAGTATGTGATCAATCCCTAAATTTTTGCAGAATTCCTTAAGCAACGCACTTTTAAAGCCAATACCGTGGTCTGTGCGTATTGATTTTGGTATGCCGTGCATACGTATTTAGGCTTCTAAAAACTTAATGACTTTTTAGTACCCGTCTTTTTTGTAAATAAAGCGGACGGAAATTTTGATAACCGATCAACTGCGACTAGAATGAAAACCTTCTTTCTCTTTTCATCCTGCAAAGGTCCAGCAAAGTCTAGCTGTAATTCCTTGTTCGGAGCAACTATAGGAGGGAGCGTTAGCGAAGAATTAAAGGTTTGAGCTGACTTAATGTTCTTACCGAACTTTGTACATTCAAGGCACCCCTGACATTTTTCGACGATTTCACAGTTCATGTATGGCCACCATATCTATTCCGCTGCCTCGATCATAGCTTGCTGTCCCGGATGAGATTAGTGTAAACGCGTAAGGATTGCTTAACGAAGTTTGAAAGGAATTGCCAGTTTGTTGTCGATAAGAATGCAATTGTCCACCACAGACGCGATTGGCCAAAATTGCGAAATGTACACCCCTTGCATAGAAAAAGACTGCACATCGTTGTCCAGGATTACCCTCTTCATAGGCCCAAGGAACTCGTCTTCATAAGTCAGTTCTGCTAACAGTCCAACATCAAATAGGCTGACAAGGCCTACGATTTTTCTTTTATCCTGAGAAACAAAGGGTTTTGGTTTGACTGCGCAAGCTCCAAGAGGCAGTTGCTGTTGGCGAGCTCGAATCGCAAGTCGTCTGCAACGACACTTCTCAAGAAAGTCCACCAAAATTCTTTGAGGGCCCTGCCGGTTCCTCCGTACTCGAGTATTAGCTACCTGCAGTGGGTTATGGCGGAGTAGAGGGCGAGAGCGTGACGGATTATCCGGAGCCATTTGCACAAAAGTGGGAACTGGGGTGTTCGAATGAGGAGCTGAGGTAGTCGGTTGATCGCTGTTTGATTGAGGGGCTGATGTGTTCGTTTGTTTGCCATCTGTGGCCGAACCAAAATTTTCAACAAAATTGAGAAGATTTTCTGTGGTTGCAGTATTTTCCAGAAGCGCAGAAGCGTTAATCGGAGAAGAATACATATCACCATATAATTAGTCAATTGATTGTGAGTTAACAATTGAGCAGAACTGACTTGAAAATGATTTGTTTTGGTCTTGCGGAGGCGTGATATTGAATCTCAAATCTGATTGGCTGTGTGCGTGATCGCACGTCCGATTGCCCTCTATCGGTTTGATGCTCTTAGAGCATCTTTTGTCTAATTGGCTGAGCACCTCCGTCAAATTTGCGTAGCCCTCGCGCGGCCGAAAACTTGCCTGAACGCACGCACATGATTGGTTAATGCTTTCCGTCAACGAACGCCACTTAATTGGCAATTGGTTACTGAAAACCACGTCGAAATCTGATTGGTCAGAATCACCAGTCTCGCAAGCGACGCCCTCTTGCGAGGAACCACTACATCAATTACCTAAAAATTGCGATACAAATTGGTCGCCCCCTACCGGCAAAAGACGAATTTAGTGAACGATTCTGATTGGTCGAAAGAAAGAGAGTATGAAATAGAGAGTTTGAGACTAATGCCATCTGGCTTTTTTTATGGTTCAAATTCCCAGTAGCTATATGAGAAACAAAAGTGGGATCGATTAAGTCTGCCGAAGGAGTCCAGGCGCCGGCCCTAATTGAATTAGACGCTTGAGTGAATTTTTCGATGGTTTTAATAAAAAATAACTCATCATAAACAGAACTAGGGGGGGGGGGGTTGTAAAAGTAGGATGGCGAGAAAGATAATCTGCCATACCAAGCGTAGCACCAGGCACATGCCGAATGTCATATTCAAACGGCAAAAGCCTGTCTGCCCAGCGTGTTAAACGCGATTGATAGGGTTTATTTCCCCTGTGTTCTTTCAGAGCCGAAACAATCGCTTACAGGTCTGTAAGTATTTGAAAATTGTTGCCTAACGGATAGGTGCGGAAATGCTCGCACGCTTAGACCACCGCTAACAACTCCAATTCAATACTACTATATTTAAGTTCGGCAGTATTGAGAAAACGTGAGACAAACGATATAGGTAACCCACAAAGCTTCCTCAGTCTCCTGCCTGCTCCAGACACGCTCCCAAACCAGATTGGCTAGCGTCACACTTGACACGCGTTCTCTTTGCCGGATCGTAGTGATACAAGTCTGTAATTTTGGCAACGAGCTCCAGAATCTTCTGAAAAGCCGCCTGTTGCGGTTTGTTCCAAATAAATTTCCTCTTATTACAAACTTTAAGACAATCTCGAAATTCACACGAAAGATTATGTAGACAGGGCATGAACTTTTGGATATGATTGAGCGTCCCCATAAAGGATCGGAGTTGTTTAAGCTTCCTAGCTGCCTCCAAATTACGTACTAATTCAATCTTGGAAAACTTTGAAGCATAACCTGAAAAATGAATCTCAAAACCCAGCCAATCGAGCTTATCCACCGCAAACTCGCATTTAGACAATTTCAACGCCAAACCTTCTTCATCCTGTCTGGTGAGAACTTTATGTACTATTTCACTATGTTGGGACAATAATCCTTTTAAAACCACTCGAATGTCATCCAAGTAGCTTATCATTTCCGGAATCCCCTGAAGCGTACAATCCATTGCCTTCTAAACTCCGACGGCATATCCGTCAGGCCATAGAAACCGGTGTTAAATCTGTACGTTCCTGTTGATTCTCCGCAGATGATATTGAAATTACAATGACTACTAGTTAATTTCGAAAAATTGAGTTGACTGAACGCATATTTCAAGTCGAGAGAGGTAAACCATACCAAACCAGTAACGTCACTAGTTATTATTTGAGCTGCCGAATCGATTAGTTCTTCGATATTTGGCATTTGATAATTATTTTTCCAAATTTGAGCGTTAAGAGGTTTAGCAACCATAGCGAATTTAATCGACCCGTCTTTCTTAGCTGTTATCAAAATAGGATTAATGAAATAATCCGTGGTGCATTTATCCAGTTTTGTGATATGGCCATCTCTGACTAATGACTTTAACTCTTCAGAGACACGATCCTGGATATGTATTGATACTTTTCGTCCTTTGATTTGTCTGAGAATCAACGGCTCCATGAAAGTAGTATGAACTTGATGAGATTTAGATCTACCAAGCCGAGTCAACAACAACGGGAACATCTTGACAAAGTGGGACTTAATCAGTTCTGAGGTTGAGTTTGTCACCACATTTTGTACTGTCTTCAATTGTGGTGGGTTTCGTTGAACAGTATCTATGGCCAAACACACTTGAAGGTCCAACCCCAACAAACATCTAGTTTTGTTTTCGGAAACTAGAAATGTAGCTTTATCATTTTTTCATCCCCCCGAAGAAACTGGAATTGTCAGACTTCCAAAAATTTTGATAGAGTTCCTGTTATAATCCACATACGAAATATCGTCATTCATTTTGTGTGCACTACTGAATCGTGATGTTGGATTTTATTGGAGTAACACATCCGCAGTCCTTTTATTCAAGAAAGACTTCGGACTTCCAGTGTCAACCGTAGCATAGAATGACTTTCCATATGAACGTAACATCACACTCAAGTTACGGGTTGTACCACGGTTAGACTTAAGCAATTCCAAACTACAGATCTGGACAGTAGGACGTATACGTCGTTGTGTGATACTAAAGACCCCATATTCTGGTCCGCTGTCGTCATCCTGATCAAGTACGAGATTATCGATTTCCGTCTTGAGGTTTGACTGCACTTCCTCCTCTTCTACGCGATTAATTCTTCGTCTAGAGTTACACACTTTTGCGAAATGTCCCTTTTTCTTCTATGTACGACATTCGATGTCACGTGCCGGACAATTTTTCCGTTGATCCGGAGAGTACGTGTTACCACAAAAATAACATGATCGTGATGAACTCTGTCCTTTCTTGTCCGATACGTTTGGTTTGCGGGAAGAAGAATGACCACCTTTCCCGACGTGATGCTAATTTCAAGGTTTCATCTGCATCGGGATTTTTTTCGAATTAGAGTATTTTGCACATCAGGGTCACGGATACTTCCGATAAATAAGTCTCTCACCACACTGCATTCTTCTGGCTCCGTCCAGTTACAGCAAGCCGCCTGAGCCGATAATCTTGAAGGAAATGACAAAAATGACTCGTTTGCCTCCATGTACCACGAATTGTAGAGATTAATGCGTTCCATGGTGACATTGACTTCCACCTTGAAAGCGTACACACAATTTTGAATAAATTCTCTAAACGGAAGCCGATTGAGATCCGCGTGTGGGAAAGCTTGAACCAATTTTTTTCTGCCCTCATTCCCTAAGGCGAAAAACAGTCTAGATCTCGCTCTTGCTTCGGCTTCACGAAAGAACCAATTCATTCCTATACTCGGACCCTTCTTCCTTCTCTCTGCCTTTGCTTCATCCACCCGACGTCGTGCTGCGGCATCTCTCCGAAGACGATCGTCCGTTTCTTGCTGAGTTTCCGGATCTGGCCGAGACTCCGGTCTAGGAGGAGGGTCATCATGGACATCTCCGTGCTCAACAACTATATCCGAAACATTGAAATTGTCCTTTATGCCCAATGCTAGGCTGAATTGCCCGAACCAGCTATCCCATCCGTACAGTGGGGAGTGTGATGGCTTCGTCCAGAATGGAGGCAATCCAGCGAGGTCCGTACTGTCATACGAAATAGGAACTGCTGTGTCCGCTATGACATTTACCGAACTCTGAGGTTGACAAAACTAGGTAAAATCGAATGGTTGAATTAAATAGGAATAAGTATAGATATACTTTGGTAGGATCTAAACTGACCCTGAATAAACCTATCTTAGACAAAAGGTTTTTGACTGCTTTTAAGTTTAATGAATTTTGTTCGTTAGCGTAACAAGAATAGATGGTCTGATTCTTAACGTTGAAAACAGACAGATAACATAAGAGTTGAGCACCATATGTAATAACAGAGTAAGACAGGTGGGTGGCCTTGACACCACTGCAACGACTGCACCATAGAATGCACCGAATAAACATGCGATGGTTTATGCTTGGCATGACAGGCACATTAAAAAACTGCCTATTGTGAGTAAAAGATATCGTAATTCCGGGAGAAGCGACAAGAAAATTAAGAAAACTAGCTTATAAACCGAGACAAAAAAAAGCTGCACGAAAAAGTAAAGAAGAAATTGTCATTGTTGTTTTTCAGAAGGGACAAAAAATTTTTGAAAGTTAGTTTTGAAACCGAGACAAAAAAGCTGCACGAAAAAGTAAAGAAGAAATTGTCATTATTGTTTTTTAAGCTTTTTCCTCTGAACAAAAAAAGTTTCTGTCATTTTCTGTTCCCAAAATCCCAAAAATACAATAATAAGTAAGAAGACTTAAAACGAGAACTGTATTGTAATTGGTCAGTTCATGGTTTGTAATAATTTTTCACTCAAAAAGCAAACTATCGTTCAATTTTATATGCCTGAAAGAGATCAGAGAAGCTAATTCGCTTTTCTTTACTCCACTTCGGGATATAAAAGACTAGAACCATTCAACCTTTCAGCGAAGAATTGGTCTGACGTACTACGACCTTTATTGAGCTTAAATTGCTCTCGTTGTTTCTTCTCAAAGAATAATGATAAGTAATCAAACAGAGAAGCTTTTTTTGACTAATTTTAGTCCACATTGGGCTAA
Source organism: Symsagittifera roscoffensis (assembly GCF_963678635.1). NCBI lineage: Eukaryota > Metazoa > Xenacoelomorpha > Acoela > Convolutidae > Symsagittifera > Symsagittifera roscoffensis. The sequence goes on along the minus strand of NC_087063.1, from coordinate 50,064,723 downwards.
AAAAAATTACTAGGATCAATCAACCCTACCTTAGAGCTTCTAGAAAACTTGAATCAAAAACATAACCCTCAATGAGACACTAAAGAAAGATTCAAGAACAAAAGTTAAATTGTGCGTCAGCTGCATTTTTTCGTTGGAAAATTTTACTTGAGACAACATTGCTCCTATAAACGGTTATGCCCTGAATGCTCCTAAAAACATTTGCACAGAAACAATTATGTGCATCTGTTTTTCACATTTCGGTTATTTTACGTGGAATCTTTTTGAACTCCAAAATATCCATCATCGTCTTTCGTTTTGAAAACTTTGCCTCAAAGTTTTATTAATGGTTTTTTTTAGCTAAAAACATTTGTTCTGGTTTTGTCTTGGTTCATTGTAAAATTATTCGCTACCATCCATATTTATATATAGTTCAAACCCAGATCAAATTAAATTTTCGAAATTTCGCCATAATCAAAAAATCATTTGCAAGAAGAAAAAATCTTTTTTTTTGTAAACTCAGGGATATCATTGATGTATGTGAAGTAAGATCAAAGATGAACTGGAATAAACCAACGAAGGACCCCCAAGTTACTTTCTGTAAAGTAATCGTTGCTTGATTGCTTTGAACAAACTGATAACTTTTTTCTAGATATGTTTACAGAATCAAATACAACTTCCCTTTCAACGTGTACATTGAGAACTTTCAAAACAGAATCTTGTGGCGAAAAATTTCTTATGTGTAATTTCTGCAGTTTCACTTTTGGTTTGATCTAGGTGTTGCTATCGTTAATGCTCTTGATTCTACAACTGGCCAGATTTTAGCCAGCGTATTTTGAAATTGATCTGTAAGTACGAGGAAAACCGTTGTAATGGGTAGATATGCAAAGACTTTTTTCATTTTTTTTTTCATTTTCATTATCATTTTATCGGAGCGAGGAATTGTTTTTTTGCTTTGGCTTTCTTCAAAAACAACATTTTTAAAGACAAAATTGAATTGAATTGAGTGATAGGTGTCTGCTCTACTAAGACCTTGGTGTCAAAGAATAGAACGGATTGGAAAAAGTTTCCTCCTCAAGCCGTTATAATCAATGTTTTAACACATATTTAGGGACTAACCTCCCAAACTATATTCTGAATTCATTGAAGATAACGGGCTGTGGTAGGCTACGCTGCATTAGCGGCCATCACAATGCTTTTTCACAAAAATATCATTTCCACGGAAAATTCATTTTTTCGATATTTTTGAAACTTGTTTCTCAAACTTTTTGATTTTCAAAGCAACCACGTGTACTTTTAGTGTCATATGAGAAAATGTCTGAAACAAATTTTCAAAAGCTGCAATTTTCTTAATGTTTTTATAGCGGTCATGCGCAATATTTTTCACGCAAACAGTTGTCGCTCTCAAAAAAGTAGAAGTTTTAGATTTCGGACCGTTTTTTGATTTTGAAAACATTTTTTTTCAAACAAAATCTATGATTTTCAGAAATTATTTTTATTCTGATGTGTTGACATTTTCATGGGCTTTCTTGAATAATTATCCAGAAAATTTTGTTATCATAGGCTTAAACGACCCAATATGTGAATGGAAGCTTACCTTTATAATTTGCGTTTTTTCTAGAAAACCGTTATGGCCTTGAAACAAGGGAAATTTTTGAAAAAGTGGACCTTCTTCTGGACAATTTTTTTCTACTTGCAATTTACTCTGCCAAATCTCAGATTGTAAGTTCAATCCAAAAACCCGAATTAAGGAGTTTTTTACTAACCGGCCACAAAATGCCACAACCTCTCTATAGAACAAACAGCTAGTCGAAGCTCCATTGCTGATGGTTCTTGTGCTGCTGGAGGCGTCTTTTTTCAAAGAAACTCTCACATTTATCTGATGCGATTGGGTTTTCGGCTGATCTCATCTCCTCTCCCCAAGGAAAGAAGAAGTCGTGCACTGGTTGACACACATAACTAGAGTCAGGAATCTAGGGGTAGTAATCTGTAAAGTAATCGTTTCTTGACTGCTTTGAACAAATTGATAACTTTTTTTTAGATATGTTCACAGAAACAAGTACAACTTCCCTTTCAACGTGTACATTGAGAACTTTCAAAACAGAATCTTTTGGCAAAAAATTTCTTGTGTGTAATTTCTGCAGTTTCACGTTTGGTTTGATCTAGGTGTTGCTATCGTTTTTGCTCTTGATTCTACAACTGGCCAGTTTTTAACCAGCGTTTTTTGAAATTGATCTGTAAGTACGAGGAAAACCGTTGTAATGGGTAGATATGCAAAGACTTTTTTAATTTTTTTTCATTTTCAATATCATTTTATCGGTGCGAGGAATTGTTTTTTTGCTTTGGCTTTCTTCAAAAACAACATTTTTAAAGACAAAATTGAATTGAATTGAGTAATAGGTGTCTGCTCTACTAAGACCTTCGTGTCAAAGAATAGAACGGATTGGAAAAAGTTTCCTCCTCAAGCCGTTATAATCAATGGTAATTTATAACGGCTAGTTGATGGTAACTAAGTTGAAAAAAAAATTTATTGTTATGTAAGATCGAGGGATACCTTCAACTCAAATGTGTGGGTTAAACCAATCAGATAGATTTTCCTTACTTTGTCTGTAGTCAAGTCCAACCAGATTTTAGCTCCCTTTTATGTAAAAATTGTGTCCAATCAGAAGAAATAAAGTCCATTTTAGGATTTGCTTAGACATTGTGTTTTACAATGACGAAAAGTTCATTTTTGTTCTGAGTGTCGTAGAGAAAACTTTATTTTTTAAAAACTTCCAAAAATGTAAGAAATAAACACAAAGAATTTGCAACAATATTGTTTGCTAAAAAAACATCGCCGATATAAGTCATAAAAATCAAGTAGTATCCTTGCAAGTTCTCTCATCAAGTTAATTGAATTTTCTGTTTACAATCAATGAGAAATTGTTGATTTTTGAGTAGAAAATCGAGTTCTTTGATTTCGATGTAATTTTGACGGAATTTTCAATGCGAATCTCTGGAAATCTTTTTTCGAACCTGATCAAGAGGGGTTTGAACTTTGAAAAGTTTTGAAAAAATGAAGAAAGAAAAGAATTTGCTAGAAGTTTTTGACAATTTGGGAATCGGGTAGAGGATAAAAAGAGTCTTTGAGACATTATCATATGACTTTTTGACCAATTGCAAATTTTCGAGAAGGAAAAAATTGTTTTCCCTTTTTTCATTTGTAATTTAGTCGTATGTTTAAGGCTTTGACACTCAAAACTCGACTCAGAAGTAAACTCTTTGATTGAGTAAAACTGTTTAAAGAAACCTTTGCTTTGTCAGATAACTCTACTTTGCACAAAACAAACGTCCATTAATTTACGAAAAAAGTAAAAGTCAACATCAATTTCATCTATAAAAAAATTAATTGGATTTTTTTTTTCATGTAAAGTAACTCGACGAAATTCAAACGTTTTTTTGTTAGATTTTTTTTCAAATAATAATGAAAAATTTTGAAAACAACAAAGAAATCAAATTTAGAAAACACTGGACTCAGATTGGTTGAACTTGAACAAACAGAGTTAGTAAAAGAAGCCTCGATTTTATTGGTTGATTTCCCTAAACAACAGCAGAGGCCTTTCACTTTGATTATTTCACATTACAAGCAATTGTTCTATAATTTACATAATTGTTGTTGTTTTTTTTATTTTTGTTCATGAGTCTATCCAAAATTAGTGTAATTCGCCAAACAAAAATGAACTATGTAAATCTCCCATTTGTTCTCAAGGTTTTTCAATACTTATTGAGATGTCGTCACGGAAAAGAAACGAAAGAGTTGCATGTCTTGAGTGTGGCAGATGTTACACACGTCAAAATGGATCAAAAAATTGTGAAATCTGGGGAGTTTCGAAGTGTCCAAACTTTAATTTGGCTATTTATAGCAGCGAGGAAGTGAAAAATTATATCAAGAAAAAGCATTCTTTTTTTCGCAATGATTTTTTTCAAGGTGATGTGAAATAAATTTTTGAGATCATTTTAATTCAAAATAGGATATAAGTAAAAGATTAAGAAACAATCCAACTCATAACCACTCAAGTATTAAAATTTACGTGTAATGCATTGGAGTTTTTGTTTGTTTTGATTGAATTAAGCAAAACTACATGAAAATTTAGCTCTTTTAAGGATTCTTTATTGCAATGTAGACAACTCGGAGACAAAAACTTTTGGTTAATTGATACAGTTCTCCACTAAATTATCTTTATACTTTTTGCTGCAATCCAGTAAAAACAGTTATTATGGAAAATATAAGATCAATCAAAAATCGTAAATCAAAAATCAAATATACAGTGAATTTTGCATTTTTCTTGTTAGCTTCAATTTATTTTAAATCAGCAAACTAGGTGAATTTGTAGAACTTTTGCCCAATGATTTTTGCTTCAATTTTAATAAACAATTATTCAATTTCTACCTGCATTTTGTTTTCTGACTCAATTTTCTGACTGTTCTTGGGGACGTTTTTTCATAACTGCGTTTCGTAGCTCAATTCTACTTTTGCAGTGAATAACAAAAAAATCCTATAGAGAAAAACATCAAAATTTTTCAGATAAAACCCAACAGAATTCTTCTTAAACTTTTCACTAAAAGTACACTTTTATTTTCAATCATATGCTTAATTATTTCATTTTGAATCCTTCAATTGAATCCAATTCGCTCTCACTAGAAGATTTTCGAGAAAATTCGGGCAAAAACCCAAAAAAAATTCCCTTTTAAATGCAAGAAAAAGAACAGTTAGTGATTACAAAAATTACATGATTGCTAATGAGGACAAAATTGGTATCTATTGAAAGTAAGCTTGTACAAAATACAGGGTATTATTCGGAATGCTGCTTTTTTAATTTTACCTCTGCCCGCAAATTTCCCTCTAAATTCCCTAGTTTTGACTAATTTTCCATGTAAAGGCAGTTCAAAAGCGAGAACCTATACAAAGCAGAAGAAGAAAAAAATCTTAGAAAACAAAATCTCTACAGAACATTTGTGACAAATTATGTTATAGAAGCGAAAAAGAGATGATGATCACTTATTGAGAAGTTTTGTTTTCTTCTCAGTCACATTCTTAAATACTTTTACAAACATCTCGCTCGGTTTTTTATTATTTTGAAATTAAAACTTTCAATTGAAACTAATTACTCAAATTATGCACAAGAAATTTTTCTCAGAATTTGTAGTTTAGTACAAATTTGGGTTCAACAATCACAAAGGACCGAGGAAGAGTTGAATCATGAACTATGCTCAAGAAATTGCAAACAATATTACTATGATTGACCACTTGAACTGAAGTTTTAACAAAGTTCATTTTAGCTGGCTAAAACAAATAGTTAACTATTCATAAAAAGGTAAAAATTGGAAAAAAATTGGATAGATACTGAGTTTAATCTGAAGCAATTACATCTCTTCAATATGGTTCTTTGTTTCATAAATCTCCCATCGCCGTTTTAATGTTGAAAATTCAAAAAATTCGCCTCCATAGAGTTTTGATGACAAATAATTCAACCCAATTATGGTTGTTTAGCCGCAATTAGGTTGAAATGAGCATATTTCTGATAAAAACAAGATAGTAGTTACAATTATTAGTCTGGACAGATTCTGACTCAGCATATTTCGCGAGGTTTAATCACCAATTAATTTTCAAAATTATAAGATTCGAAATGCATGCGAGACTTCTTAATTATGGTTGATTTTTTTTTGGACCCACTCTATCATAGTAGCACAAGTTATCTAGAACTGGTGTCGCAATTTCATAATCCAATTCGATTT
>NC_087063.1:49966752-50058769 GCF_963678635.1 Symsagittifera roscoffensis | reverse complement strand
CTGATATTTGTAGTTCTTCAGCGTTTCGTGCAGTTTGTATAGGTGTGTGGGTCGGTATGCAGTTTTGGCGATGCTTTGGGATGGCGGTATGAAATTTTTACATCAAAGAAAACGCCGCTAAATCGTGAACCCCAGAGTCCGTTTGCTTTAATGTCAAGTCGTGCTTTATTCTCAGCTGTCTGTAGTTGAATTGTTGTCAAAGCTTTCGCCTCGCAACGGCTGAAGTTTCTACTCAATCTCGACGTCATTGCAAACCTGGTTCATGAGTTTGGCGAATGTGTTCCTAATTTCATTGTGTCTAATGTGTATATAGGGCATCTGTCAAGTTAAAAGTTTCACCACAAGCACACAAGAGTCGGTTTTGGCGGGTTACCCTCCTTACCCTAAATAAAAACCACCTCTGAATTCTGATTTATTCAGGATGAAGTAGTATCTGCTGAGTGGTAAAACATTGAGCCAATTAGAGGCTCTCTTTTCAGAGGGCAGGTTGATTTGATTGCATGTTTATCAGTATCATTTGGGGAGTTAATGTGTTTTTTTTTCTTTTTTCTTTGGTCTGTTCTATCAGTTTTCAATTTTTTGATTTCGTATTTTTTTTCTGGCTGTTTTATTGTTGTGACAGGATCTTGTGCTTCCTGTACTTGTGATGTTTTCTTAGACCATTTTAGATAACTTTCATGGTCGGATGGCCTCTTAAGGTTAAGGCCGCCTTTTTTAAGTGGTAAGGAAGATATCTCACGAACTGGGGGTTTAATGTGTCTTTACCTACTAGGTTAGGTATCTGTTCTTGGATAATCTTTTCACAAGCTTCCAAGTTTTCACTAGTGTTAGGCGTTGTCCTGGTTAGAAGTGAAAGCTTTTCTTCAACTCCTTTAAAATAGCAGGCATAAAAGTTTTGAGGGAAGTTTTAGCAATTTTCGTTTTTTCATTCAAAATTTTTATTTGCTCATTCTGTTGAAACGCGAGGAAATTTTTATATTCAAATTCTGTTCCCATGAGTAAGAATAGTGGTAGCAGCACTAAAAGACTTGAATTCACAGTCAAAACTATAGATAATAGGCGGAATAGATCCACCAATAGATACTAGGTGGAATGTATAGATCAAACAATATAACAATACAGAACAAATTATTAGCAAATTATGGTCGGCAATTAAAACAAAATCATTTAAAAAAGAGATTACGCGAATTGTTTAGGTTAAAAGAAGTTCATTTGAACCAGATAAATTTTAAAGTCTCTTGAGAAAATGGGTAGGGTAGGTTAAAAGCTTAAGATATTCAGTCTTTTAAGTTCGTTTGCAGAACGGACAGCTCTGATGAAGAAGTTGTTGTCAGATTTGAATAGTCTTGTATGTTTGAATGCTAACTAATTTGTACTAGCAGAACGGGTAGAATTTGTGGATTTAATCATTGCCAATTCAACCTTGACGTCGATTTTTGTGTGCCGAATTTTCCATAACAAAAAGACATCAGAGCGAATAAATTCGTAGCAGATAGGAAGCATGTTGAGCATCTGTAGGCAATTGTCATAGTCATTCGAATTTGAAAACCATTTAAGAACGCGTTTTTGAAAACTTTCGAGTTTGCGAAGGCTGTTTATTGAAGGTGACCAAGCAATGGAGCTAAAAAGTAACACGGATAGAATCAATGATCCATAGAGTAAAAGTTTACATTACTGTTTAACTTGAAAAGGCACAATACTCCGAAGACAATTACAAATTTCATTGCTTTTGGCAAGTTTGGAGTCATTATTCGAAATCCGAATGGGTTTGTTGTTAATAATCAGGCCCAAATTTGTAATAACCTCGACAAGTTCTAATGAACGTTATCCATTGTAAAAGTCCATTGTTGTTAGCCGCAACTCAAAATCTTGGTTTTTAAAGGATGAAACGAAAGTCCATGTAAATTTACCCATTCCGAAAGTGTGTCAACATCACTTTGAACAATTTCAGGCGATTCACTGGCTGTAGTTTTAAGTCATCGCAATATAAAAAATACACACCTTGAACAACTTCATCAGGAATACCGTCTATAAATAACAAAAAGAAGAGATGACCCAGAACGCTACCTTGTGGGACACCAGAAGTAACATCTACAACGTCGGAAAAGGAATTTTTTAACTTAACCCATTTTTTAACTTGAACCAATTAAATCAAAGTCATAGCCAAGGGTAAGGAGTTTTGTTAAGAGTAAATGATGGGGTACTGAATCAAATGCTATATGTATGTCGAAATAGATAGATGAACATGGAAGGTTGTTATCAAGGTTGGCATAAATAAGATCCAATTAGGTTATTTTCTGCGATACAGTATTTCGAGATTTCATGAATCTATGTGGCTGTGGTTTAATGATCTTCACAGCGTTAGGTTAAATGTAATCAAACGAGGTGCGCTCAAAACTAAGCTACAATTTTGATAGAAGACTGATTGGTCGATAGTTTGTGGTATCATTCGATGAGCCTGACTTGTAAAAGAGTGTAACATGTGATAGTTTTTTTTCAGATGGCCAGAAACGGTAGAATAACAGAATCAAAAACTGAAACGATAACAGAACCAACCACTCGAGTGCCTGTATATTTAGTTATCTGTTGTGATAAACTTATTTAATAGTTTCATATCTCGCAATGTCAAGACGAAATCGAGGAGATGCTCACTCTGTCTCCGATGTTCCTGGTGACTTGTGACGGAAGTACAACAAGAGTGGCGGTAACTAATGGATTCAGTGTGACCTATGCGACCTCTGGTATCACTACAACTGCTCGGGAATCTCAGTGGACCTTCTACCACAATAAGTAAAAGTTTAGTTGCTCCTGTTCAAATGCAATATTTGGTTACAAAAGAAATCTATTGTTCTTTCATCTTCTACTATTCAAGAATTCATAAATGATGCTCTCTCTGAGCTTCCTGTGACTATTGATAGAGTTGTCACAGAAAGTATTACAGACTCTGTACCTGTTTCTGATCGGAGTTGTGCAGCTGTTTTTGTCACGCCTGTTGTACCTGTTATACTTTTATATGCTCAAGCTGATAATCAGTGGTCTCATTAGTTGAAATTTGATGGTATTTTTGAAAGCAAAGTCGAATTCAACTCACAAACAAAGTCTGATAATTCAATTTGAATTCTATTTTGTCACATCACGGGGAAGAAAACCACGTACGTGTGAAATCATTCAGACGTCTTGGTAAGAAAAACTCCGATGCGTCCCGACCCAGAACTTTTCTTGTTGAGTTCTACTCGCAGTTCAATTGCAAGAAGCTTCTATCCAAGTCTTACAAGAACCGAAAATACGTAATCTGAAACTATTTTATAAGGGTGTGGAAAAGATCGCTCCTGAATGACTGTCAGTGTTAAAGTTGTGCCTACTTATTGTTCAAAGTCTTATCAATATCTCCCAGTGTATCAAAAATTTCTTTCTTCCAACTCTGGCGACATACTCTTTATTACTGAGACATGGCTCTACAATGATATTACTGGCCATGAAGTTTTCCGATTTAAAGATTTTGTTGTAGTTATTCGCTGTGACAGATTGAACGGTGTCCACGGTGGTGTTCTTATTGCATGCCGCAAAGGTTATTCTTTCAATCTCCTTCATTCCTACAGTTTTCGTGATTTCAGTTGTTCAATTGTCATCAAAGTCAATCAGACGTTTTTTTGTTTGATGGTTATTTATAATCCCCCTCTCAGTTCCGACTATCGCGTTGAATCATCTACTTTTATAAGCGATGTTCAAAACCATCATGATGAGGTGCTCAAACACATCGGTCGGTGCCAGTCAGACCAAACTGTGTTTGCTGTTCTAGAAGACTTCAATTTAGCTGAAGTCTGTTGGAGCTCATACTATGCATACTCTGAATACTCGATGAAAATTTTGAGCGCGTTTGATGATCTCAATCTGTTTCAATTAGGGAATTTTCTAACTATTTTGTCTGGTAATGCTCTAGATCTTTTCTGGTCGAATGACCCGCAGAGATTTGTTGTCAATTTTTCTCAGAGAAAACTTATTCAGACCTTTATACAATTTTCGCTCATTTGCATGTCTCTAGTGATGATAGTTTTACACCTGATGTCTCAAAGCAATTGTATTCAAAGAAGAGTTTAAACACGGAATGTTTTAGTTGCTTGTTAGAACCTCTTTACACCAAGTTGTTTTCTAATTCTCAAAGTGATTTCCTCTCCACTTTTGATGTTTCTATTAAAGCCGCACTTGATAATTCACGCCCTCAAAAGAGTAAAAGAAGACTTGATTTTCCTTATTAGTACTCTTCGCATTCTATTCATTTAGCCAATAAACTCGAAACTCGACGGAAAAAAATTTCAAATCTGTTTCGGTTAGAGAGTGATTTCACCAACTCAGTTGTTTTGGATAAAGAATTGCTTTTTCAGAATTTTTCTCCTTCCTCTCCTTCTTGTGCTGTTAAATTCTTGAAACAGTTTGAAAAGTCCCCAAGCATTCCAAACAGCTTTCATTGGGGCCGTTAGCAAGCTGTCTGTGACAAGTCTATCAGTGAACTTTTCAACGAACATTTTGCCTCTGTTTTCCGGAAGCCTGTGTCTGACTATTTTGTACTGACTGTTTCTCCTGATTCTGATATCAAATTATCGGAAGTCGATGTGTCTCCGTCGGTTGTCAGTTAATGTTTACAATCCGTTGAAAACACCTGCTCACTCGACTGTATTCCTGCTTTTGTTCATAACTGTTTTACGTCGTTACTTTCTCCTCTTGTTAGTTTTCTTTTTTTCAACATTATTATCAACACTTGCGTCTGGCCTTTTGCCTGGAAATGTGGTTTTGTTATTCCAACTCTGTATTCTGAGTCTCTTAGTGTTTTACAAACTACAGACCTATCAGTATCTTACACCCTCATTGATTTATGTTTCGAGAAAGTTCTCATCATTCATATATAACCAAAGATTGGAAAACATTTGTCAAACTCTCAGCATGGTTTCAGAAAACAGCGATCAACTGTATTACAATTGTTATCGTTGTTATCATTTCTTGACGAAGTTTACCACACTAGTGATTTCAACGTTCCTTCTGCTGCTGTTTATTTTGTTTTTAGTAAAGCCTTTGGTTCTGTTCGTCACGATATCATTCTACACAAGCTATCAATGTATGGTCTCGATCATAATTTCTGCTTACTTTTTTTTGTCGTATCTCAGTAACCAATCAAAGTGTGTTCGTATAAATGCGCTTTTCATTCTTTTCATCAATGATCTGCCACAGTGTATACAATTTTCCAGTTGTTATTTGTTCGCTGACGATTCAAAGTTGTTCTCTACTGATATTACTTTCTACAGCATGATATTGATTCTTTTACAAACTGGTGTACTGCAAATGATTTATCGGTCAATCACGATAACGCAGTCCCATTGTTTTCAAAGACAATTTTCCTTGTCATATGATGGTCAACGACCAGGACATAACTGCCTCAAATGTAGTAAGCGACCTTGGTTTACTTGTCTCTGATGACTTGAACTGGATGGTACATATCAATAATAAGCTGTTATCATGTAACAAGTCACTTCATTTTCCTTTCACTGTCTCTCAATTCACCAGGCTCATGTTTGTTAACATGTTTATGAAGAGTGTCATTTTTTTGCATCCCCTGTTTGGTTTCCTTCATTATGTTATATCCGAAAGCTTAAAAGTTTCAATCGAAAGTGTCTGAAAAGGGTTATTGGTTCAATACCCATTAAAGACCAGTTATTTCTCACGAAATATTTTTACCATCTCATTTTCAACGATGTGTTACTGTTCTACAAAATGTTACATGGTATTACAGAATTGCCGTTTTCTGCGTATTTCTTTTTTAAGTTGACCCCCAGCCGGAAACCCACCATTCTCTGCACAATTCAAACAGCAAAGAAGTGGCAGACTGAGAAGTTCTTCTTTCATCGCGATAAGAAATTGGTCAACCAGTTGATCCGTCTTGGTGTAGACATCTTTGCTCCCCTCGAGTCTTTCAAGAGAAGAGTCAAGGAACTTTTTTTAAGAAAGAACCGTGTCAAATTTTGATCAACTGAACTCGTGTTGATGGTTCTTGAAGTGCACCTGCTCAAACTGGCACCCTTGACTTGATATTTTTGTTTTTTTTGTTGCCTTAGTTTATTATTTAAGGGAATGAATTCTTTCTTCTTCTTCTAATTGCGAAGATTTTCTTAGCCTCACCGAGTTTTTAATCTTTTTCTATGAAGTGGCATTTAAGTGCTTCAAAACGGTAGCCAGAAATTTTATCTACGTTAATTTAACGACTGCATTAATTTGCAATTGTGCCTCAATTCTGTCATGAGATCGAACTTGCTGTAACAATATGGATTAAAAAAATTTTGTAGGATATACTGATTCATTTTTCTGTTTGCTTTTGAAAATGAAACGCCTTGAAACTAACGCAACCGATTGGTTATGTTTCACGGATGTTATCTTTTTGCACGGTTTGATTGGAACAGATATCATGATGAATGTTTTTTCTTAAACGTAATATTATGACGCTGCATGAAGGACAAGTTATTGTAACATTCACCCGGACGTACATATCGACGGAAAAAAAAGCTAGGTATTTCTAAATTCAACTCAAGATATGATCAGGAAGCTAAACGTTTATATAAAACAGTTTTAGTCTTGGGCCGGAGACCTTCCGGATTCAGGAATCCGGGGAAATAACACTCCTAGTTCTTTCCGGAAGGCTGGACACGTCGTCCCAACAACCTTTTTGTTTTTGTGAACTGTTCGGTAATGATTGTAGCGGCACAATCGTTACAACTCGGAGTGGTTTCTGACATTTTCCAGTTATAACTTCAATTTGTCGTTATTTTCTCGTAGTTGTTTTCACTGCAACTCTTGTTGTTCTGTTATACCGTTTCAGTGTGTGCGAAATATAAAAAGGTTACGTGTCGTTCACGTTCAAATCGAAATTTTAAAAATTAAAATGTCAATTAAAACCAACCCTTCCCGATTCGTCTAATCGTTCAAATAACGCTGCTAGTTCATTAAAACCAACAATCTTCCAGGTTAGATGTCCTTTTTCTGGTCGATAAAAATTCGAATGCGAAACTGCATTTCGTACATAAACTTTTAGCTTCTAACCTGGATAGCTTCCAACCTTCTAAATTGGTTTTGTTTTACCGATGTAATCTTTTCGCACGGTTAGATTGGAACAGATATCATGATTAATGTTTTTTCCTTAAATGTATTATTATGACGCTGCATGATGGACAAGTTATGTCTAACTTTCCAGAGTTAGCCTAATTGTTGTGATAAAGCCTAATTGTCAACAATTAGCCTTAGTTTTGTGATAAACTTAATAAATAGTCTTTCTTAATTCAAATTTAGCGCTTGTGTGTTTTCATATCACATGCGCGCTGGGCTTTTCTCTTCTGGTTATCTTACCAAATCTCGCCGTCCCAGCCATAGTTCCCTGGCGTAACTGGACGCAGGAAGGAGTGAGCTGGTGAATCGACCTCCAAATCGACGTCAAGTTGTCCCACTCCTTTCTTTTTTTTCATTGCCTTTAACTCAGCAATTTTAAACCCTAAATGAAAGTATTCATAAATCAGCCCAAAGAGCTTTTTTTTTCTCGCCCCAGTTGTCTGTGTTTCAGGTTGATGCCGCGATTCCAGGCAAGACGCATCCGTGAGTTCTCACATAAACTAGATATCGGGATTTCAAGGACAAAATATATCAAACCAGCGCTAGTAAAATCAACAATTCACTCCTACCGCGGCGCAAAGCTTCTTGATCTGTTTGAAACAGTTTTACAAAACAGACCAAAGCGCCTAAGTACAGTAACAATAGTTGCTGGATACAATGACAACAGGCTGCATCCACAAGAAATAGAACAGCGGTGGAAAAACGTGATTAACCTCGTCACTAACAAGTTTCAGCCCGAGACACTGATCATCCCCAAAACAATTCAGAACTGTAATAATTCCGAAGTAAACCGCAAAAGTTATATTCATAATCATGTGTTGTTTAATTTGATAAATAGATTTGTACATCCCCACACTTTTATTGCTTCACCTAACGTCAACCTAAATCTAACCCTTCAAATGCTCTGCCGTGATGGCATCCATTTCTCGTTCTACGGTAATAATTTCTTTACAAATGTTCTTGCAAATTTTATCTATAAATTCTCTCGCTAACTTGACACCGCCGTCCTTCCTAAAATGACTACTCAAACACACTGCCTTATTTGCGAGGTGGAGGTGTTTGGTGCTTCACATACCCAGGCTACATGCATGTAAAATGCAGCGGACTAGCCCGCAGCAGTGATCACTATGACGATTTCAGTTGTCATCGCTGCATCTCCCAATTTCATTCAGCTAACGACAAGCATGAATGTAATCACCCAACCCTAGCTACAACCACGCTCCTCCAAATGCACCCTCACCCTTTCACTGCCCCAAACTCACAAAACTCAGGAGAGTCTTCCACTATAGAACCTAGAACAATACAAGACCCATCGTCAAACCCCTGTCCAGAACTCATAGAAACCACCAGAAAAATAGATACCGAAGTGGTCCACTAGAAACCGGTCTTTATGATCTTGTCAAAAAAAAAGTTGGTTATAACTTCATTGAAACCCTCAATAGAACTTTGAACAGCCTAATAGAAAACAACGAAAACACCTTCGCAATGCACGCAGCAAGGATTTTTCCACATTTATTACTGTGCAAAACAAAGTCCAAAAATGATGGATCTTTATCCAAAACAATAGCAAGGCGACTTAAGCAATGGAAAGACGGAGACCTGGATGGAGTAGATAACGAAGGAAAGGCGCTGCAAATGCGCTTGTTGAAAGGAAGTAGAAAAAAAACTGAAACTGAAGCACATCAGTTCAACAAACTAATGAACACTGGAAAAATATCTAGCGCAATTGCAAAACTAACAGACACATCTAAAGGCGTTCTTTAGGTCGACGAGGTTAACAAAGGTAAGACAGTAGAACAGACTCTCATAGAGAAACACCCACTATCTTAACCAATTGATGAGAACTATATTACACCAGTGTCAAACTGAACAATTCCTTTCCATCCATCGATATTTGATCAGACAAACGGTCAACATATCAAGAAGGCAGCCATGAGAACTCACGGATCACATGGACCATCTGGCCTCGATGCAAAAGAATGGAGACGTATTTTAACACACTTCGGGCAACAACAATCAGCAAAAAATTGGCCACCGAAGAACTAAATCCAGAACTATTGGAATCATATAACGCATGCAGATTAATACCTTTGGATAAGAATCCAGGGGTAACACCCATAGGCATAGGTGAATTTATGCGTAGGATAATAGGGCGAACAATAACCAAATGCCTAAAAAACGAACTCATGTGAGTCGGTTCGAACTACCAGCTCTGCCTAGGAAAAAATTGTGGCATTGAATATGCAATCCACACGATAAGAGATCAACACAGCAAAACTTCCGCCGATGCTGTTTCACTGATAGATGCCGAAAACGCTTTCAACTCGCTGAACCGAAAGCTGGCAGTGAAAAACATCGAAAATACCTGCCCTTCTCTTTTACCAGCGATTAAGAACTCCTACTGCAATCCATCTATACTGTTCGTTAACAAAGAAAAAACAATCTACTCTCAAGAAGGGAAAACCAAGGGGGATCCACTTGCAATGACCATGTACGGTCTAGCCATAATGACCCCTCATAAAACTTTTATCAGTAGACGATGTAACCCGGAAATGGTACGCAGACGACGGAAACGCAGGTGGCAAATTAAGCAATCTACGAACCGTCTTCGATAAAATTGTATCACTGGGTAAATTTTTCGGCTACCACGTGAAATCATCCAAATGCCAACTCATTGTCTCATTGTCACATCTCGGTGAAGCCCAGAAAATCTTCGCAAATACAGGAATCGCTATAAAAGCAGGAGCCCGAGTGCTTGGTTCAGTTATACGAACAGATCTGGATGTAAAAAGTTCCTCGAATTTCAACAGAATGATCAAATCAAAACTTTGAAAAAAGTAACGAAAATCTCTAAAACGTCCCCTCAAAACGTTTATGCCTGCTATACTAAAGGAGTTCAAGAAAAGCTTTCATTTCTTGCCAGGACAATGCCTAACACTATGAAAAACTTAGAAATATGTGAAATTATTATCAAAGAACAATTATTACCTAACCTAGTCGGTAAAGACACTTTAGACACCCAGTTAAACGAGATATCTTCCTTACCGCTTAAAAAGGGCGGAGTTAACATCAAGCTGCCATCCGATATTGAAAGCTACCTAGAATTGTCTAAGGAAACATCACTAGTACTGGAATCTCAAGATTCTATTACAGCAGTCACACAGCAAAAAAACATATGTACGAAAATCAAAAATTTGAGAACTGATAGAACAAATTGAAAAAAAAAATGAAACAGATATATACGCAATCGACCTGGCCTCTGAAAAAGGAGCTTCTAACTGGCTCAATGCTTTACCACTGAGCAGATACAACTTCAACCTGAATAAATCAGAATTCAGAGATGGTATTTACTTAAAATACGAATGGGAACCAACCAAAACCCCACTCACATGTAAATGTGATGCTAATTTTAACTTGACACATGCGCTTCACTGTGCAAAGGGTGGTTACACACACATAAGCCACAATGAAATTAGAGACACATTCGCCAACCTCATGAATGAGGTTTGCCCTGACGTCGAGATTGAGCCGAAACTTCAGCCGTTGCAAGGCGAAAACTTTGTCAAAAATTCAGCTACAACTGAAGATCAGGCACGACTTGACATTAAGGCAAACGGACTCTGGGGTTCACGATTCAGCCGCGCTTTCTTTGGTGTAACAATTTTCACATCGCGAAAACATCGCGAAAACTGCATAAGGATGCATACAAATACCACGAAACGCTGAAGAACTCCAAATATCAGCAAAGAATTTTAAACGTAGAGCAGAGTAGCTTCTGCCCGCTAATTTTTGGATGCACCGGTGGCGCTGTTCCAACAGCCACGCGGACGATGCAGCGATTAGCCGAAAAACTAAGTGAAAAAGACAAGAAAGCTATCCAGAATCTATAAACTACATAAGAACTAAAATAAGCTTCGCGCTCCTGAGGAGCTCTATACTTTGTATAAGGGGGTGCAGATCGCTACGCAAAGTTCAATTTATCGACAAATCCATAAGCGAAGCGCTATTGTAGAGGAAGGACGGCTAAGATAAATTAACATTACGACGATGCATTTAATGCTGATTTATGATTTCATTGCTGATGTATATGCATTTTTATATCGCTGGTATGGCCCTAACCAGCTTGTGCACTTACCGAAACTAAACGGAAGGGCCCTTTTGTTTTAGTTTTTGTTCTAATTGGAGTGGTAGTGACGAGCCACTAATCCCTTTATTTCATTATACTGGGATTCACTGTCTACAGCCCTACCCGGGTCGAGATCCCGCTCAAAAACCGCTCAAGATTTGAGCGGTTTGAGCGGTTTTCCAGCAAGATTTGAGCGGTTTGGGTGGTTTTTTTGGAAAAACCGCTCAAACCGCTCAAATCTTGCTTAAAAAACCGCTCAAAAACCGCTCAAAAACCGCTCATTTCTTGCGGTGATTTTTGAACGGTTTTTCAAGCAAGACTTGAGCGGTTTTTGAGCGGTCTTCCCGGGTCGAGGTCCCAGACTCAACGTTTCTCTTGAGTTCCCCCCCCCCCCCAACGTACACCCCCCCCCCCCTAAACGTAACCCCCTCACGTTTAACCATCCTCCCACGAAACCCCCAACCAAGACGTGCCCCCTCTCTCTCTAGTTAGGGGACATCTAACTCTAGTAAGGGACATCAACTCTAGTAAGGGACATCAACTCTAGTAAGAGGTGAGGGGGGACATCAACTCTAGTAAGAGGTGGGGGGGGGGGGGTGGGTTGGTGTGCGATCTTATAATCGATTATTTTGTTATTTTGTAGAGACTGACAACAAAAATCCTGACAGTATATTTGTTGTGCATGTCTAAAACATTGAGCATATTCAGTAGAACAAATACAGCGAATATTAAGCTTGCAGCAAGTCAGCATAGACTAACGTATAAGGCTCTGAAGCAAGATTTTGAGCGTAATTGTCTAAAAAAACCGCTCAAACCGCTCAAATGTTGCTTCAAATTAGGTGAAAAATCTCGACTCGGGTAGCGGTATCATACAAAAGGAGTTGAAACTGGCCTCTTTGGACGTTAGAGGTCTCACTGAGGATCAGAAGAAGGTCGAGCTGGCAAACGACTTGAAAGAAAAGAGAGTGGATATATGTTGTTTTCAAGAGACCAAGATTAGCTCTGGATGCGACACTTTTGTCGAGAATTTCAGAGTAGTCTCCCTTCCATCGGACAGCTCCCACTACGGAAACGGCTTCGCCATATCCGAGAAGTGGAAGAACAACGTCTACAAGTACTGGAAGATAAATGACAGAATCTCGGCTCTTCAACTTGAAACATGCTAGCTGCAATTCACCGCCTCTAAAGTTGGGAAAATGAGAATAAAGATCCGACGGAAGAAGGTCTATAGAGCAACTCAAGTTCCGAACAGCATAAATTTGAAACTAACAGTCCAGAAACCAAAGGAGCTAAAAACCATCATCAACGTGTTCGTACCCCAAAGTGGAAGACTAACGGAGAACCTCGAAGAATTGGATGATCTTTAGAATGAGCTTAATGTCGCACTAGATGAAACTACCGGGACGGTGTTCATCTGTGGAGACTTTAATGCTAAGATCGGGAAAGAGCAAGAAGGCGAAGAGTGTATGGGACGCTATACACGAGGACGCAGAAACCCAAGCGGGCAAACACTCGTTGATTTTTGTGAAGTTGTGATAGCCTAAGTTGTGATAGCCTTGTTAGCCTAATTGTTGTGATAAACTTATTAAATAGCTTGTCCATTTCAAATTCACAAACCGTGTAATTTCAGATAATCTGAGCTAGAGGACTGAATCGATACACTATTAACAAGTCCCATGCCTTTAGCTTCGTGGGTGAAGATTGTTAATGGTGTATACAATTTGGAGCCAGTTCCCTCAAAGCCTCAACCGAAGTAGCCCCGAATAAATTGAAGAGAGTATTGTCCCGAATCAGTTTTGCAACGAAAGGACTGAGTCTCAATCCCAAATCTATCCATAACGTCCTGAACCTCGACTTTCTCCTGGAAAAGGGATCACTCAGGAACAAAAAAGAGATAATCCTTTGGCACGACGTGCTGAATAACACGATCACCAAACATCGACTCAACAACAAGAAAGCAGAATCAGTCCCAGCCTAATCAAAACACTCAGAAAGCATAGTTGGAGAATCAAAGCAATTATATATTGCCAAAGGGAAGGCACGAGAAATATCTTCGAGGATCTACGGAAGCTGGACATTCTCGTAATACCAGCCGGAGAAAAAAAGCTAATCTCCAGAAGGAAACAAAACGAGTGGTGTTACCAATCCAATCTCCAGAAAATCCACCCCTCAACTATATTGGAAATAAAGTTCCTTGAAACTATATTAAAACGATTGATAAACCTCGAATCCCTTGTGAAGAAGTAAAAACCCCTATTTAGAAAAAGAAAGTCGCAAAAAAGAAGCGATAGAACGAACACGAAAAGAAGCAGGCCTCAAAAGCAAAAGAAGAACAAGAAGAAGAAAAAGAAAAGCAAAAAACAGTAAGGTTAGAAACTCTTTTTTTATAGATTTTACTCTGGTAGCTACCTGGAACTTAGTTGCTCTGGAGCGGCCTAGGTGAAGTCTTTAGAAATGAGTAACCGTACACGGAAAAACACAAATAAATCACATGTTGATGAGGCCTGGACGTGTGTAACCTGTAGAAAAAACTACGGAGATCCCTTGGATCAATTATTGGAGTGCGATAACTGTGCAAAACTTTTTTGTGCAAAATGTTTGAAAATGCCAACGGCAGTTTATGATTACATGTCGAAATCTAAAGGATTATATTGCTGCGACAATTGTACCGAGAATGTAAAGAACCTAATGAAAGAGGCAGTGACTCCAAAAACACATCAGGATATATCCAAAATGAGGACCGATCTGGATAAAACTGTTGATTCCGTGAAAATTATAATGGAGGATTTTTATTACTTCATGAATGGAACAAAAAACAAAGCACAGCCAACAAAGGGATCGAATGCAAATCCCTGGAAGATAGAACCAAATGTCACTAAACCTCTGAAAGACATAATCCTTGAAGCTGGAGCTGAGCAAAAAAGAGAAGAGGAAGAAGATTTAAGAAGAAAACGAAATCTAATCATACACAAAGCACCGGAAAGTAAATCAACCGAACCGAAACTGCGACAGAATGAAGACATATCATTAATCCGTGAGCTATGCGCAAGCATAGAAATTGAACCAACAATAGTTAAAAATTGCACTAGACTTGGCAAATTATCTGAGGACCACGAAAACGAAACGAGGCCAAGACCATTGAAATTCACACTGGAAACACAGGATGATGCTGAACACATGATGAAAAATCTGACAAAATTGAAGTATGCCAAGGATGAGCTAAAACACCTGAGAGTCACTCGAGACAGGAGCATGAAAGAGAGGGAAAATGTCCGCTTCCTAGTGCAGCGAGCAAAAAACTTAACAGCAGAGGAACCCGGCAACTTCATTCACATTGTCAGAGAGAACAAAATAATCAGAGTAAAGAAAAGGGAGATAACAATGATGCAAAGAACAACGCCGGAAACAGAGAACATTTTGAGCTCTGGATCGGGAATGTAAACATCCTAAATCCTGAAAAGTTCATAGAGTTACAAACGCTAATATATCAAACAAACCTGTTACCGCACGTTATTGCTCTTAGAGAAGCTAAACCTAAGAATTCTGTTAACATATGGAAACCAATTTGGCACAAACTTGATTGCTACAACTTAAAACACAAAAACATGAATCCGAATGAAAAAAAGAAGCATGCTACTTTACATTTGCAAAGACATCGAATATAAAGAAATAGACGATGACTCTGGATTCGAGGAACTGCAAGTGTTTAACTTGATTTTAACGGAGGGAGAAGTTGTCATCGCCTCGACATATCGGAGCCCATCATCAACTCACGAAAACAGCTCCAACCTCAACATTTTTTAAAGAAAAATAGGATCAAGTCGATGTAGATACATTGTGCTGGGAGACATAAACTTCCGAGATATAGACTGGAAATATGTGAGCACGAATCACGATAAAACAGCAAAGAACACCATTTCATTGAGGCGGTCAAATATTCTTATCTCGACCAACATGTTGACAGACCAACACACATGACCAAACATAATGAACCGTCACAATGAAATATCATATCAGGCAAGACCTCTCATTAACTGATAAAACCTTAGAACCATCTTCCATTGAATACCTCTCTCCACTGGGGAAAGGTGACCACACACTGTTACAAGCAAAATTCAACCTTTGGACAACAAGGCGCTCCAAAGAGAGGCTAAATTACAACAAAGGAAGCTACGATGAACTCAGGTCTGACTTAAAAAATAATCTAATTTACGAAGATTTGCTAACCCTTGACCAAAATTGGAATAAATTCAAAAGTACTCTTGATTCTGCCACCAAGAAATTTTAACCTAAAATGAAAATCCGGATAAAGCAACACAAATAGCCAATGAGCTCCGAAGGAAGAGATGTACTTCGAGATAAACATAAAACTTGGAAAGATTTCAAGAAGGAGAAGTCGCAAAGAAACTACTAAAACTACACATCGGCTCGAAACAAAGTCAGGAAATTGACACGACAATGTGTTCGAAAGCACGAAGATGTATCCAAAAGCATCAAACACCAACCTAAAAAGTTCTGAATAAGAAGTTCTACGTGAATAAGAAAATTAAAACAACCGAAACAATACCGGCTCTCAAAATTGGACCAGACAAGTGGGCCATGAACGACAAAGATAAGGCTGATACTCTTGCCAACTTTTTCAATTCTGTATTCACGATCGAAACACCAGGCAGCTGGGAAGTAGTGGATTACCAAGAAAATCAAATATCTGATGACCTCTTCATCTCCAAAGATACAATCCTAAATGAACTCAATGCGCTAGACACTACGAAATCAATGGGGTCAGATAACGTACACCCTCGGGTATTGCGAGAGTCCCGATACGAAATAGCTGAAATGATGAGTGGTTTAATGCAAAGTTCTTGGAAGAAAGGTGAAATACCAGAATATTGGAAATGCGCAAATATAACAGCAATTCACAAGAAGGACGCAAAAAGTGATCCTAACAATTACAGACCTATTAGCCGGACTTCCATTTGTTGTAAAATTATGGAAAAAATCATCAGACGTCACCTGTTTGAATTTTTAGAAAACAACAATATCATATCAGGCAAGCAATTCGGGTTTTTACCAGGGCGATCAACGACCCTACAGTTACTGAGAGCACTTGACGACTGGACAGAGGTAACGAGGTAGATATCATCTACCTTGACTTCCAAAAAGCCTTTGATAGTGTACCCCACAAAAAACTACTAAACACAATTTCGAGATACGGGATCAGAGGAAAAACTCTCGAATGGATTACCTCATTCTTAACAGAAAGAAAAAAAGAGTGGTGGTCAACGAAAGTTTTTCGGAATGGGCACCTGTCATCAGTGGAGTCCCACAAGGGTCTGTACTGGGACCAATTCTGTTCTTAATATATATAAACTCGATGGGGATGGAATCACATCCCAAATGCTCCTCTACGCAGATGATGCGAAAATCTACAGATCAGTCACAGCTTTAGGTGAAGATGAAGAACTGCAAACTGATCTGAATGTAATTTCGAAATGGGCTGATGGTAGCCTTATGAAGTTCAACATGACAAAATGCCATACGCTCACGTTAACGCGAAGGGTTAAACTAGCGGAACGAAATTACACCTTGGATGGGAATACATACCTTAATAATGTTCAAACCGAGAAAAACTTAGGGGTTATAGTTGACTCGAGACTACTATTCCGTGAGCACATTGCCAAGAAAACAAGGTTGGCCAACGGCATGGTCGCGATAATACGGAAAAGCTTCATCTATCTTAACGCTGAGGTACTAACAACCCTATATAAAGCCCTAGTGAGAATGCACCTGGAATACGCAAATCAGTGTTGGAACCCATACCTGAAAAAGGACAAGATCATGATTGAGAACGTTCAACGGCGGGCGACAAGACTGGTCGCAAACATACAAAAACTTAATTACCCGGAAAGACTGAAAACTCTGAAACTGCCAAAGCTGGAGTATAGAAGGAAGCGCGAAAGAATGATAGAAGTCTTCAAAATTTTGAAAGGAATGTACGATGCCGCAGCAACGGAAGGACTGTTTACGATCAATGAAAGAGACACCCGAGGAAACCCGTACAAATTTTTAACGAGGAAAACCAAAACAACAGCAAGACAAAACTTCTTCACTATCGCAGCCATCAACGACTGGAACTCATTGCCTGAAAGAATAATATCGAGCGAGAACGTCAACATATTCAAAGCAAGACTTGACAAACTTTGGGCGTCCGAAATGTACGACGCATCGTTTTTGGAATGACGAAATGGACGTCGACGAAAGAGCTGGTCGATAAAGGCCGAAGCCTATAGACCAGAATTGAACTTGTGAAGCAAACTCCTTCTTCATGTCTATTAGCGCTTTCCAGCACAAAGCCGCCCATATTACCACTTGGGAAAATAAACTTCAAATCAATGACAAGTGTCTGACGATATACAATCAGATAGACTTTATTTTGTGTAAACAGGACATGACGAGAAACCTACGCAACAGCAGGAGCTATGCAGGGACTCGCGTACACAGCGACCATTGTATAGTCATAGCTAAGTACGACATCCGGAAGTTTCGGGTCTATCTAGTTAAGAATCAACGGAAGAACCAAGCTCGTAGATTCGACTGCCCCTAGCTCGCAAACGACGATTCTGTCAGAAAGGAATACCAAAAAGTCCTGGACAAATTGGGACAACGCTGTTGTTGCAGTACAAAAAGCCACCGAAGAGGTTGTGGGATACGTTCAGAAGATGGGAAAAGTGAAGTCTGATTCCTTAATGGAGCGTCTCTCCTTACAACGAAAATCCCTCCGCCTGAAGATCAAACAAGCACAGAAACACGAGAAGACCCTGTTTCTAAAGAAGAAAAGGCAATCGATCGTGCGCAAGATGGCACAAAGGAAAAAACTCCCGAAAGGAAACGAACTAGATGGCCTGGTCGAAGATGCCGACTCCACCGAAAATAGCGCCGAAATGTTTGCTGCGATAAGAGCTCTCAAACTGAAGCCGTACGAGAATCCTTATGTCAACGACGAAAACGGGAAACGGATAGTACAGGCTGACGAAATTGCGCGCGTCGTGGAGAGTCACTTTAAGGACCACTTCTTCAA
The DNA here is from genome assembly GCF_963678635.1 of Symsagittifera roscoffensis. Lineage (NCBI taxonomy): Eukaryota > Metazoa > Xenacoelomorpha > Acoela > Convolutidae > Symsagittifera > Symsagittifera roscoffensis. The sequence goes on along the minus strand of NC_087063.1, from coordinate 50,040,419 downwards.
ACCAGACGAAGTCCGCGTTGACCGCTTCACTGGAGACCCGAGGAGGCTTGACCAGCCTATCTCCTTTGAGGAAGTCAAAAGGAGCGTGAAGAGTCTGAAAAATGGACGTGCTTGCGGCCACGAAAACATCAACGTAGAAGTATTAAAATACGGCCCAGACAAAGTCATAGAGATGATTACTTGCGCGCTGAACCAGATCTTCGAAGAGCACAAAGACTTGGACCTCGGACGCGAGGTTTTTATTGCGCTGTCCAAACCTGGAAAACGCAAGGGTCCAATCAAAAATCTCAGACCAATCAAATTCTTTCCGACCATCAGAAAAAATCTATCCATTGTGACACTCAACAGAATAAAACCCGACTGCGACAGTTACCTCAGCACCTCCCAGTGCGCATACAGATCAGGACGAAGCACCACCGATGTTGTCTGGGCCTACAGATGGACGATCGCGAGAGCCCAAAAGACAAAGATTTCTCTACTGGCATTGATCTCTCGTCTGCCTTTGACACGATTCGGCGCGAGAAGTTGCTTGGAATTGTAGAGAGCTTTGTAGATGAATACGCTAACAGACTCATCAGAGTTCTGATATCCGACACCTCTCTGGAACTGCGAATTAACGGTGCTAAGGAGAGAGCAAATTTTGAGACTAACATCGGATCCCAACAAGGCGATGGTTTGAGCGGAATGTTGTTCAACATATATTTCGAGGATGCCCTGAGACATGTTCGTCGGCTCCTTGAAGAAGGTTTCAACAAGACCAAAGACCACACCTACGCTGTGGACGACAAGCCGAAAGAAATCGTATACACCGACGATAGTGACTTCTTGTCTCTGGAGGAAAACAACGATTCAGTCCAGAAAATTGAAGAGACTCTCAAGGTGTATAACCTCACAGTGAATGTAGATGAGACCGAAAAAATCGTTATCAAACGTGGCGAACGTCTCGAGGAATTCTTGCGCAAGAACAAGAAGTTGGGATCACTTCTCGGAGACGAAGAAGACATTCTCCGAAGAAAAACTCTTGCTAGAAACGCCTAGCGAGAGATAGACAATGTCTGGGTTCGGAAGACCAAAATCTCTCTCCGAAAAAGGCTCCACCTCTACAACTCACTGGTGAAGCCGATCCTTCTCTACAATTGTGAGACATGGGCTCTGTCTGAGACGGAAAGTGAAAAACTGGATGCCTTCCATCGGCAAAACCTTAGACATGTTGTCAACATACGTTATCCGCACCGAATCAGCAATGGACCCCTCTTTGACTCACAGGTGAACGTCCGATAAGTGAAGACATCGTTGAACGTCGTTGGAGATACTTGGGGCATGTGCTTCGCCAAGTCAACACGCCCCCTTGCCAAGCGATGAACTTCTACATGTCTGCAAAGACAACCGGTGGTTTTCCTGGCCGACCTAGAACCACAATCGTTACCACTATCAGCGAAGACCTCAAGAATCTGGACAAGAAAACGACTTTATGGCGAGTCAACGACATCAAGAAACTCGAGAACCTCAGTAACCTCCAGAAACTCCGAGACGTTGCTATCTGTGCCAGTCGGTCATATTCGGAAGTTTGACCTTGAGAGAAGCAAAAAACACTTGATTTTGGAGTGAAATTTAATTTTTCAAAATTTCGAATGGAACCTGTCATGCACGATTTTCTCGCGATAACTGAAAATCAGAAAAGAGAAGTCAGAACAATCGAGTAACAATCGCGGGAAAGTTGCTAAATAAAACGGTGGGAAATTGCTATTCGCAATTTCTGTCACAATAGAACAAGAGTAGAGCTGTCCCATCTGAAACAGAGACAAGCGTATTCCCGAGAACTGGATTGTCATTACTCGATTGGATTATTATTTGAACTGGACTAGAGTGAACCTTCGGTGGAAAGGTGGACAGCTTGAGTGTCCCAATGGTTCACGAGAAACTATATCCTAGAGTTAAAACTTGTCCTTGTCATTGAAACTGATAAACATTAAAACTCATTTAGTTACATTATTTAATTCTCGAGTTGATTACCGACTGAAGTACTTCCCTTTCTTGAGCGTGCTACGATGTGAGTACCTAATTTAAATTTCTAGAGTGTGTTTTATAATTGTTATGTTGAGGTAAGCCGAGTTTTAGGTTGATCCATCTGAAATGGATCAAAGTTCCACTGTCTAATAAAAAGTAACTTAACGGATTGTTCCAACCCGGTTTTTAACGGCGTTCATGTATTTTGGGTATCTAGAGAACTAAGTATGGGGACGTTTCTAATTCTAGAGTGGGGGGATATTTTAGTAGTAGCCTTTAAGCTGTAACGGGTCGTAGTCTCATGTCACAAACGAACCGAACTGGCTCCGACAGTTCTTGAGGTAGAAAAACACAAGAGATGGTGTCCCTGACCCTTGAGCCAGTGGTTATAGGGCCTATTTTTCTTAAGCCTCATGTGTGACTGCAGTAGACGAATGTTACATAGTGTTTTTATGGCGCTCCTGGGTGTTTACGACATCAAGACTACGGAGTCGAACCCACTTGAGACAGCTTCGGGCTGAATGCCCATTCTAGAGTACCGGCGGTACGGTTCGACAGGAACGTGCAAACCTTCCGGTTGTACCGTGATAGCTTTTTACGAAAACTCAAGAAAACTTCCTGGTACGCTCTCCGAACGAGGCTTAGCTAACCGAGTAAAGGGGGGCAACTAGGGGGACAAAAACACGAGCAAAAAGACAAAAAGCAAAACAAAAACCAAAAAAGAATAGAAAAAGGAACAAAAACCATAAAACGAAAAAAGACAGTGACTTTGACACCAGATTAGTTGGATCAAACCTTTATATTAATTAAATAGTATACCCATACTGTTTTACAAGTTCGATCGTTTCGATGAACCTAGCAATTTAAACCAGTAAACTGAATAAAGTGCCCGAGTGTGGGGCGTTGTCAAGGGTTTTCAGATAGCTTGGAACTTAGCTGGACCAATAGGAGTCTTCACTGGAAGAGGTGACCAGCCGAGTGGGAAAGTGGTTCAGGGACACTTGAGCTGAACCAATAGGAGACTTGACTGGAAGAGGTGACCAGCCGAGTGGGAAAGTGGTTCAGGGACACTTGAGCTGAACCAATAGGAGACTGGACTGGAACAGGTGACCAGTCGAGTGGGAAAGCAGCCAAGAAGGATTTGGCAATTCTCGAGTTCTCAAGTTGGGCAGAACGGGTATCGTTAAAATCCACATTACATTATAGGAGATAAGTGTAAAATAGGATAAGCAACATCCCCCGGTTTTGAGGAACGTTTTTACTTGAGCAGGCCTGGAGACAGGTCTACGGTTTTCTCTTGAGAGGTTTAGCACCCGGCGCTTAAGGTAATTTTAGGCTTAAGAAGGGGGGCTAAAAAGGGGGGAGGTTAGAAGGGGGCTGGTTAAGTTAGAGGTTGGCGGTTGTAAATTGTAAAAAGGGGGAAATTAGAGTAACTAATTAGTCGGCATCGTTGATTTAGTTACATTAGTCATTTACACGCGTTGGTCATAGGAAGCGCATATCCAAAGTTGGAATTAGGTTAAGGTAGGTACCCTGGTCGGATCGGTAGGGGGGAACGGACATACACAGTTTTTGTGATACCCCATAAGATCGCTAGCAGGGGGGAAGGAAACGCGTGGCAATTAGGTACAAGACATTTTTTTCGATAGAAGGTAGACATTTGTCACCTTTGAATTTTAGGTGGGCTCATCTTTCTGTTTTTATTACTTTTTCTTGCTTAGATTTTTGTTGCATTTTGGTGAGGATTTGTGTTAAAATTTTGTACGAACAGGTGATCACAAGATACCTGCGCACAGGTTTTGGTCTCAAGTTACTTGGAACATTGAAATAGAGGTAGCCAAAAAGAGAAATAAGAAAAAGGGGGGTCAGCATTTGGTTTTTAAGAGAGGATTTTGGGAAAATTTTACTAGAGCTTGAGTGGTGGTACAAGGTACGGCGAATCAAGAAGTCCCCATAACGAAGAGGAAAGAAGTCCCACCACCCAGACACTTGTCAACAGTCTTGGGACAGTGCCGAAGAAGTCTTAGGACAGAGCAGTCTGGGGACAGTCTTGGGACAGTACAGTCTTGGGACAGTGGTCTTGGGACAGGGTCTTGGGACAGGGTCTTGGGACAAGGGTCTTGGGACAGGGTCTTGGGCAAGGTCTTGGGACAAGGTCTTGGGACAAGGTCTTGGGACGGGGTCTTGGGACAAGGTCCTGGGACAAGGGTCTTGGGACAGGGTCTTGGGACAGGGTCTTGGGACAAGGTCTTGGGACAGGGTCTTGGGACAAGGTCTTGGGACAGGGTCTTGGGACAAGGTCTTGGGACAGGGTCCTGGGACAAGGGTCTTGGGAGAGGGTCTTGGGACAGGGTCTTGGGACAGGGTCTTGGGACAGGGTCTTGGGACACTAGTCTTGGGACAGTAGTCTTGGGACACTAGTCTTGGGACACTAATCTTGGAACAGTAGTCTTGGGACACTAGCCTTGGGACAGTAGTCTTGGACAAGAGTCTTGGGACACGGCCGGAAAGTACTGGGACGGTACCGAACAGTCTTGGGACAGGAGAAAGAAGCCTGGGACGGTACAAAGAAGAGTAGGGACGGCAATTGGAAGTCTTGGGACAGTATAAAAATTGAAGTAAAATTACAAGAGGTGTTTTAAGACAGAATTAAGGTAGAACAAGACTAATTGGAACCAGGTACGGTTGAGACCACAAATAAGGAAAGTTTCTCGAAAAGTTAATAAAGAGAACTGAAACAAGGTTTTCACCACGTTGTATATATTTTTTTTTTTTTAAGAAATTTTTTTTTCCTCTCGAAAGATTTTATTCTTAGAATAGGATTGTGTATATAGTAAAATTGTAAATAAGAGCAATTGTAAATAGAAATAATGAGGCGGAGCAGGGTACCGGTAGCTGAAAAAAGACCTACCGAAGCAAAGTATAATTCGTCGCTACGCAAAACAACATCAATGGGTCCGAAGATAACAAAGAAGAGCTTTTCAGTTAATATGGTCAGCACAAGGAGTACAACGGAGAGAGCAAGAGAGGGCATGGAAGGGGAACGAGTAGAACCCGCCATCGAGATTGATCTAGAGACACCTGATCAAAGTGTTGATGAAACAAGGAAAATAGCGACGGAGTCAACTCCAATGCCCAATGCAGAAGAACCAAACTCGAAACCCATAGAATTCTCACCAATAGACAACGTGGAAGATGCAATAGGCAACACCGAAGAAACGGTGAAAGAAGACTCTCAAGTAAAAAAGACATCTTTTACAGAAAGGTTGGCGATGATGGTCGGAATAAAAACGAAAGAGAACGTGACTGAAGAACCAAAAGCTGAAAGAGCACGAACATTTGGAACAGTGAGCACGAAGACGACAGAAGCCAATCCGAGAGAGGAACAAACTAGAGCAGAAGCGACGGCCGAAGAAAAACCGACGGCTGACCATGAAGAGGCTACTCTTGAGCTAGGTGACTTGATGGCGAAACTGAATCAGATCGACAAAAAGCTGAAGCACAGCGAAGAGGACAGAGAAGTGATAAGAAAAGAATTAAGATACAACAAAAACGAGTATCTGGATAGTTATTTTAACCTGGCCAAGGCAACAGAAGAGAGACTCAAGGAGATGTCAGATAATGTAGAAACCACCAATGAAGAACGAGATAAGAACATCAAAAAAGATTTGCAACAGTTAAGAAACCGATATGATGATGTCAACAGCCAATTAGGTAGCCTGGAAAAGAGAATGGACACAATGAGCAAAAATCAGGCCGAGAGTTCGTGTGCAATACAGGCGAAATTGGATGCAATCTTGAGTAATTCTACCTCACAAGAAAGACCGGCAGCGGATCGCACGCAAGGCACCAGAGTTGACTTTGTGGAACCACAAAGGAACAAAAGGCAATCGACACCGTTGCCCTTAACCCGGGATACGGTGAGCATAGCACCAACAGCTGCTAAAACAATCATGAAGAATGGAATGTCAAGTACAACGACTGGTCCGGGGGACTCAACAGCTAACAGCAACGCAGGTCCGGATGCTATGACATGGGCAAACACTTGGGAGATGATGAACAGGACTCTAGAGGCCTTCGCCACGAGGAACACTAACTCGAGCGATAGGAGAGATGGGAAATCAAGAAAAACATTCAAGAAGCCAAAAGAATTCAAAGACGACTCAGATGGATGCATTGACACGTGGGTTGAAGTGATGAGATTACATCTAGAGCAAGACAACTTGAACGATGAAAGACAAGCATGCACAGCCATACTCAGCAATTTAGAAGGCACAGCATTAAAATGCGTGGTTGCGAAGAAAGAAGAAGAACGCGATACCGCGGACAAGATCTTCGAGATATTGCTGAATCGATTCGGGTCAGGCATGAAGGGTCACCAAGCGATGATGCGATTTGAAAAGAGAAGGCAGAGGGACGACGAGTCAATAGATCGGTTCCTAGATGATCTCGATAGCTTGAGAAGAAGGAGTGACCCAGAGGAGTCGACAAACAGAAGAAACTTTAGCATTGCCTCGAAGTTCATTGATGGGGTAAAAAGTGACGACTTAAGGACAATGTTAGCAACATACTACACATTGTCGAAAGACAGCGCACCAACCCCAGAAGAAATGAGACAGAAATCAAGGGAATACATGCTGATGAAACCCAAGAAATACTCGTATTCAGAAAACAGGAACACGCAAGGGGGAAGTCAACCGCAGAGGTCGTCATGGTACAAACCTAGAGATGACATGGACAAGCGCAGATCATGCGCGAACTGCGGGTCGGCGGATCACCACGTGGCTGACTGCACAACATACAAACAAGGCATGAAGAGTCTAGGATATGCACCAGATGAGGAGGACATGAGCCAGATGGAGGAACACGAGTACTACAGTGGCTTAATCATCAAGATAGGCGCAAGATGCTTCTTCTGTAACCAGGAGGGGCACTTCCGAATGGATTGTCCCTTGTTCTGGGAAGCGGTCAAGGACCAGAGTCACCCTAAACATAAGTTGGCATTAGCGGCGGTGCAGAATCAGCGGAACAGGCAAAACGAATTTGAATCGAGGAACTTAGGAGCACCAAGCACGGAATTGCCGACGAAGACAGTGAAAGCTGTATCATATGTTAATGATGCCATAGAATCCGCGGCAGGGAACTCTCTAGAGATAAATTATGAGAAAGCGGCGACGGAAGCAATTGCCAAAGTGAAACAGGATCTGGCTGCGAAAGAAATAGAGCAACGACTAAAGCTGGAGATAGAAAGACAGAATTTTAACGAAGCATTAACCGGATCGAAACAAATACCAGAGGCTATACCAGGCTCAACAAAGACCGGGAATTGCAATACTGTGAAAATGGTGACAGGTAAACCTTTTGGCATATCGAAAATCGGGGCAAGGATAATGTCGATAATCACAGTGGGCGGCCACGAGGTAACCAGAAACTTGAGCGAGCCGAGCGACCAGACGGTAATGCACATTGACGTGTATGCAGACTATTTGAGTGGTATAAGCCCACAAACGACTTCTAGAGCACTGAGAGCACTACTCATGAGAGGGGGCAGCAAGTCGGTACGTGTTGATAGCAGATATACTGAAGCTTACGGTCCACACGAGGTGATGCTAAATATAGATGGGATTAACATCTATACCAAGACGATGATAACATGTGACGAAGACCTAATTGGACAAATCTACGTAGGGAAAGAAGAATTGAAAGTGAGATCGATTGGACACTGCGCCATGCTTGAGGAAGATGCAATGCACATCGGGACGGAGGCGGATGTGACAGGGCACGTGCTGGATATAAGTGGCAAAAAGACTCAGTTGCGTGGGTTGCTTGACACGGGAGCAGTCTTGAGCGTTATACCAATCGAAACTTGGGAGAAGATGGGCTTTGACAAAGGTGACTTGATAGACTCGAGAATACGGCTGTCAGCTGCAAACAAAGGGGCCCTACGGGTGCTGGGCAGGACGCCGATAATAGCCCTCAATTTGGGGGAACGTAACCTGTGGATGAGCTTCATCGTGGTAGAAAACCTAGATGAATCTGACCAATTCATTTTGGGCAGAGACTTCATCAGGAATTTCGACGTAACGATTGATCTAAATAACGCAATGTTCAGGATACGGAACCCGGATAGGAGGTACGCAGTCAAACCGGTAAATTTAATAATGGCAAATGAAAACAAAGCACCGGTATTCTTGAGTAGGAGGGTGAGGCTAAAAGCTAATGAAGCGGCAATCGTAAGTTTGAGGATGAAAAATTACAATGAACTAAGTGACAACAAGCAAGTGTGCATAGTTCCGAATCCTAATAGTCAAAGTGCTGCTGTTTTAGGAAGATCATTTTCGATAACGAAGAGCGGCCTCTGCGTCAGTGTCTTGTTGAATACCCTTGATATACCGATCACGATACAGAGAGGGAGGAAACTGGGATATGCTTTACCGGTTAAAACTCGATATGAAACAATTGAGAACTCAAAACAAAATGAAGTTGTTGATTGTCCCAATCACAGGGACAAAATTTGTATCTTGAGACGATTGCAGAAAATAAAAGATTCTTCAGGTCTTATTAAATCACTTAAGTCAGAAACGGATGATGGTCTTTCGAGCTGTTCGAACTTTCCAGAGCGACCCACACTAGATGAAATGCAAAATGAAAAACCGGTTCTGCCGGAGATTGAACATTTGAGGGGCAAACTGAAAGATGAACAGCTCGAAGCCATCAAGGACGTACTAGAGCGGAACGAGGAAGTTTTTTCGAGGCATAAGGCGGATATCGGGTGTTGCAATTTCGTTGAGCATGAAATAGAACTTGAGGAAAACGCGGTACCACACAGGGAGGGGGCGAGGCGCATGACCCCACACAAATCGGACGCGTGTAGAAAAGAGATCGAGACGTTACTAGAGTATGACATGATAGAACCATCCAAGTCACCGTGGGCGTGTGGAGTAGTGATGGCCAAAAAGAAAGGCGACCAGTTGAGGTTTTGTTGTGACTTTCGATACCTGAACTCCGTCACGGTGAAGGATGCCTATCCCATACCTAGGATTGATGAGAGCCTCTCGAAGTTAGGTGATGCAAAATTTTATACGACTCTTGATTTAGGCTCGGCCTTTTGGCAAGTACCACTAAGGAAGCAGGACAGGGACAAGACAGGGTTTGCCTGCGAGTTGGGTCTGTTTCAATGGAAACGGATGCCGTTTGGACTTTGCAATGCCACAGCCACGTTTCAGCGGTTGATGGCACACGCGCTGATAGGCGTAACGAAGAAGTATGGCAACCTGGTAATGTGCTACGTGGATGACGTGGTAATAGCGACGCCAACACTGGAAGACCACATTGAGAGACTAGACGAAGTGTTTGCATGCATGAAGAGGTCGGGGCTAAAGTGTAAACCATCAAAGTGCGAGATACTCAAGGACTCAATAAAATACTTGGGCAGGATGGTAGACAAGCACGGCATCAGACCTGATACGGACGCCGTGGAAGCAGTCCTGACCTGGAAATCACCGAAGACAGAGCACCAGTTGATGAGCTTCCTGGGTTTCGCTAACTATTATAGAGAGTTCATCAAAGGCTATGCAGACAAGGTATACCCGATGCAACAATTAATGAGACACAAGGGCAAGAAGTTCACGTGGAACAACGCAGCAGAAGAGTCATTCCAGAGGATAAAGAAAGAGCTATGTGAGGCACCAGTACTGGGTATGCCGACTGAGAAAGGGATGTACGTGCTGGACACGGATGCGTCGGTAGTCGCGATTTCTGGGATTCTCCACCAAGAACAAGAATGGAATGGGAAGACAGTCTTGAGACCAATAGCGTACGGGAGCAAAGTCCTGAGTGACACGGAAATGAAGTACGGAGCACCGAAAGCTGAGATGTTCGCGGTGGTTACCTTTGTCGAGAAATACAGGGCATACCTGGGCAGTGAGCCATTCAAGTTGCGAGTCGACAACAGAGCACTGAGCTGGCTGAAAACGTACTCAATGGACCAAAGTTACATTGGGAGGTGGATAGTTCGCCTGGACGGATACAACATGATAATTGAGCATAGAACGCGAGATAAACATCAGAATGCCGACAGCTTGAGTAAGAAGACGGAGTTCTATGAGAGACAAGAGCAAAGAGAAGCAGACAGACCTGAAATCAAAGATGGCTTCTCATTCATGGACAAGGAAACGTACGACAGTCTTCCACTCACGAGATGGCTGGACAAGTCAGGCAAACCGATAGAAGATCATCCTGAATTGCCTAAAGAGCCTCCAGAGAAGACCATCTTGAGGAAGAGCAAGAGGATTCCGATTGAGATTATACTCAAGTCGAAGATCGTGAAGGAGACGCTCAAGGCAAAAGGCTATGATCTTAACCAGGTGGAAGCAGGAACTGCACAGATAGATGATGACTTAATGAGGTTGCTCGAGAGACTATCAGATGATAAGCCCGTGATCCAGGAGAAGGGTCAAGAGAAACCGGAATTCACTATACTTCGGAGAAAAGAGACAGTGAACGATACTGACTCATCAAGAGGAAGCGTCACTGACAGCAAAGATGTCGTGCGGTCACTAGTTGACAAAATCCCCGAAGACATTCTGGAGCAGACCAAGGTTAGGAAAAAGAGAGTGACGTTCAAGGAAGATACTGAACACCTGGGACTAGGTCAAGAGTCCGGGGAGTGTTCCAGGTTCACGAAAGAAGGAACCGGAGAAGGAAAATTGTCCGGGGAGCGTGAAGGGTGGGATGAAGACTCGGATGAGAGCAGCGAAAACCAAGACAGTCTGTGCATGATACTGGCGGAAGAGAAGACAAGGCACCACGACAGGGAGTTACAGACGGATCCATCTTCAGGAACATACAACATGGACATACAGGAGATGCGAGGTGGTGAGGAACTTGAGAAAATGGCGGTCGCAAGGAAACCATTCAGGGAACTATCATGCAACTCAAACATCAGAACGAATCTGGTGCCAGAAGATGATATGAAAATCGTGAAAAGGATGATATGCGTGAAACTGAGTGATGACATCCACAACCCTGGGGAGATGAATGGACAAATCATGGCGCTAAAGGAGCATGTCAAGGCGAGATATAGGCTGTCAGACCTAATAAGAGCCCAGAAGAATGACAAAATGACAAGTAACCTCTCCAAATGGATCCAGTCGGGGGTCAAGGAGAAGGGGGAACTTGAGGAAGACAGCTACAAGATCTTGAGCCAGTTCTACAAAGAAAAGAAAGACTTGCTTTATCACACAGCTGAGGGGGTGGTAGCGTGCAAGAGGAGAGATGAAGAAAAGATATTACACAAACACAATCTCATCATACTACCACAGTTGTACCAGACGGAGGTGCTTTTCAGATCGCACGACCAGATGGGCCACCAGGGGATAGACAAGGTACAACAAAGGATACTTCACAGGTTTGACTGGCCAGGAATGAGAAAAGCTTGCGAGAGATGGGTGAATGCCTGCCTGGCATGTCTCCAGGTAAAAGACCCAAGGAAGATGAAGTTTCCACTCAAGTCCGTTGAGAGCTCGGAATTCAATGAAGTGGTGCAGATAGACCATCAAAAAATCTGCATGGCAGAGTCGGGATACAACCAGATACTGGTTATAATAGATCACTTCACAAAGTTGGCAGAAGCGGTTCCGTGCCAGACAGCCTCGGCCGAAGAGACATGTGATCATCTGATAACGCATTGGATATCGCGGTATGGTTGTCCAATGACTTTCCAGTCGGACAACGGCAAGGCTTTTGTGGGGGCCTTGACAAAAGAATTGATGAAGAGATCGCACATTGCTCAAGCACACTCGACGACCTATCATCCGCAGACCAATGGGTTGGTAGAGAGACAAAACAGGACACTGGTCAACATGTTAAGGGTGTACTGCTCAAGATACATGACGGACTGGGACAAATACCTGCCACAGGTAGTAGGAGCCTACAACAGTACACAGCACTCAACTACGGGCATCAGTCCTTTCATGATGTTGACGGGCAGGGAGAGAGCAATGCCCCTGACATTCTTTTACCCGGAATACGAAGGGAAAAGGACGTCGCCTCAGGCATACGTGAAAGAAGCGATCAAAAGACAACAGGAGTTGAACGAGCTATGCAGGAGGAACACGGCGCAAGCGCAAATGAGGCAACGCAGGAAATACGACGAAAAAATATTAAGAGCAAAGCCATATGAAGTGGGCCAATACGTGTGGGTCTTCCAAAATGTAATACCGCCCAAGGGAACAAAGAAACTACTCAAGAAGTGGAGGGGACCATTCATGATAACGGAGGTTCATCAACAAGGACGGTTCTATCGCTTGAGTACTGGGCGAGCGGCACATTATGAAAATCTGAAGCCTCACGTCCCGTCCCCAGAGGATTGGTGCATACCGAAGGACATGGAGGGTCTTGAGTACCTGGTGGTAGAGCCAGCGTGTGAAGTGAATGAGAAAGGCACTAGAGAGAAAAATGATGGTAATGAGAACTTGAGTTTGGACGACAATGAAAAGATAGGAGTGGAGTCTGATGCAGGATCATTTGTAGAAGAAGACTGGAACGACCCGGAGCAAGACGAGGTGCCGAAATGGATGGAACCGGATCGAACAACACCACCGGAAACCAGGACTGGCAATCGTAAACGCACAGGCATGAGGTACAACAGGTACGGGGATGACTTCTTGATCGATAAGATACAGCCAGACAAATTGGGCGAGGAATTACTGAAGGCAGGCGAACTGGAAGCCGGAGAGGAATGGCAGGTCATTGATGATGGTGGTCATTATCCGCAGGATGATTACTCGACGCCAGAAGTAGAAACGGATCTCGAACAGAGTGAGATAGAGAGGAGGGAGAACACGAACTTGAGGATTCTAGAGTGGATGCGTGATGTCAAAGACGAGAGCCGCGAAGGACAAAGCATTCAGCAAGTCGATGTATCAGCAGCAAATTATATGAAGACAGAAGACCCTCTTTTCGGATGGACGGCAACGGACAGGCCACTACGCGTTCCTCAGGACAATTCAAACCCGACAACATCGACGGGGACGTCGATAAATATTTTTGTCCGGGGAGTGGGGGTAGGACTTACCCACACCGAAAATTTGATGATAAAGAAGCTCAAGGAAGTGAGAGAAACGAGTGAATTGGAACTGGAGGAAGAAGAGCCAGAGCCTACTATAGGTCGGAATTTCAAAACGAAATTCGAAATACCAAATGAATACTCGGAGAACATCATGATAACGGATAGCGACTTCATCCTGTCAAACAGGACCAGCGTGATCTGCATCACGGCGGATATGAGTTTCAAATCAAGATTGGAAGCTGACTTCAAAAGAGAGTACCAGAATGTAGAGTTTCTGTTCAGACAGAGACCAGGACTGGGAGGGATGGCAGCGCTTCCACCGTCAGTGGCACAAGTCCCGGGCAAATATCTGTGCTTCCTAGTAACGAGGGTCAATGACAGGAACACAATTGATCCCGAACACGTGATATTGGCACTAACAAGATTACGAGACTTCATGATTGAAAGAGGGATAACAGAGGTCTCAATGCCGGTGTATGACCCAAACAGGGGCAAACTGAGCCCGAGGGAATTGTACGCTATCCTACATGTGGTCTTTGCAGAAACTGAGATAATGGTGTATCTCCATAAGAAGTATTACTTGAGCATCGCCTGAGTCGGGTACATGGGGGTATCGAGTCGGGTGTGAGGAAGGAGTCTTGAGTTAGGTACTGGGGTGCGGCGCAGGTAAAGGGATCTTAAGATATGATTGGCATGACAATTAAATTTTAAAACGAGTTAACGGTGCTAAAACATAAAATGAATCTGCATGCTTTTAAGGGAATTCCAATTGAATTGTTTTAAGTGATATGAAAATGATAAGATTTTAACCATACTGGTAAAAGGGGGGTCTCTAGGTTAGGAACATGACATGTCAAGTTTCAATATGCTTTCTGTTTTCAGATCAAGTTTGAAAAACAAAGTTGAAAATCCAACTATACTCAAGCGAGAAACAGAGAGAGAAACCTTGATTGAACTCGCGATAATCGGCACTTACGGCAAGTATTTGCAAGGGAACATTTCGAGAGAATTCTTGAGTTGGGTAATACTTGAGTTGGTAAGTTAATTCTTGAGCTGGTAAGGTAATTCTTGAGCTGGTTAACACATACCTGTATACATCCCGAAGTCACGAAGAATGGCAGACCGATTATGGAAATCCGTGCCCGCGGCCCTGAAGAAGCCCACTCTTGATGAGCTGTACAGACGCCTGAGGGACTTGGACTACACCCAAATAGACGAGAGAATGGCGGTGATGCTGAATGCCATCCTCCAGTTGGAGGACCAGGGTGAGTGCAGGGAGTCTGCAACGGAGGCTGTCTTGATGATCGGCTACACCACCGAGGGAATATCGAACCAAGAACAGACCAGATGGTTGTCTTGGAATGTGGATGGAGGAGTAAGGGGTTTTGACTTGGCAAGGAATCCTGGCCTGAATAACAATACCGAATATGGCGCAGGGGAATTCCCACTACCGACTAGGCCAACAGTAAGATCCACAAGCCAGAACTCGAGTAGGGTGCCATCGATGTCACGAACGCAACAGACGACCGAGGCATATCCGGATCTAGGTGTTCTAAAGAAGGAGCTCGAGAAGACGCAGAAGGAAGGAATAAGGCGAACCTCGATCGGGATCAGGCAAAGCTGGATCGGGAGAAGGTTCAGCTGGAAAGGGACCAGGCGGTCAACGAGCGAGACCAGGCTCTGAGGTTGCTTGAGATACAAAAAGCTGAACATCAACAGGAGTTAAGGGTGCGGGAGAACGCCGCAAATCGTGATCAACTGAGGTCGGAATTGGACAGAATAGAACAACGACAACGCGAGCTTGATGCACAGAAGGGAGCCAGGCCGAAGGAGCGAGTGGTCACCAGCTCGAGGCCAGAGTCACGTATGGAGGTGGATGAGGCCCCCAGAGCAAGAGCACGGTTCAACCTTGACCGCGAGGCCCGAGAACACATGAGTGAAGGGTTGGAAGTCTGGATACCGAATGACGCAACGTCTTCCTTGCGTAGCCTAGAGACGCAACCCATACGCCCACTGATGGATGTGGAGCTGCCGGGATATACCCCAACCTCGACCTCGAGTGACAGTCAGGTGAGCGGCGGCTCATCGCGTCTGAAAGAACTGGGCGAGAGATTGCGACAAAAGAGTCGTGAGAGTTCGGCAAGACCGGAGCTTCCCCCGACGTGGGGGGAACAGCCGGTTAGGAGTGTCGTGATCTCGAGTTATAAGAAGAATACAGAGGGGAGGTACCACAGGCACAATCGGCTGGACTGGAGTGCGGAGCAGAAAGCTAGGAGAGACTGCTTTCATGATGCGGCCTGGGTGCAGTACTTGGCGCCACCCCGGGTACCAGAAGGTGCGGTTCACCTAATCGTAGGGGACAGCCTGGTGCGGGTGTTGACCCGGATCCGATCGCACTGGCAGACGGGAATCTTGAGTTTCGCTGGAGCTGCCACGCCACAGATGTTGGCAACGCTTGACATGCTGGGGATGACCAAAGTATACACGGTGACCCTGATGGTCGGGACCAACGATGTATCAAGGGGTGAAGCGAGGAAAATAACAAGGCTGCACGATAAGGTGAGCTGCCTTCTTGAGGAACTGAGGATTCAGATGGACCCCATCCTGTTGACGATATGTACTGTCCCCTACAACATGATGTTTGATCAGCACGCCTTGGAGATGAACGAGAAGGTGCGGAACCTAAACAAGGTGATAAGAGACATCCACCGGAAGAGTGTGCTCACTGTCAGACTGTTGGACGTGGCAGAGCGCATGGAGAAAGAGGGATTCCCTGAAGACACCTCCAGTGATGGAATCCATTTTGATAGACCAAGGGGAGCAGAGTGGCTAAACGACGTCTTCCAAGAACACATAAACGCGCTAGAGGCGGATCTGCTAGAGACAGCCCAATTCACATTAGGACCACCTCCGAACCCACCATTCCTTGCCTCAAGGGCCTTGTCTGGTCGCTTGGGACCGAGAGTTGACACTAGAGACAGTTCAAGGAGCAGCCAGACCAGATTGCAGAGTGCCACGCCAATGGAGTCTGAGGAGGTGACGTCATCAACACCTCCAAGCTCGGCGATAACCTCAGTGGTAGTGGCGGAGAGCAAACGGGAAAAGAAGTCTATGGGGACCGCTCGCTTGAGATATCCTGAGAAGGTGAAAGAACTGGATCTAGAGAGTTTGGAATGCAGGCGAGAATTGGCGGAAACCCTAGGGATTGAACGAGTGTCGCACGAGGATTTGAATAGGCATCGTTGCGTGGACTGGTTGAAAGCTCATGAGGCGCACTTCTCGAGAGCGAAGTTGATGGAGACCACAGACCTGACTGGAATTCCCACAAAAGCGATCATGGGACCCATTAACTACAGACCTCTCAAGCTGCTGGGGAGTCCTGGATTTATAGCAGAACCTCCCAAGCACCGAACTAGCATAGCCAGGATCAGGTTGGCAACCCCGGCACAGTTAAAGGTGGTAGACAAGCTACTCAATCCGGGAGGAACGGGATTGCCAGATGCCGCTTACGAAGGCTTGAAATTGGCCGAAGATCCCAGGTACGGGAAGCCCTGTGGGAGTACCCAGCTGGCCAAAACCCTGGCAGTTTATGATAGAGCAGATCCAGCTGCTGCGAGAGTAGTCATTGTGGCGGGATCAGACTTCGAAGGAACGTCTCCCAAGTTGTTCTGGCCGGAGACTTTGATATACTCTTTGCCAGGAGCTGAATTAAATCAGATGTTAACTCTGGTGGTGGCAATAAAGTCGGAGATGCCCTGTGAACCTGAGCTGCTGTTGTTTGCAGGAATGAATGATCACCTGCACGCGATGGGACTTCTTGAGCAACTAAAGGGCGATGAAATTCCGACATCGAGGAAGATATGGGAAGCCATTCAAGCGTTGTTTGCGGCGATGAATGAAGTGCAAGAGAATGTTGTCTCGAGATTCGGGTCCAAGACGAAGGTGTTGTTTACCACATCCCCTGGATACGCGAATATGCCACCCGCCCTACAGTTCGTGTACGCGGTCTTGATCCTGATAGCAGAAGGGAATGAATGGCGGATTCTAATGGCAGCTCCCAATCGGGAGTTGGAGCCATCGAACCTGAGGCTTCGCAAGTCAGAATTGGCGGCGGCATGGGCGGACATATCTCATGCACTGAGGGGCTTTTATGGACTAGCCGACATCCTGATCGTATTAGACGAGGTGCTCTTGCTAGAGATATCGAACTTTGCCAGGCAACTCAAGTTCAGCCCAGTCATCGGGGACGATCACCCGGCGATAAGCAAATTAACGGCCAGCTTGTGGTTTCGGAGTATGGATGTGAAGATCACAAACTCCACCAGCAGGTCTAGAGGTCCCAGTAACGAGAGAAGAAGTGTGGCCGAGACGGAAAAGCAATTAGAATCGATGAAATATCGTTTGACTCAAGAGAATGGCTGGTGGCCGTTTTTGACACCAAGGTTGGAGAACGCCACGAATAAGACAAGGGAGGAAGCACCGCCCCTCGTGAAACAAGTCTGGAGTTTTCTGGAGAAACAACTGGAGCTGGCCGAAACAAGAGACATGACGGTGGCTAGATTTGTCTCGGCCGCCAATGAAGTGACGATTGGAGGGTTCTGGAGAGAGCACGCCAAAGGCGAATTGAAGACTAGGAGGGATTACGAGATTCTCAAGTTCTTGAGTCCTTGCTGGGAGAAGGAATTCTTGGCAGGAATATTCGGTACCACGGCGACTATCTTTGGAGCCTTCGTGCAGGAGATACTGGGCATGCCCATCAGCCTGCTCTTGGCCCTGTATTTGGTCTACCCCAGATACTTGTTCAACATGGGCCCAGCATACATGTTTAGTCGGGGAGTGGAGACACTTCGAGTTGATGGGTACCTGGCACTAGTACTCTTGACCCATGGGGAATTGGTGTCGTTTCATCGATTAATGGAATATGGAGAGCCTCTGTCTATGGGGAGAGTCCACACGAGCATTGAAACCAGCTCCTACAAGTGTGCCGCAGGGTTGAAGACGTTGCTAGTACAATACCTCATGATGCAAAATCGGCACATGACGGGTGAAGATGAGAATCCAACTTCGAGAGAAGAATGGAAGAAGACGAACAGAGGGATGCCTCTGCTGACGGACCTATGCCTGGCAATGAGGTCGGACCCAATGGGGATAATCCGGGGCCTAGAGGAGGTGGTGACCTGCATTTATGGTCCAGCAGTGACGTACGCGTTCCCAGACCCCCTGGTGACATCGTATCGTCACTCTGTAACGCACTTGAGTCTTATCAGTATACTGGATGGGACGGCGTTAAATTGGTGTCAGCAGGAGGTGCTCAGAGGGCGAATGAGCAACACGGTACTCTTTGGAAAGGTGAAAGATGCCGAGCTAATAGTATACAACTTCAGGGGGCAAATGCAATGTAGAATGGGAGGCAAGCGAGAGGGTCCCATCGAAATGTATCCCAAATTCTGGAACTTGAACCCATTGACGGCGGACGGACGAGAAATCTTGAGAATTCCTGCCTGGAAGGAGTGCTTCGCACTGGTGAAGAGGGAGCTGGAGACCATAATGGAGAAAGAAATCCTCCCAGCCACCATGCCTGAGTTCCCAATAGTCAGGAGGATGACCTTGGGAATGAATAGTCCCTTGGTAGTTCCCTCCATAATGGCGAGGATGACGACGGAGGAAATGCAGAAGGATTTCACTGATGGCTGGGACCCCCTGTTCATCGGCTACACGGCGGCGGTCTACTTCCATACCAGCGAGATAAAGGTAAATTCGTGGACGACGCAAGCGAAAAAGAGTAGAGGTTCGCAGCCCCCAGGGTATGAGGTGCGGAAGGTCTTGAGAACTCTAGAGAAGGAGGGACTTGAGAACATGTTACCCATATGGGATGATGGCAGGATGATCGTGATGGAGGGGCACGTCGCATTGTTGGACGACATGAAATTTGCCACGAGAAAATATAAGGCACCCTATGGCTTGGAACAGGTGGAAATAAGACAGGAGGGAACAGAACTAGATGCAGCAGGTCAACTGCATGTAGCACTGACGGAATACAAAAAGCTGGATCCTACGACACCATCACCACTGTCCGTGGACACGCCTGGAGACAAGAGGAGCGGACCCGTCGAGGACCGATTTAAGAAAATTCTCGAGAGAAGGAGACATGAGTCAGAAGAAGAGAGTATGGATGAAACTCTCAGTGAAGCCGGTGAAGACATGGAAATGGGGAATACGCCTGAACCAGGGCCATCAGGGGAGGAGCTCACCACTCAAGAGCTGTTGAAAGACTTGAGCGAGGAGAATTGGGCAGATACTGCCACGCCACCCCTGATTCCGTCCCCCCGGAAGGATCTGGAATTGCCATTGGCAAGTGAGACCTTCAATATGGGGATGATACTCTTGAGCTCGGAGGAAAGGGAAAAGAACACTTTCGAAGGGAACAGGGACATATTCCTGGGATCACTGAAGGACGATGCTTGGCAGGAGTTCTTGGAAGAATTCAATCAAGAAGTGGGCAGCGAGACGACGCTGGACAAATTCAAGGAGGAACTGTGGGACACAGTCGTAAGATTTGGAGAACCGCTTCTGATAGGAACGGGCCTGGATGAGAAGGCGAGAAAAGAGCTACTGAGCAAGCTGGTAGAGCTGAGGAATTCACGATCGAAGACTAGAGAAGAAAAATGTGAGGACAGCTCTACTCGGAGACAAAAACTGTAGATAAAATGGTTGATGATATAAAAAGGGATAAGGTTGGGACTAGTAAGATGATTAAAAGTACTAATATCCTTAAGGCTCGAGCAGGGGGGAGGCAAGAGTTGGAAGGAGTGGATGGAGAGGTCGAATCAGTGATGGTAGCCACAACACCCTCAAGTAGAGATGTGAAGACTCGCAAGAGGAAGAGAGAAGTGGAAGGATTGGGTAGTCCTTCAGTGGATGCTGTTTCGGAAGGAAACTTGAGAGAGTCGGCGTCCATGGTTTTGGCTCGATGCAAGACGGCGGCATACAAGAGCAGCTCGGAGCTCAGAAGACCACTCGAAGTAGAGAGGGAAATAGAGGTTTCCACCAGTTCGACATCGGAGGAAGACTTCAAGCCTCAGAAGATAAACGTGAAGAGAGGTTCAACGAACGGACAGACATGGGAAGTAGATGTCGGCAAAGAATGGATCTCGAAGGCACACCAGGCCACGGGCAAGCGAGTGACAAGTGATCCATTGGAAAGGAACAAGACGAGGAACACCTCCCGGACGTGGTGGGTGGCCCTTGAAACATTGAAGGAAATGGAGGACTGCTGGAAGAAGTTGGACGGTGGAGTAGCTCGCAAGCGACGCAATTGGGCCACCCAGCAAAAGGCCGAGGTTAATAGAATAGAAATGGCAAATCATCTGAAGAGGTCCTGGCAGAGTTTGTTGAAGGATCATTTTGAAGAAGCAATGAGGACACCCTCATCAGCACCACCATTAATGGCGAATCCCTTCGTTAGAAATGCAGGACAATTAATGTTCACCTGGAGTCTGGTGGGGATAGAGTTGGAAACACTGACCTCGTATGACAGGCTGAAGTTGGGAAGCAAGAAGCTAGATGTGTATCAGGCACTGATGCAACACGTAGCCAGGGACAACTCAGGCTTGAGCCTGGCCAGAAGAAAGGATGCCACGTGTTTCTTGAGATGGATAATGTCGATGATGTCTGATAGCACCATCCTGGCATGCCAACAGAGAGCAAGCGTAAGCAAAACCATGGAAAAAAGAGTCTCAACGGTCATCTTGAACGTGTATCAGAGCACAGGAATAGAAAAGGAAGAGGGTTCCAGACTATCCCTAGAGAACCATAGGAAGATAGACGAGGTACGGAGGTTTTATAATAAGAAGTTCGAAGAAGAACATGATGTTCACCGTAACCTGGCCTCGTCAGAGCAGTACTCGAGGCTCAGCGAGAAGGGGGGATACCAATATGTGTCTGGAGTGATGGGAATGGCCTACAACCCCTTCTTAGACTCGGAAGCTGGAGGCGCCCACAGGAACCATGAGGTAGCGGAGCTACTGAAGTTTTGGACAGAAAGAATAATGGAAATAGACGCGGTGGAAAAAGAGGGGCCGAGCCTGGGCCTGATTCTTGAGAAAACACCAGAGGTGGTGAGCATACCGCGTTCAAACAAGAGAGTTGAAGTGAACATGAGCGATGGAAATGGCTTGTTAACCACGAACTTGGGAGTGGTATGGAAGCTATTAAGACCCTCCTGGTGTCCACATCCCCACGCGAGTCTGATCGAGGAAACCACCGAGCGAGTGAGGTTAGCACCAACGGAAGATGAAGATCTGGCAAAGTTGAGTGTGCTGCATAAGCTAATTTCACCTCAGATGCAAGAGCCAAGCGAAAAGACTAGTAATCCCGGGTCAGCAAAGAAATTGGAGCCGGGTAGCTGTCTGGATTCGACGTGTGGAAACGGAGAGCACACCTGCGATGGACGGTCATGCGTTAGAATACTGTCATTTCAAAAAGAAGACCTGGTCACTTGGTTCGAAGACATAACAGAAAGGGAGAAAAGTGAAGTGCAAATAGTAGCGGAGTGTTACGCGAGAACCACGGTGAATATAGCGACAGCTCTCGGATTCTTCTCGAGAATGTGTAGTCTGCAGTCACTGGAAAGACTAGAATCTGAACATCATTTAGTGACGGCGTTGAGCGTAGAATCATGGCCCGGGGTGTTGCAGGTGACTCAAAAACACATCCGGAGCTGGAAGGTTGGTCTCGAGGCGGAAATGGGATTTCCCATGAGCGAAGCTTATGGCTTGCCATTGAACGCGAAATCGCTGATAGGGTCAATGATGGCCAACTTGTGCGGAAGTCACTACCCACTGCACATGGTGATGGTGGAAGCATCCAGCCAGAGAGTACTGGTGGACAAGGCCTTCTCAGTGCCCAAGTGCGTGAGGTTGGCTCGGATATCGCATCACTCGCACAAGTTGTTGAGAAAAATCAGAGGGACAGTACCAAAAGAATTGAGAGACGACTTGAGTGAAATCTGGGGAGAAGGACTTTTGAAGTTGGAGAGAGAGAACACAAGCGATCACGAGAGACAAAACGTGATCGGAAAACCTGTGGGAAGTGCTCCAAACCTGGAAGATAACGACACGATGCATGAGAAAATGATGGAGCTGGAGCCTCTCTTGGAAGCCTCGGGGGAGCGTAACCTCAGGAGCATTGAAATCACCCATGGAGAATGCCCATGCCACTGTTTAGCGCAAACGGTGTGGTATCCAGATCACAAGAACCTTTGCCTGGTGTGGGATATGGAAGAAATCCGGTCGATCGGACTACCGGATCACCGACAGAAGGTGACGATCTTGGTAGTGAGTACGATCTTGGCTCTGAGATGGATAGAAGAGAATATAACGAAGTATCGGGAAGCGGGGACGCCAACGGCAGAGTCAATATACGCGATAGACTACAGTAGGAGACTCGAGTTGTTTGAGACTGCGTGCAAGGTATTCGCCATACCAACGGAAGTCAGACATGTCTGGAGCCGTTTGAGGTACTTCCCATGGTTTCGGGCGACGCTGACGTCCTGGTTGTACATGACAACGAAAGATCACATGAGAAAACATCGAAAGGAGTATCGACAGTTCCAGGCCGAGATTGGGCCGGAAGCTTTCAAGAGACCCCTGTTAACCCATCGTAATGCAATCACGACAGGATGGAAGAGAGTGGGTAAAATGTCTAGAGACAATACCAAGGCGAGGGAATCGATACTAGAGGAGGACCTGGCGAAGAACGTGAGCTTGAGCCTGCACAACTCCTTTTGTTTGAACCGGGAATCTAGGGTGAAGGCACTACCCAACCAAGCAAAGAGGTTGCAAGAGCAAAGAGAATGGATGCGATCCTACGAGCAGCTGAAGGCTTGGGAGGAGATTGTGATTAGCTCCGATGATGAAGAGGAACTGTTGAGACAGTTTGCCGTATCTAGTACTTCAGGGTGCAGTACCTCCAAGGCGAAGAGTGCGAGATGAGCAGGTGGCTCGAATGGATCTTGAGTCTTGAGAGGGAAAGGGGGGCTTGAGCGTGGATCCGGGTGAAACTTGGATTCACGAAAAAGAAGTTTTAAAAAAGCAAATATTGTTATTAATATACTATATTTATTATATAAATCAAAATGCTGCATGACAATTTCCTGATTGAATAGGACAAAAGAAATTTTAAATGATTGGCTTGGAAAGCAAGAATTCAAGGGTGCAGGTGTGTGCAGATTTTGATTGCTGTTTAGCGATAGTGTGAAAATTTTACATGGCTGTGAATTTTGGGGTGTAGATAAGCTTAAGTCTGCTGCAAACTTCTGTAAATGACCACTGGCACTGTATCTTGAGTAACACTCGGTTTTCTGGGACTCACTGGCAGAAGACAGCACGCGATGAGGACATCGATCTCGAGTCCGGGGAGTATGTGCCAGTCGGTCATATTCGGAAGTTTGACCTTGAGAGAAGCAAAAAACACTTGATTTTGGAGTGAAATTTAATTTTTCAAAATTTCGAATGGAACCTGTCATGCACGATTTTCTCGCGATAACTGAAAATCAGAAAAGAGAAGTCAGAACAATCGAGTAACAATCGCGGGAAAGTTGCTAAATAAAACGGTGGGAAATTGCTATTCGCAATTTCTGTCACAATAGAACAAGAGTAGAGCTGTCCCATCTGAAACAGAGACAAGCGTATTCCCGAGAACTGGATTGTCATTACTCGATTGGATTATTATTTGAACTGGACTAGAGTGAACCTTCGGTGGAAAGGTGGACAGCTTGAGCGTCCCAATGGTTCACGAGAAACTATATCCTAGAGTTAAAACTTGTCCTTGTCATTGAAACTGATTAACATTAAAACTCATTTAGTTACATTATTTAATTCTCGAGTTGATTACCGACTGAAGTACTTCCCTTTCTTGAGCGTGCTACGATGTGAGTACCTAATTTAAATTTCTAGAGTGTGTTTTATAATTGTTATGTTGAGGTAAGGCGAGTTTTAGGTTGATCCATCTGAAATGGATCAAAGTTCCACTGTCTAATAAAAAGTAACTTAACGGATTGTTCCAACCCGGTTTTTAACGGCGTTCATGTATTTTGGGTATCTAGAGACCTAAGTATGGGGACGTTTCTAATTCTAGAGTGGGGGGATATTTTAGTAGTAGCCTTTAAGCTGTAACGGGTCGTAGTCTCATGTCACAAACGAACCGAACTGGCTCCGACCGTTCTTGAGGTAGAAAAACACAAGAGATGGTGTCCCTGACCCTTGAGCCAGTGGTTATAGGGCCTATTTTTCTTAAGCCTCATGTGTGACTGCAGTAGACGAATGTTACAATCGTCAAAGAAAATTGGAAACTCCTTTCTAATCATATTGCTGCGGCTGCCAAAACAGGAAACTTATCACTGAGTTACTTGTGAAATTGGCGTTTACTACTACTGTTCTAATTTTCCAGAGTTGGCATGCTAGTTTCCAATCCAGGGAAAATTTTATCGGCAATATTTTGTGCTTTGTTTTCAAGTCGGAAGAGGAATCGTACTCCAGACGGTTGTAAGATGTGTTTCTCTTTTTCAGATGGTTTATGTATTTACCGTTTTGAAATTGGCTCATAGGCTGCTTGTCTGAATTTAGGCTGCTTGTTCGACTTCGAGGTCGATTTTTTTTCTAGTTCTTTTGATATGAATCGATTAAGAAAAGAAATAGTGATTGAGAAATTGAAGAGGCTTCATCAAATAATATCATGCATGAAGTGTGGAGATTGGCACAGTGAAAATTTCTCAAATACTTCTTGTCGGCATTTGCTGTGTGGAAGATGTTTGAGCTTCTCGCAATCTAACCAAGGAGTTCGGTGCGATGTGCTTCTGCCGGGTGAATCAAAAGCGTGTATTGAGTATTTTACAAAAGAAAATGTTGTACCTGAGCCTAAGTTTAATCAGTATTACAAAGGAGCAATTGAAATGCTAGATTTTTATGATTTGACCATAAACGACTTAAATATTCAAGATGCTGAAAAAGTGAAACTGACGAACAACGGAGACGGCAACGAGGTTAGCGAGACATCAAAGTCATTCAATATTAACAGCAATACAGAGGATAGTAGTGATTCGGATTCTGAAAATAATCATACAAGCGAGATAATCAGAGAAAAAGAGATAGCTTCTAAACATAATATGAGCGTTTTTGAAATAGCAGACTCACAGCCTCCTAATGCAATGCAACCTGCTTGCTCCAAATCTCTCCGGTTCGAAAGCAAATGCGAATCACAGAAGACTAAAAAGCAGAAAAAAACTGTGGCCACAGGATTCAATTTTTTTGGAGCTAAACCGGAAAGCTCAAAACCAGTGAAGCGAAAGTCTATCAAATATGTGAGGTAAAAAATTTCAAATCAACTATTAAATGTTTATGGTAAGCGCCCTAGAACTGGGAAAACTGGCCCATCTGAACTTTGTGTTTAGTAAGCTCAGTACTTTTGAGGTGGAAGACGATCAAACTCACCCAGAAAAAGAAAACAACTCGACTGAAAAAGATGCGTTTTTACCCTCAAAGGCAACACTGAGCAAGCGGTCACTATTTGATGTGTCGTCTACTACGAACACAGATTTTGAAAACACAGTTAACGCCGAAGTTAGTTATGTTTTGTCAATCATCAGTATAGAAAAACAATAGAAAAAGATTTTAAAAAAGTGTTTCCTCCATCGAATCACTTTGTTTATTCACAGGATAAGGCAGTAGCCTCGGAGAGCGTGATCAGAAAATTAAAAAAGAGGGACTGCAAGGGCGAGACAGAATTGCATCGGGAGAGCAAGAGAGGAAATCTGGAGAAAGTGTTGCAGCTGCTAGAACTAGGAGCAGACCCAAACACAGAGGACAATGCAAGCCTTAGACCCTTGCACGAACACAAAGCATTGGAGGTTGGCAATACTCTGATTTGGCCAGTGATTGGCATATATTGTGAACATTTTTTGATTTTTGGTTTTTAGACTCGATGTCCGACCAACTATAATTTCTGAAGCATTAAAAATCAAGATTTGAAAACAACATGATGATATAATGAAACATTAAGTCAGAATGGTAGAATATGAATAATATTTTTATGTTTGACTCAATTTTGAGTGGATCAACTAGAAAAAAGATTGCAAAAAATTAAGGTAAGTACTATTAGATTATTACATAATATTGGACTATAGTAAGTAATTAGTTTTAAAGTAAAATTCAAATCAGAAATGCCAAGTTGCATGCAGTGACTTCCCTTAACTGTTCTGCTTATTCAGCAAAGTTTTGTTTCATGTATTCGATGATTCTTGGCTCTCTGAAGTGGAAAGATTTTCGGGTGCGAATTCCCGTTTAAGGTAGCTAACAGCTGGGCAACTTATATTTTCTGACTTAGCTAAAGAAAGAAATTCTGTCTCCGATCAAGAACAGAACACGATATCAACAAAATCAAATAAATACTTTAACTAAATTTTATTTATCAATGACGTTCCAATAATCGAGAGGATAAACAAAGGGAGGTGTAAGCTCCCACTGCGAGCCTACCCTTTTCTAGCTACATTTAACAAAACACTGAATCCTTTTTTTTTAAATTTAGTTTTTGAATCTATTTCAGAAGAAAATTATTTCAGAAAGACAAGAATTTCAGCCGGTAAACTTATATGTTCTGAGTTTGATGCTGCGTTAGTTGATGACTTCATTATTTAGAACTCGGAGGTGTGTCGTGCATTGCTGGAATATGGAGCGGACCCTAGGAAACACGGAGGGGAACAGAAAATAACGCCACTGCATGTAGCTGTGCAGCATAATTACACGAATGTGATCCCCCTGCTGATACAGTGTGGATCGGACATACATGCAACTGCAAAGGTAAGACGATGTAACGAGTTATTGAGAAAAATAATCTAAAATTTATGCTATAACCTGTGAGACCATGAGGGCTGAAAAATATCAGACAGCATATCTGGGTATAGTTTTGGGTGGTACTAGGCATTTTCGTTTGAAAGAAAAGCATCTTAAAATGAGCATTTAAATCTTGATATGTTCGTTCTTTTTTTTGCACCGATATAAGTACAAAGACAACTCGCTTATGTGTAGAAGCGCTATCGATGTCGAAAAAGAAGACCTGTCTGTCTGTTTAAAAGTCCAAAAATTTGCATGGACGAGGCATATTTTTCAGGGAACTTGCATCTAAATACGTATCTATATGAAATACGAAATCTTAAAATTCAGTTTAAAACACTTCAGGGAAACAACGAAGAAGCATTCACACCGCTATCATTTGCCAGCTTCCACAAAAATGCTGAAGTTGTTAAGCTACTCGAAAGCGAGTATCAGAAAGTCCAAAATGAAAAACCATTGGACGGGGCAGTACTAAAAGATTACGTAACAACACCACTCAAGAAACCGAAGTATAATTTAGCAGAAATCGAAGCTGTTAAATGTGCGACTCCGATAGGGAAAATAGTAAAAGATGGAATCACTCACGTGTCAACTTCAGCATTGAGCGTGAAATCGAAGTCTTTGTGTGAAACATTTTCAAAGAAGTTCAAAATAAAGATTAACCCTAATTATGATGACTCTTGTGATGCGCTGATAGTTTCTAAGAAGAGCGAACCAAACATGTATTCAAGGACAATTAAGGTAGTAACCGCCTTGATGAGAAACGGAGTGTTGGTTGACGATTCGTGGATCCAAGATAGTCTGGACAATGGAAAATTGCTCTCGTATGAGAAGTATCTAGTGGACTCTTTCTGTGAACATAAGGTGAACTCTACTGCAAGGATTTTTTTCTCTTTCCATTTGTTTCATCTTTATTTCAGGTCAAAATTGAGGAAGAATGTAAGCACGATAAATTGATACTCCGACTTAGTAAAGAAAATGCGCATATGTTTTTAGCAGCGTGCGCATCTTTGTGATGATTTTTAGCAAAAAGTTAATCATTTCAAGGTGTTGTGTCAAAATCACATGATTTAGATACAAATAACACGGGATTTTTACCCTTGTTATTTGCAAGGGTTTTACACCCGGGTACTAGAATTTTTTTGTAAAATCTTTGTTTACCTGTTTTTTCTGCTGGACTCCTCACTTTACTTTAGCAGTGTATCTAGTCGAAACTATTCATCTTGCCCGAAAAATGAAAAAGTAAATGTAATAAAAAGAGTGATTTAAAAGTTATTAGACTTGGGAGCAAGCGGAAATTTACATTAAGATCTTTAACGTTTTGTAGAGTCAATGAACGTAGTGAAGACTAACATTACAGGAAAGTCCTAAGTTTACTTACTCTACAATTTGATTTTTCGCGTTTTGACTTTCGATTTCTTTTTAAAATCAGCTCATTTCATTTGTTAAAAGAAGGTAATTTCCACTGTCGAACAGCAAAAGTGTAAAGGTCCAGAACAACATGATCGACTTTTAGTTTTAGATTTCTCGGGAATACAAAATTAATCCATCGATCCAGTTTTCTCATGAACTGTTGAATTTCAAAAAGATGGGCATAATATTTTTGAAATTCGAAAGTTGAAATTTAAAAAAATCTATTTTCTGTTCCCTTGCGTTCATTGACTTTATTCCAACTGTCGGTTGGCAATGTTTTTTTCCTTGAACATTTTTTTACGACGTCAAGAGTTCAATGATTGGATCCCGTAATCGTCGTAGTTTAATAACCTAAATTGTTTTGATTGTCTTTTCACATGCTAGTCTTTACAATTGCAGGCTGAAATGCTCGATTTCTTAAAAATATCTACATATCTATCGATCTAGCTTGTATTAAGTAATAGAAAATTATTTCAATTAATATTATTATTGAAAAAAAATATTGAAATTTTTTCGTAAGAGTGGTTTTCGTCATCATTTTTGTCGGCTCATTTTCCAAAGCAGCCTTTTCTTTCTGGTTGAAGCAAATGTAACTAAAACTGAATCTCTTTCTGTAATGTGTAATTTTGCCAGATTGTTTTTTTTTAGTTTCCTTTTTGTGCTAAAATGTTATATCGACTCAGTCACCTCATTTTGCGTCGTTTGAAAGACGAAAATATGTTGTTCTGCCATTTGTGACTGGAGTAATGGGGAGTAATTAGAATTTGGGAATCTCAAAGCCAAGGAGTTCGACACCGACTGTTTTTTTTACTAACTGAAAATTTTCGGCTAATTAAAGCAATTGTCGGTCTGCTTATTTTCTTATTTGAGGGGACAAGTGATTAGGTTGCATGATTTTTTTTGCATTTTTTTGTTTAATTTGTTCGGCTTACAGGTTTTTCATTTTATACTTGGTAAACTTTGTTTTTTATGCGCCTGACTCTTTAGGGGGTAATTTGTTATTTTTGAAAAGTTTTAACGCTTTTCTTCTATGAAAACTTGTTTTGGCTCGCCCAAAATGTTCGGCTCACTCCAAAATGTTCGGCTTTTTAACGCTTCGTAAATTATAATTCGATGCCGATTTGATTTTGAATTTTCTGATTCAAGACAATTTCATACAAAGGTATGAAATTTCTGGTAGATCTAGCTTGTCTCGACTTTTAAATATTTTTTCGACTAAGCGCCGTACGTTGCATTTTATGTCTGCTATTTTGTCAAGCTATGGAAGTTTGTATCGCAAGTGAAGCGAATATTTGCGTTGCCTGTGATAATTTCTGAGAATTCCAGCTGAATAAAAAAGTAATCGATTAATCAAGTTTTTGAAAATTTCTTTAGTTTTAACATGCATGCGATCAGCTAGCGCTATCAAATCGGAATATAGACATTTTTCAAATGAAAAACTTGTCTAGCAAAAATACTGAATCTTTTTCTCATCTGAGTTACATTCCAATTTTCCAAGACAATAGTTTCTTAAACCAACGTACATTTTGAGCATGTCGGTTTCAATACTCGTTCTATTAACGCTAGCGAGAAGTTAATGTTGTACTACGAACCTTCTTTTTTCTAACCTAGCTCGCAAATAAAAGTGTTCATTAAAAGTGTTCACTTCTGTGCTTTTTTGCTATAATCACGTCTGTTGCATTCGAAATTTCTTAGTAGTAGTAGTAGTAGTAGTAGTAGTAGTAGTAGTAGTAGTAGTAGTAGTAGTAGTAGTAGTAGTAGAAGTAGTAGTAGTAGTAGGTCAGTCTTTAGAGCGAGTCTTCAGTCTTCTTAGCATCTGTTCTCGGATTTATTTGTGGGCAGTATTTGTGATGGACTAAGCGTCAGTGGTTAGTGCGTCAGACTCATAATTTCTAGGTCGTCGGAGATTTCTAGGTCGTAGGATTGCTTTTTTTGAGAACTATAGAGCTGTTTTTTGTCGTGTTCTAGCCAGTGTTTGCGAAGCGGAGCTTTGCCTCTGCGCTGAAATTTGTTCTCTAATTTTGTAAACTTAGCAACTTCGGTTGGCATAGTTCTCTTTTTTGTTTACTCAGATGAAAGGTTCGGTTTGTTATATTGGCTGAGTGACCGCGTAGTTGCGGGGGCTATCAAAACAATTTTTAAAAACTCAAACCGGTAGTTTAAGTTGAGTCGGCTTTTTTCATCGCTTTCTGATATCTCAAGTTAGCCTTTATTTTTATGAATTGGCTTAATTTTCTTTTGAATGAATTATTTTTTAAGACAAGACATATTATCGACATTTTTCTCATTTTTTCGAAATAGTGGTTTTCGTCTCATTTTCTGTTGGTGACTTTGATTTATTATGTTTTTAAGCGTAATGAACGTAGTGAAGACTCTTATAAAGGTCTTGCTGATTTTTTTTTTCGTTTTTTTTTCACGAAAAAGTCAATTATTTACAGATGTGCATTCATGCATTTATGAATGCAGTCAGGCAAGTATGCATTTTCGGTGTTCAATTGAAACTAATGTCCTGAAAGTGACGTAAATAGCACTCTCCTAATACGAACGTGGAAATGGCGCGAAAAAACCTGAACTATTTCTACTTTCGAAAGTGGAATTTAATTTTTAGATTTCCCGCGGAATAAAAACTTTACCTATTGATCCAGTTTTCTCTAGTTGGGTTCATCTTATAAAAAAAGCGCCAGTCATAAATTGATATAGAAATTCAAAGAGCTTAAAAGGGTATCTATTTTTTTGACACTCGAAAGTTGAGATTTTTTCAATGAAATTCAGTGTATTTTTTATGTTTACTTGCGTTAATTATTCTTTTCCAGTCCTCGATTGGCTATGTTTTTTGAATCGCAAGTGGTACGAAGCTCCACTTACCTTTGTCAAAACTGTTAATTATATAAAAATTATGCAGTTCAGAGACCTTGATTGTGATATCAAGTAATCATTTTTTTGTTTTCTATGAGTTTATTGACACCAACTGCCAATTATATAATCTATCTATCTATCTATACTATACTATATTTAAATGCTAGTGACAGCTATCTCCCATGTTTAAGTATAATAATTTTGCGAACGATTTTTTTCAAAGAATTTTTTCATCTTTAAGCTATATCATATATTGCAATACTTAAGAAAATTTTTCAATTAGTTTTCCGCAAGGTCATTAATTTTTCAGTTATTTTTTCGAGGCCAAATTAAGTCTGTCTGTCTGTCTCTATACCTGCTTTTTTAATTAATTTGATTATGTCTGTCTACTCTTCTCCTAATTTTTTAACTTTCATCTATCAAATCTTTCATCTATTATATATTTAAATGCGGGCTTCACTTATCTCGCCATGCTTAAGCTTTTTCAACATATTTTTTACGTGTTTAACAAAAGAATTGTTTCACGTTTAAGCTGTATCGTATTGATAAGGTTTTTTTTCAATTTTCCCGTTTAAATTCAGTGTTTATTCCATCTAGTTTGTAATTAACAACCCAATAGTTGGATGTTGTCAGAGTTTTCCCAGGTTTTGCGATTCTGACCACTATATATGAATAACCAAATCCTTGTATTTTTCGAGATATGACGTTTTTTTATGATTTTTTCAAAAAAATTTCCAATTTAAAAAATTCCAATACGTTGAAGATCTCAATCCTGTTGTTGGATTTTGTGAGGGTACTCTCTACTTTCGAAAGTGGAATTTAATTTTTAGATTTCCCGCGGAAAAAAAACTTTACGTATTGATCCAGTTTTCTCTAGTTGGGTTCATCTTATCAAAAAAGCGCCAGTCATAAATTGATATAGAAATTCAAAGAGCTTAAAAGGGTATCTATTTTTTTGAAACTCGAAAGTTGAGATTTTTTCAATGAAATTCAGTGTATTTTTTATGTTTACTTGCGTTAATTATTCTTTTCCAGTCCTCGATTGGCTATGTTTGTTGAATCGCAAGTGGTACGAAGCTCCACTTACTTTTGTCAAAAGTGTTAATTATATAAAAATTATGCAGTTCAGAGACCTTGATTGTGATATCAAGTAATCATTTTTTTGTTTTCTATGAGTTTATTGACACCAACTGCCAATTATACAATCTATCTATCTATCTATACTATACTATATTTAAATGCTAGTGACAGCTATCTCCCATGTTTAAGTATAATAATTTTGCGAAAGATTTTTTTCAAAGAATTTTTTCATCTTTAAGCTATATCATATATTGCAATACTTAAGAAAATTTTTCAATTAGTTTTCCGCAGGGTCATTAATTTTTCATTTATTTTTTCGAGGCCAAATTAAGTCTGTCTGTCTGTCTCTATACCTGCTTTTTTAATTAATTTGATTATGTCTGTGTACTCTTCTCCTAATTTTTTAACTTTCATCTATCAAAACTTTTATCTATTATATATTCAAATGCGGGCTTCACTTATCTCGCCATGCTTACGCTTTTTCAACATATTTTTTACGTGTTTAACAAAAGAATTGTTTCACGTTTAAGCTGTATCGTATTGATAAGGTTTTTTTTTCGATTTTCCCGTTTAAATTCAGTGTTTATTCCATCAAGTTTGTAATTAGCAACCCAATAGTTGGATGTTGTCAGAGTTTTCCCAGATTTTGCGATTCTGACCTCTATATATGAATAACCAAATCCTTGTATTTTTCGAGATATGACGTTTTTTTCTGGTTTTTTCAAAAAATTTCCAAAAACTTAGATTTAAAAAAATTCCAATACGTTGAAGATCTCAATCCTGTTGTTGGATTTTGTGAGGGTACTCTCTACTTTCGAAAGTGGAATTTATTTTTTAGATTTCCTGCGGAATAAAAATTTTACCTATTGATCCAGTTTTCTCTAGTTGGGTTCATCTTATCAAAAAAGCGCCAGTTATAAATTGATAAAGAAATTCAAAGAGCTTAAAAGGGTATCTATTTTTTTGAAACTCGAAATTTGAGATTTTTTCAATGAAATTCAGTGTATTTTTTATGTTTACTTGCGTTAATTATTCTTTTCCAGTCCTCGATTGGCTATGTTTGTTGAATCGCAAGTGGTACGAAGCTCCACTTACATTTGTCAAAACTGTTAATTATATAAAAATTATGCAGTTCAGAGACCTTGATTGTGATATCAAGTAATCATTTTTTTGTTTTCTATGAGTTTATTGACACCAACTGCCAATTATATAATCTATCTATCTATCTATACTATACTATATTTAAATGCTAGTGACAGCTATCTCCCATGTTTTAGTATAATAATTTTGCGAACGATTTTTTCAAAGAATTTTTTCATCTTTAAGCTATATCATATATTGCAATACTTAAGAAAATTTTTCAATTAGTTTTCCGCAAGGTCATTAATTTTTCATTTATTTTTTCGAGGCCAAATTAAGTCTGTCTGTCTGTCTCTATATCTGCTTTTTTAATTAATTTGATTATGTCTGTCTACTCTTCTCCTAATTTTTTAACTTTCATCTATCAAATCTTTTATCTGTTAAATATTCAAATGCGGGCTTCACTTATCTCGCCATGCTTACGCTTTTTCAACATATTTTTTTTACGTGTTTAACAAAAGAATTGTTTCACATTTAAGCTGTATCGTATTGATAAGGTTTTTTTTCGATTTTCCCGTTTAAATTCAGTGTTTATTCCATCAAGTTTGTAATTAGCAACCCAATAGTTGGATGTTGTCAGAGTTTTCCCAGGTTTTGCGATTCTGACCTCTATATATGAATAACCAAATCCTTGTATTTTTCGAGATATGACGTTTTTTTCTGGTTTTTTTCAAAAAATTTCCAAAAACTTAGATTTAAAAAAATTCCAATACGTTGAAGATCTCAATCCTATTTTTGGGTTTTGTGAGGGTACTCTCAGGGGCTGCGAATCTTGCCTGTAATTATGGCTGCTCAAATCCTTGTAGTTTTCGAGATATGACGTTTTTTTTTATGATTTTTTCAAAATATTTCCAAAAACTTAGATTTAAAAAAATTCCAATACGTTGAAGATCTCACTCCTATTTTTGGGTTTTATGAGGGTACTCTCAGGGGCTGCGAATCTTGCCTGTAATTATGGCTGCTCAAATCCTTGTAGTTTTCGAGATATGACGTTTTTTTGGATTTTGAAAAAAAAATTCAGAGAACTTAGATATAAAAAATTTCACAAAGTTTGATATTCCCATCTCTGTGGTGAGGCTCTGTCAGGGCGTCTCAGGAGGTTCGAATTTTGCCTCCCAATAGGACTGCTCAAATCCTTGCAGTTTTAGAGATATGATGATTTTTATGATTTTCTCCGAAGTTTTCAAAAAAAATTAGACGTTGAAAAATTCCAAAACTTTGAATCTCTCAATCGTGTTATTGGAATTCGTCAGGGTACTCTCAGGAGGTTGCAAATCTTGCCCCTGAATATGTCTGCTCAAAATCTTGTAGTTTTCGAGAAATGACGTTTTTTAAAGAATTTTCTCAAAATTTTTCAGAACTTAGACATAAAATTTTTTATAAAACTTGAAATTACCATCTGTGTAGTGAGGCTCTGTCGGAGTTATCTCAGGAGTTGTGAATTTTTCCTCCAAATATGACTGCTCAAAACCTTGCAGTTTTCCAGATTTGACGTTTTTTAGTGATTTTTTCAAAAAAAGTTTTATGAAAATTAATTTTTTTTCAAAGTTTGAAATTCCCAACCCTGTAGTTGTGTGCTGTCAGAGATTGCGAATATTGCCATCAAAAAGACTGCTCAAATCTTGGTAAGAGTAAGAGCACTCTCAGGTTTCAAATCTTGCGTCCAAATGCGACTGCTCAATTGATTTTAGTTTCACAGATGTGACGTTTTTTAGTTCATTTGAAATTTTTTGAAGAACTTATATAAAATTTCACAAAATTTTTGGTTCGTCAAAATTGCATAAAAAACTTGATTAAAAAACTTATAAAATTTGTAATTACGAACCCTGTAATTTGGTGCTGTCAAAGCACTCAAAGAATGCAGATCTTTTTTCCAATATATGCGGTTTATCATGAGTACCGAAGGTGCGTTACACGCTAGTAATCATGAAATTCAAAGACCTTAAATGTGATTTGAGGCCATCATTTTTATTTTTGCTTTCCATGAATTTATTGACACTTTTCCAACAGTATATGAGATCAAAAATAAGTTTTATCCCAAGTATTGTCGGCTTATTTGCCGCGCATTATTGCAGCATGTTTGTATTTTAAATATCAGATCAGTTCGAATTGTTTTTTGTTTGTAATTTTAAAATTCCGGTACGATATAATGTCATTTTTTTCCCGTATTGTTTGCCATTTTTTGGTTTTGTTGTTTAAGAGTCATGAACATAGTGGTGAATAGGTCGTGGGGATTTTTTGTTCGTTTTTATTTTCAGGAAAAAGTCTTAAAATTTGTTCACGCTCAAGCTTGATTTTTCGCGATTTGACTTTTATTTTTATGTTCTTTTCGTTTCCTTTGTTGAAAGGAAGGCAAACTCCACTTTCGAACAGCAAAAATGTAAAGGTCACGTAAAACGGATCTATAATTTTCCCCAGCGCAATATAAAATTTCCTATTGATCTAGTTTTCTTAAAATGGGTTTAAAAGTGTCGATCAAAAATTGTTTTTGAAATTCAAAGAGCTTGAAGACCATTTTTTTCTGTGAAAATTGAAAAAGTGACTAAATAATTGTTTTAATGTTTTTCAATAAAACAATTTTATTGTTTCAAGTGTTCTCGGCTTTGTTATTGCAGGTTCGGAAGTTTTGTTTCGATGCTAATTCAATACTGACATTTGTCTCACTTAGTATGCTTTTCTTAAAACGAGCACCTTTATCTCATTTTCTGACCACTAGTTTGTAATTCTTTTTTTTTGTTTTGCGGAATGTATACTGTTATTATTTAGTTCATTTCCAACGAAGGCGCTCACTCGTAGGTTGAGTATCACTTTATGCAGTTGTTTGTTTCAGGGCAGTGTAAAACGGGCTAGACAAGCTCACGACCAGTCAAAGAAGCTGTTTTCGGGGCTAGAAGTATTCGTTAGGTCGAATCTGGATACCGAGTATTTAATGGCAGCGTCTCAGCTTAAAGAAGTACTTGCTTTGGGAGGAGCCAAAGTTCTTCCTCGAGAACCAAAACCCGCTTCTTTGATCGACTCTAACATGACGATTGGTGATGATTCGAGACCCGAATTTATTGCAGAAAAATCATCGATAAGTGACATGCGGATTATAGTTGTAGCTGGAACTATTATCGACGGAGATGAAAATATAAAGTTTAAGCAGATTATACCAGGATTGTACCACGTGACTGCAAATTGGGTTTTGGGATGCATTGTCACTTTTGCCATCGAATAGGCAGTTAAAAATAATCTTATGAGAAATTATTTTAAAACTCAACGTTCGAGCAAAAAACTTGATGAAACTAATCTAAACTCTTGCGTTTTCTTACTTTGTTGAATCCTTGTTTACGTTTTATTTTTGTGAACTGATGTAAAACTATTGAAATTGAGTGCTTTGCTGCATCGTATGACCATGGTCTATTAATTGTGTTTTTGAGTTTCCCGTCACAGGGAATTTATCGAAAAGTATTGGTTTTGTTTGTTTTTCTTAAATTGGTTTTTAACTGCATCTTTTGAGGTACTTTTTTTATACCGCATAGAATTAAAATTTAGCTACCAGTCGAAAAATGGACCGCGACGTAAGATACTACATCAATAAGTTGATCTCACATTTTAACAAATGTAGGCAGTTGCTGTCAAAATAGAACGGAATGTTCCAAGCGCAGCTAAGTTGAAAATAAGGAAAAAAATTGTAACATTTCATTTTTCAAATTTGGATTTCATTTAATTGATAGAGGAGTATTCAAAATAGTTAGATAGAAAAAAGTGGGAGTGTTTAAAAAGCCGGTAAAAGTTTTCAACATTGAGATAATTTTAATTGAATAGGTAAAAATGCAGCAGAAGCAAAAAAAAATTGCAGCAGGCTTGATTGTCTGCTGCATGATCACTGCTAACCCCCTATGAAAAGGTCAATTTTTGTTTTAACGAGTTGCCTGTCTATTTCGGGTCTGAAAATGCAATGCAGTTTTTCGAACCATGAAATCGTAAGTAACAATTGAGTTTAGAATTGTTTTCACTGAATAATTCACTTTTCTCGATTACACAGTTTCGGTTTGAAAGAATAATGGTTATACTTTGTGTTAATTTGAGAAAAAGTTCAACTCCGTTGAAAACCTAATGCAGAAGCAAAAATTGACATTTTCTAACCCAGAATAAACTGTTTAGTCCTTTAGAGCTAAATTTCATAGAGTGACGCTCTGATCATTTGCTACTGATCCTCGTGAATTTTTTAAAATTTGAAGTAAATGTCCAACTTGGAAACCTTGATGTCCCAGATCAACATGGGGATTAAAAAGCTGAAATTGTAAGTCGAGATGAGTTTTTTTTGGTTTTTAACAGGAAGCAGTCTAAAATCTTCAAGCTGTAACTTAATTATCGAAGCTTGATTCTGAATTTATTGTTAAAAGGGAGGCAAATCCACTATCGAACAACAAAAGTTTAAACATCACGAAAAAGGTTAACGACTTCTAGTTTTGAACGTAAATTTTTAAGCGGATCAAAACATTACCTTTCGAAACAGTTTTCTCAAATTGTAAATATTCATACAAATGTCGATGAACGTACAGGAGACTCTTATAACTGTTTTGGTGATTTTTGTTTGGTGATTCATGAAAATCTTAAAACGCTCTAAAAACCACAGAAGTGCATTCACCGGTTAAAGCATTTATGAAAGCACTTGTGTAAATACGCACTTTGATTCCAATTCTTGTGTGATAAAAACGTACAATGAAATTGTATGGGATCTGGTTAATTTATTTTTAGACTCTTCTAAAAAACTACTCTCTCCTGTTTGTCTGCGTAATACTTTCTACAGCCTTCAAAAAATTCTGAGAGGGAGAATTTTTAACCGCTATTTTTAGTTTTTTTCTTTTCTCGAAAACTGCGGAACCAAATCTGGAATTTATGCTCAATGTAAAGAACGGGTCTGGAGAAGCTTTTCTACTTAAGCAAGCGCATCTAAAAGTTTTTTTGACCGATTTTTGAAACTTTGGTTTTTCTCAAAAACTAGCCTCCCAATTTTGAGATGTGCTTGCAACCGAATTAACCGAAAGTTTTCCCGCATAAATGGCTACTGGCTATTTTTTTTGGAGTACAATTAGGACCCTCGGTAAAGTCCAAATTTTGGTTTTTGACTGTTTTTTAAAATTTTCCTTTTCTCAAAAACTAATCCTCTTAATTCTAAGATGTTGATTTCCATCAAAAGGATTGGTTGTGAGAAGCTCCCATGCCTTAGCAGGTACGCCCAAATCTTTTTATGCCAAACTTTATGACCCTCCGAAAAGCCGAAACATCGGTTTTTGCCCGTGTTCCAAACTAAGGCATTTCTCGAAAACTTTACTCCCAAATCAAATTTTGTTTTAAATGAAAACGACGAGATGTGGGAACCTCTCCTGCAATAGTGGCCTAGTCCAAAATTTTCAACAAAATCAGGTTTCTTGAAAAAGAAAATTTTTCAAAAACTATCGTCCCAGATCTGAGATTTTGAATTCAATCAAAAAATAGTTTGCGTAAAACGCCAATGCATAAACGGCTACGCCCAAAGTTTTCCACAAAAAAGAGCCTTCGAGAAGTCGAATTCTGATTTTTTGATTAACCGTTTTTTTTTTTCAAATTTCTTGACTTGTCAATATGTCAATATGCCACTAGTACTATGAGGGCACCTTGTGAGACACCGCTGCCCCCCATAAATCTACTTCTGGATTGCATTATGTTACATCTTTTTTAAGTCGACCAGCCTTCAATTTTTCTAACGCCGGCTTCGGCTTCAAGTCAAAAATTGAGAGGAACAAAGGTCAAAGTTTTCCAAAAGACCCCAAATCTACCTTTGGCAAGTTTTTGGCAAAAACTGACTGCGGCGCAAAAATTTTAAATCAAAAATGGGGTCATTCATTGTTTTGAAAAAGCTCAGCCTCAGTTGTGGTCATGTTTTAAAAAATTTCCGAGAAAAACTTAAAAT
This sequence comes from Symsagittifera roscoffensis, assembly GCF_963678635.1. Classification (NCBI taxonomy): domain Eukaryota; kingdom Metazoa; phylum Xenacoelomorpha; order Acoela; family Convolutidae; genus Symsagittifera; species Symsagittifera roscoffensis. Next base: position 50,001,028 of record NC_087063.1, on the reverse strand, counting down.
TATCCATGATTGAAGCTACAATGGCTATTTTTTCTTATTTAAGTGAAAACTCATAAAAATCTTACAGAAAATCTGTTTTTTTTAAACAAATCAAGTCGACTTTCAGCTAAGTTGTAAGTTTTTCAAACTTTCTTGTGAACGACGCGTTTTGCAGATGTACCAATCTCGGTTCATCAATATTTAATTTGATATGTCTTCGAACTTGAAGCTAACTGTCACATGGAACACAGCGGAAACTAGGAAACTCCAATCAATCTTTTTTCATTTGAAAAGACAGAAAAACTGATTATTTTAACAAGATCTAACGCATGTGAATAAAAAAATCTTCAGTTCCGCTGACAAGCTTTTCATTAACAGACCTGGTAAGACAAGGATAATTTGACCTAAGTCAAGGCTAACTCGCTCAACATTTCATACGCACCTCAAATATGTTTCTGATAATTAAGAAATAATCGACTAAGAGGAAAGGATTTGACTAACAATCAAGGTAAGACAGAGCTGCTACAGTCTTAGTTACTAATTTACAGTCTTGCATTTGCAGGTTTTTCTGTATTTTTTATGAGAGCTTACGTGCAAAAATTACTCCAACCATAAGGTGTGTACTTTATCAAATAAAACAAAATAACAAATTGATAAATTTAGTTATTTTTCTAGTGTCTTACAATTTTCCCTAAAGTGACACTGAATCGTGAAATAGGCCAGTTTTTTTTTTGGTCGTCCAAAATTTTTTTGGACGATTCGAATCTGATTTAGGTCAAATCCATACAATTTTGGCCAAATTCAAATTAGTCAAATTTACAAAACAGAGCTAGCGGAGTTTGTGTATTTTACGAGACGACGCATAAGATTTTCATATTGATTATCGTTTCACATGCGGTTAAATTTTGACAAACACAATTGAGGAAAAAAAGTTAGGATTTTTTCCAGCGTTTTCTTGGTGCAAAATATTTTACAGTTTCAAACTGAAATTGCACTCTTAAAATTTCATTTCATTTAAAGCAAAATTATGGCGACAAACGGGCTCGATTGTAGTTATTCTTGCATCATTAGTTATTCTTAGTACCCTTATTTTGAACCAAACGAGATTATCCGTTTTCAGAAAGTCATTTTGGTTTGAGCTACTTCAAAATGAATTGGACCAAGAAACGCTAGTAAAAATGAAAACCTTTTTTGTTCTCACTGTCCAAATGAGAGACATAAATTCAAAGCCGTAATTTAGTTACATTACATCAATGCTAAAGAAGCTTGTTCAACTCAAGTTGCAGGTGAAAAATGATTAAGCCGCGAAAACAACGTGAACAAGAAACAATCAAAATTATTCAAACTTATCATCAGAAATCGACAAATTTTTGCTACCTACTCCAAAAAAAAATCTTTTTAAAAACCAAAAAATTTTTTGATATGAGAGAAAATTCATAATTAACGTTTTTTAAAACCACCGTTTTATCAACTGGAATTGATGTTTTATCTATTCGAAATGATTTTATAGATCCGATTTTCTACGAAAAGCGAAATATTCTTAATAACGCTGTTTATATTTAGTCAATTTTTCATGATCAGTAAAACAGTATTTAACAATTTGCTTAAAACCGTACTAAAGATATTGACAACTTGAGCTTGAATGTAAAATGATTTTATAAAATTCTGGGCTTGAAAATTAAGTTCCCAATTAGGCCACGCTCGGTCTAACTTATGCTCGCTGTAAATTTTTTTTTACTAATGCTGAAAGCATAACGCAAATTTTTTACGAGTGGCAAATTATCCAACACCCAACAAAATTGTTTCAAAATGAAATGAGGCAAGGTAATCGGTCGTTTTTCTCGCACGACTGAAGTTTTTAGATTTGATGCTTAACATCCTTCAAAGTTTTTGGTTATTCAATATTTTCTCTAGTAAAACATTTTCGACCTATTTGATGCCGAATTGTACAGGGTTTTGCGCTGATATACTTGCAGGTCTCATTCTATTAGTTATCAACCACTCTTAGGAGTGATTGTAATATGTAATTTAAATGTATCTCAAAAAATTGTTCACGTCTTTTGTTCTATTATAGCTTTTTCCAAAATATGTTTAGATTAAGTGCCTTCCTGGTACGAGTTTTTGGCAAGGCTCGTATTGTAAAGCAAACTAATAAAAATCAAAAGTTGTTTTTTTTTGGACATTTTTGCTTCTTGAACTTAACCAAAATATCTAAATTTGCGAGTCAATAAAAGAAGAAAAACATTCATTTTGAACACCAACTGCTTGTGGTTGCAAAAATATGTTAATACGCTCAAGTAAGATTTGTAAATTAAAGTTTTATAAAATCAAGTATCATTTTAGAGAGTAAAAGTGACTTGATTGATAAATTGTATCCTCATGCGGTATAATCAGTCAAAAATTCACTTGCTGAATAAAGTAAGGATTGTCATAATTAAGGGTTGTCAATAAAGTAAGGGTTTTTGCTTGCTGATTAATGTAAGGGTTATCATTGAATTGTGAAAAAAACACCAGAAGGCCCTAGTTGAAAAACAATGTATCTAGTTTGGAGAAAATCGTTTTAAGTCTTATTAAATTTGAGAGCGAGTTTTTTTTATAAACGGGAAGGAATTGAACGTTTCTCTCCAAATTCTTTTTTTTTAATTTTCAAAAATTCATCATTGCTTGTAATTCCGAAATTTTTTCGACTGGCGTAAAAATGGGAAAAAAAACCCAATGTTGTGAAAATAAAAATAATTACACGCAAAAAACAAATATAAAACAATTTTTTTTACACAATTCATAATTTGCGCGGCAATCTATAATCGGTTCAAGTCATTACAGTTAGGGGTATGGTTGATCACGCTTTATGTATTATGAATTTCATTTTCTTGTTGATTGCCTTATTTCTCAATTGCTTACTTCTATTCTAAGAAATGCAAGGTTCAAATTGTTTTGGTTTTCTGAGAAAAAGCAATCATAAAGATGCTAGTCGATGTATTTTCATACTTTCAAACTTTTATGCTAGTCGGGCAGTGACAACTAGAGGGCTGGATGTTAATTTATCCCTAAAAACTGAAACCGAAAATCACACGATGGTTCTGAATTACAATAAGCCAAAAAGCATAAAAAAACGTTGAGTTAATTTTCCCTCAAGCTAAAATCAGAATTTTTTTTCTATCTTAAAATCGATCCTCCCAGAAAATTGGAATAAAAAATACATTGAAAACTTTAAAATTTATTCTTCTAGAAAAATGAGAAAAAAAAACATATATTGAAATCCATTGTCTTAGGTCCATTTTTTAAAAATCCATTATTAGAATATAGATGCATGAACTGAATGAACGTGAGAATAGCTAGCTTCCCAAAAAACCAGTATAACATAAAAGGATGATAATCAAACATGGATCTTGTTTACTATTTCCCCCTTATTTCGATTTTCAGAAAATCAACTTTGGCTGGCACATTTTTAATAGTTTAAACAATCTTTCAGAAAAGATATTTAATTGAAAATTTTATATAGGAATTATTTAACAAGTGAGTAATACAAATACGAACGCGTGAAAATGAAAACCTTATTAATTTTTGACATTTTTGAAGCCTATTTTATACAGAAATGGTTGTCAAAATAATACATGCATAGGGGAAACAGTTAACAAGGTCCAAAAGAGGGGGAATAGTTAACAAGATCCTTAAACAGTTCAATATTATGAAACACACTACTCCTAGTTGTTCCAAACTAGAACCAAGGTAACGAGCGGTTATAAAACACAACTTAAACATTTTTTAAGCTTTTGGTGATAAATAAATCCAAATACTTATGATAAACCGCTATAGCATGAAAAGATGAAAACTCATATAAGTTTACTCGCTATTAATTGAGCCAATCATTTCTAGTAAAATGCAGCACCGATAAAACGTGGTGGTCTAGCTGCAGAAGCATAACCATTACATCAACTTTTGACAATACTCAATACAGTTTTTGCTCTCAAAAGTTTGATTTTAGCGGATTTGTTTTTTATTTGATCGAGTTCAAATTGTGTGAAAAGATTGAGTTGAAAAAAAAAGCCTTATTATCCAACCAGGTTAACTTACTTTATTGTGTAAAATCTCGGCATCCTGTATCAGTTTATGATTTCATACCAGTTTTTTGAAATTCGAGAACATCCTTTTTTCGGGTGGATAGATTCGTGCTACTTCTTAGTCTTATACCAATCTTAACCTTACTCTTATATCTCCTAGTCTCAATAGATCTAGTGTATACTGGTCTTTGCGAGTTAGTTCTTGGAGTTTTTCCAGAAGGAGAACAACCCGGGATGTTGTTGTTGTTGTTGTTAGCCCACGCGGGTCGGGTTGGGCTCTTCTGTCTCCAGGTCAAGGAACTTAGCAACCTCTACCGGCCGAAGCCACAGGTCTGCTGGGGTGAGTGGGGAGGGGTTTTGGGAGCAGTTGAAAAGGTGACATGTTGTGTGGGGGGCAAGGGAACAGGTTGGGCAAAGGTGGGAGATGGAGCTGTCGAGGCGGGATAGGTAAGTGTTAAGGAGCCGGCTGTAGCCAGACCGGAGTTGGGAGAGCTTACAGCGCGTGGGACGTGGGAGAGATTTTTCAGAGGGGTCAATCTTTGGGGGAGGGATACAAATAACTTTAGACGGAGGGGTTTCGGCTAGGAACTTGGTTACAAGGGAGGTATGGTTGTCTTTTAAAATTGGTTTGTAGTAGTTAAAAATAAAAGTGGAGACTTCGTCTCGGTCGTCCAGAACTAGAGGGTGGTTTGCGTAGACTGAAAAGTCGGTTAAAATTTTCTGGGTGTCTTCTTTGAAGCAGCTTATAATTGAGGGGCGAAGTAGACGGGGAGGAGGGGGATGTGAATGTATAAAATTAATGGGATGGTGGGAACGATAGGTAGAGATAAAAAATTGAGATGACAGAAGGGTATGGTGGTCTTTGACCGTTAGGATTTCAGATTCACTGTGCAGGTGGGCAGTTGAACTCATTAGATTTGATCCAGTAACAACGCGAAGGGATTGGTTTTGGGCAACCTGCAGGCAATTTATGGAGGTGTTACTTGATGCGTGGGACCATGCGGGGGCTGCATAGTCAAGTATGGGGCGAATTAAAGCTTTAAAAGTTAGGAGGAGGGTTTCTTTGGAGTGACCCCAGGTTGATCCTGCTAATGCCTTCAGGATTCCGATCCTGCGTCTGGCCTTTTCAGCGGATTGTTTGCAGTGAGTGGCAAAACAAAGTGTTGGATCAAATGTCACCCCTAAGATTGTTGGATTTTTGTTTAGGGGTAGCGCCTCGTTATTTAAAAGAACACTAGGTGTTTTATTAAATTCTTTGTTATAAGAGGAGAAAAGTGTAACTGATCCTTTAGAGGACGCGAAACTTAGTTTGCGTGAGGTGAAAAAATCGTAGAGCCTTTTTAGGTAGCTATTGAGGGAGTTTGAGGCGATATCAATATTGGCACTGCTTGCGAAGGGGTGGAAATCGTCTGCATACGAAACAAGGTTTACATTATCGGGAGGTGGCGGTGCATCATGGACATAAAAATTGAAGAGTGTGGGTGATAAAACAGAACCTTGGGGTACGCCACAGTGGATTATTCGATGGGGGGATGTGTGTTCACGGAATGAGGTGGCAGCCTGTCGACCATTAAGGTAATTACTTAGCCAGCGGACTAGACTTCTTGGGAGGGGAGTGTCATGAACGAGTTCCACAAGTGAGCGATGACACACCATGTCGAAAGCCTTAGATAAGTCAAGTGTGGCCAGTACCGTACGTTTAGGGGGGCGATTTTGGTTAAAACCGTCTGAAATGTAAAATTCGAGAGTGGAGAGAGCTGTGGTGGTGGAGTGAAAAGGGCGGAAGCCGTGTTGGTGTTTGGCGTTGGGGAGATGTTTGGTAAAGATGGGGTGAACGAGCCTCTCCAGAATTTTAACTGCTGGGCAGAGTAAGGATATAGGTCTGTAAGATGTTGATTGTTTAAGATCCTTATTGGGCTTTGGAAGCGGTGCAATTTTTGAATTTTTCCAAATTTGGGGGATAATGTTTTCGGACAAAGAGATATTAAAAAGGTATGTTAAGTATTGAGTAGCAAGTGGGCCGAGATGTTTAAGATGTATATTACAGAGGCCGTCGGGACCTAGCGCTCGCGATGGTTTGCTGTCTGCAATGGCTTGTTTAGTATTTTCAGGGGTAAAAATTGGGCTGTCTGACAGTGGTAGTTTGGCAATTTTTCTTCTCGTTATACGAAGGAGTTTGTCAGAGGCGTGGGGTCTGGCATTTGTGAATTGTTTGTTAAAAGAGCTGGTAATATCACGAGGTGAGTGTATGGGTTTAGAACCAAAAGTAATGGGGTGTCTTCCTGCCACGGGCTTAGATCCATTTAAGGAGCGTACCACTTTCCAGAACTTTCTGGCACCAGTGCGGTAGTCGCAAGTCCGGAGGAATTCTCGCCATTTATTTTCTTTGTCCTTTGCTGTCTGTTTCATGAGTCTACAGTTCAGTTGGGATATGACTTCTGGGGGGAGATTTTGTTTTCGGCTTAAATCTCTTTCGGCGGCTAGGGCAGTGGACTCGGGGGAAAGAGAGGGAGTGAAGTGGCGAATACGGCCAGCGGGGATGTGGTGGCGTGCTGCCCTGAGCACCAGGTCCCTCAAGAATTTCTCTCCAGCGGCAACTCCGGAAGGTGGAACCGCTGAAAAGAAACCCTCCTCAATTTCCTCTGTGAATTTGATCCAATCTGCTTTTAAAAAATTTACAAAAGTCCTTTTAGGCGAAAAATTTATAAAATCATCCAAGGGTAGTTCTAGAAGAATGGGTAGGTGATCTGATCCTAGAGATTTAATTGGGGTCCATGATGTGGAGAGTAAGAGCGATTGGGATGCGAGGGAAATATCTGGTGACGAGAGTTGGTTTTCTGAGTTAAAAGGGACTCTGGTTTGTGTGTCATCATTTAATGGAGCAAAGGTGGATTCGGTTATTTCATTGCTAAGTACAGAGCCGCGTTGATCTTCCTCGATGTTGGAGTTCCATAGTTGTGAATGTGCGTTGGCATCTCCGAGTACTAAGGCGTCCCCAGGTTCAAGTAGTTCGGCAAGGGACGCAGAGTAACCAGGGGGACAGCTCGAGCGAGGGGGGATGTAGAAATTATAAATACGAAGCTTGGATGAACTGGCTACCACTGATATGCCCATAGCCTCTAGTGTTCCATCGTTGTTAATATTTATTTCTTCGTATTGTATCGACTCATGTATGGCTATGAGAAGACCGCCCCCTTCTTTTTCTCGATCTTTTCTAATTAAAGTGTAGTGTGAGCCAAGTGAGGGGTTTCGAGATTTCTTTCTTAATTTAGTTTCTTGGAAGACAGCAATATGAATTTGATTTTGAGATAAGAAAGCAGCAATTTCGGGTGCTTTTCCGGAGATACCGTTGCAATTAAATTGAAGGATTTTTAAAAGGCCTTTGGCAGGGTGTGGTGAACTATTTACATTATTAACAGCAGTATGATTAAAATGGTTGTTTGAACTTGAGTTATTTACACTATTTACACGATTACGATTTGCGCGATTTTGGGAGGAGGAATTATTATTCGAGGAGGTGGGAAGGGTGGGAGGGGGAGGGGGGTTAGGGAGGTGGGGTTGGGGGGCGGTTAGGGAAGTTGAACAAGTTTGGGAGTTGGGGGTGGTCAAGTTAGAGGACCTGGTGCCTGGGGGAGGTAAAATGTAGGTAGAGGTACAGGTAGGGCAATAGTAGTCAAGGTGGTGTTGGTTAAGGTGGGTAAGACCACTACATTTAAGGTGAATGTAACCACAGATGTGGCACCAGACGCTGGGCTGGGTGCGTTTGATGCGGAAAGAGCAAGGGGAGCAAAAGTAAGGCCCTGGACCAGGGTTTGGATTAATGCCGGAGCGGAGTAGTAGTATAAGGATGAGCAGACGGAGCAGCCTGGCCGGCTTCAGACGCTCCGTAACCGAAAACCCGGAGACTTCGGAGCTTCTCCCGACCCAATGGGAGGGGGGGCTTGACGCCATTTGCATCTTGGTGGGGCCCAAGATGTCGGATCCACCACTGGAAGGCGGCGTCGTCTGAACAACCCGGGATGACCGAAACTTCGTATCATACAATTCCCATATATGAGAAACTTCTTGTCATACAATTCCATACAATGCCATACGTACAGAACATTGTATGAAATCTCTATGATAAACATTTTTCCATAAATGAAAATTGTATGATAGGTGTTTTTCCATAAACCAAAATGTTTGATTTTTTCTTTCTAAATTTTTTTTTCTGAAAAATTTTTGGTTGTGTTTGCAGCCAAACACAAGAGACAAAGACCTTGGTTACTCAAAGCACCAAAGGTTGGACGGTCTTTGCATTTGCAATGCTTAGAAAACGACCTGAGTTAGGCTGTCTTTCACAATTGATATAAAAAAAGTAACAAACTTTTAACTTTTGGCAAAATTTTTTAATGGTGATTAATTTAAATTTTTGATTTTTTCAAATGATCAGACATTGATCAAGGCATATATAAACACCCCATACAAAGGAAATGGGAATTTTCAGCGTTTTTGAAAAAAAAATTAAGTCAAAAGAAAGTAAAAGCCAATATTATTGTATCCAGGACTACGTTATGCACACAAAAAATTAAAATTTGCATGCAAAATTTTTTTTTCGAAAAATGTTTGTTTGCGTACGAAATTCGATTTGCGGTCGAAAAAAACAAAAAAATTTCTGGGCCAAATTTTCAAAATAACTTGAAAAATTTTTTGTGTCGCCATCAAAAAAATGCCAGTCATACAATTTTCATATATGGGAATTGTATGACAAGCATTTTTTTCAAAAAACGAAAACCTCGATTTTTTTTACCAGACTGTTTTGTTAGAATCAAACAGCCACAGAAAAAAGTTTGTATCTTTTTTCAACCATTTTTAGAAATTGTATGAAATTATGTTTAAATCCATTTTTTCTCGCCAAAACAAAATGCATTATAATTCATTTTGAATCCATTATAATGGATTTTATAATAAGTAGGAAATCAAAATAAAATGGATTATTTTTCCAATTTATTTTTGTTTCGCGAGTCGTGCAAAACTTTGCAAGAATTTCAGCAATTATCAAGTGAGTGATGTGGAAACTTTGCAAAGCGAGTGTACGGCCTGGCCTAATCCATTTCAAAACCTAAACTCAAACTGCAAAAAGATTACGTTGAGCTCTCACCCCCCCCCACCTGAACCCACATGCCCCCTCCCCCTACCACATACCCGCTCCCCCACCTGAACCCACATACCCCCTCCCTTGACCTCAAACATCATACCCCCTCCCCCACCTGAACCCACATACCCCCTCCCTTGACCTCAAACATCATACCCCCTCCCCCACCTGAACCCACATACCACCCACCTGAACCCACATACCACCCACCTGAATCCATTTACCCCCCACCTGAACCCACATACCCCCCACCTGAAACCACATACCCCCTTCCCCACCTTAATCCACATACCCCTCCCCCACCTGAACCCACATACCCCCCACCTGAAATACCCCCCCCACCCCCACCTGAACCCACATACCCTACCCCCCCCCCCACCTGAACCACCCACATACCCCCCCCACCTGAACCCACATACCCCCCAACTGAAACCACATACCCCCTCCCCCCACCTGAATCCACATACCCCCCCCCCCCCCACATGAACCCACATACGGCCGGCCAACCCCCCCCCCCACCTGAACCCATATACACCCCACTTCACCTGAACACACATACCACCCCCCCACCTGAACCCACATACCATCCCCCCACCTGATCCCATCGCCCCCCCCCCCCCTCCCACCTGATTCACCCGCCTTTTCTTTAAAAAAATATTGTGTTTTTTTTTACCTTTTCGTGTTTCATTTGGTTTCAATGAAATTTGAAAGTGAGTTTCAAAAGAATAATTTATCCAATTTTAATCTGGGTTTAATCCAAATTGCGTACCGTGGGACTTTCAATTTCATGCTGTTGGTTTTGTGGCGTTAGTAAGCTGCGTTGGTTAGTCTAAGGTTACTTTTTTAATTCCTTTCAACCGGATTAAAGGAGAGTTTGAAAAGCGTGAATACAAGTTTTAAAAGTTGATAAAAGATATTATCAGTGAGATTTGAAAGTAGATATTCGTTTATTAAACATTTTCACATGGGCGAGTTGTGCAAGTTTGGTGAAAAGAGTGCGTGATTTGTGGGCGAGTAAAGAGACTATTTGAAATTCACAAAAAAGCTCACATAAAAAAGTTAGTTTCATGTAATTTAATTTCAAATTTATTAATTTACTGCTTAAGTTTTTTAACTTTACTGCAGCGTTATCAATTTACTGCTTTTGTAATGGAATTTACTGCGTTTATTAATTTATTCGCATTGTTAAATAGAAGTTCAAAAAGCTTAGAGAAAAAGTTTGGTGCTTTTTTATTTGTTTTTGTTTCTTTTACGTGAATGAATGATGAAATATAAAAAAGAAATGTGAGCAAAACATAAAGAATAGTGAGTGTTTGGTTTTATTTTGTTAGTTTAAATAAATATATTTATACTTACAAAGGTTCTTCAAGATGAAAAAGTCCATTGGGGAAGTTAGTTTGCACTGTGTCTGATGTTACGATTAGTTTTGCAGGCATGCTGATTATGTTTTGAGTTATGAGCAGAGGCCAGAGAAGGTCCAGCGCCCTGATGATCTTTAGTTCTTCAGTTTGTAGTGAGAATTCATGACTTGTGTTCTAAATTAATTGATATAATTTGTGGTTGATTTTATTGTTGTGAATGTATTCTACTGTGGTGACTTCAATGGGCAGTTTAAATTCTTTGAAGACTAATAGTGGGCGGGTTTCGTCAATGGAGAAGGATTTGTTTAGTCGGCAAAATTTACAAATCTGGCGAACGGGATCATAATTACGGAGGATGCCGTGGAGGTTAGTCTATTTATTTATGTAAGCGAAATTTAAAAATTATGGTGAAGTATACTCCGAATTTATAAACATAAAGCGATGTTATGGGTTACGTGTTGGTGTGTTAGTTGTGTAGTTGTGTTGTATAATTTTAAAGTATGTGTATGTGTGAGTTTGTTTTGTTCCTTGCATGATTTCATGTGAACAAGGTAGATTTCCTCAGGTGTAATAAAGTGAAGTGGTGAAATGTTAGTGCGAAATGATTAAGTTTGTTAAAGTATGATTCGTAAGCTTTAGTGTTTTTTAATGCGGTAGCTTTTATATTATCAAGTTTTTTGTTAGTACTATCTATGTGAAATACATATTCAGATTGAATGAAGAATTTGTTTGCTAGTTGAGGGTTAGTATTGGGATGTTCCTCATCCGGGGTATCTTCCATATATCTACTTATTGCATAATCATAGTGATTTAATGAGAATCTGTTAGCGCGCTGTGCAATAAAGCGATGTAGCGTTTGGTTTACTCCAATTGTTGTTAACTATTTTTCGTGAAGTGCAGTTGTTAGTTCATGAAGACGAGATTGGCATAGTTCGCAGTCTTCTGGGGTGTTGTATAGGGGAAGGGCTAATGGGTTAGTGAAATGGTAGTATGAAGTCCAAGAGAGTGTGAAAAACAGGCAATAATCATCAACGTATAAGTTCAGTTGGTTGTCGTTAGTGGTCGTATAGCAAGTATATTGGGGGAAAAATGAGAAGTTATGAACTAAAAATTCTTTTGTGATAATATGTTGTGCATCAAGGGCATATTGTCGGGATGATTGGGGATGTCTAATAAAATATTGGGGTGAACGATTAGAGTGTTTGCGTTCAAAAAGTCTATCTGCTCCGGTGGGTCCTGTATCAGCTGAGTGACTTGAGGTCTCGGATGTTGAGGCAGAGTGTGTTAGTTGGTGAAATGTTAGGGTATTAGTTGTGTTTTGAATGTGCTTTGGTAGTGTTATGAAGTTGTGTTACTCATTCTCCAAATGGTTATCTGGTTAAATGTATGTGCGTGTGCACCGTGTTACGGGCATTTATTGTCTAATTTAATATGAACTTGGTGTCTTTCAAGTTCTGCGTGATGTGCAGAGTCTGATAAAACTTGAAAATTTACTAATTTACGATTTGTGCCCCCTATTTGTGGTTATTTTTATTCCTTGTAATTTTTCGTTTCTGAGAATTTTTCTGTAAGTTTATATCCTGTTAGAGTTGTAGCTCCTGCTTTTGAGTAAACTGTTGATACTATATTTGTTAATTCTGTGTTTTGTGGTTCGGATTCACATTGTGTTACTTTATTCATAGCGTGTTTATGTAGTTTTTTATGTTGGTTTTCTTCACAATCATAATGTTTAACCAGAAGGTCTTTTGGTCCTATTCGAGAGCAAGGTTTTTCATGAGATGTGGGTTCTAAAGGTACGGGGAGGAAAAAATTTTTGAGGAAGAAAACTATTAAAAGATTTATTTTTATGACAATCCTGAATATGGATTGTAGAATGTTATATAACCTATAGTCTTTTTTGTATAACTATCGTATTTATAGATAAGTTCTGTTGTGATAAATGGAGGGGGTAAGGATTGAGCAGTTATATTTGGTAGAGATTATGTTCGTGGGTGATGAACTAAATTGTTTAGTTTTACTGTTATTTCGAGTTTAAGTGTTAATTTATCTTGACTAAGGATTTGTAAATTATGTTCTTGTATATCTCTGTGAATGCCGTGTCTGTATTGTAATCGGTTTTTTGCTCAATGATGTAGTCAAATACTATCAACATGTTGGCCAAAGAAGGGATGGGGTGCTTCAAATGTTATCCAATCTAATCGTAAAGGTATATTTATGCTTAGAACTTCTCAATATCGATCGTCTAAATTAGTAGAAAAATTTAGAGGGAACGTAAATGTTGGTGTTTGACCTATTATTGAAGGTGTGGATGGGAGTGATAGGGTGTCTGGCAATGATAAAGTGGTGTCGGAGGAAATATCTATGGGTTCGTTTACTTTGTTTGGTTCGCCTGTGGGAGAATGCTTGTGTCATCCAATGTGGAAGACGTTGTGTTGACGCGGGAGGATTAAAAGGATTTGTCCAGAGATTGGTGTTGAACCTAATTAGTCTGAATGGATATTTGGTGTATTTTGTTGGGAAATTGTCTGTAGTGATGGGGGTACTTTGAATTGCAATATTAGAAAGATCCAAAGGGGTCGAAGAGGGTGATGAAGGTATATTAAATTGAACTTTTGGTATTTCAAGCTTTCGATTTCTTCGAAAGTGAATAGTTTGTCTATCGATTGTAGATGTTAAATTCTGGTTTTGGCTTGGATGTCTAGTTCTGTTGAGATCTTATTCAAGTGAGGGGTAAAGGTTATATAATGGTTCGTATTGTGGTTCACATAGGGGTGCTTGGCGAATAGCAACCCTATTAAAGGTTCGGGAAATGATGCGTGTCTTTCTTCAAATGTATAGGGATTTTCTTGAAATGAAATGCGTGTAGATGATTGAGTTTTTTTTTTACTTGATATAGCCATTGTTGGGGGGGGGGGGGGTTTGGGTTGTATTGGGTGGCGGGGACTGTTCAGTCGGTTGTTGATCAGCAATTTTGAACTTTTTTTTAATTAAACCTTTAAACCTATGTTGTTTACATTTTTCTTTGATGAAAAAATGATCAGGTGAATTGTTGCTAATGCGAAGGTAATTATTGCCTTTTTATGCATTTGCAAATTGTTAGGATTAGGATAACTATAAAGATGACAAAAAATACAAGAAGAGTCAAAAAGATGTCTGTCTTATTAAAGAAATGTCTTAGAAACAAAATAGTCGTTGAAACCTTTTTAATGAGTAGTTGGTCAATGAATTTTGACAAGTTGTGGTAGGTTTTTATGGGGGAGTAGGAAATTATAAATATGCTGCAACAAATTACGAAAAGGAGCACTGCTATTTATAGTGTCGATGCTGAAAAAATACAAAGTTAGGAAATTGTTACAAAAATTAAAAAGAGAATTGAAATGATTAATTTGAGATAGTGAACTGTGTTCGAGAGAGGCATGTGAAAAGTAATTTTTTTTTTCTGGGTTGGAAGCAAAGTGTGGTCGAATTATTTATTGATTTTTGACAAGTGGGTTGGATATGGAGAGTTTTTGGTGAAGTAAAGTCTGGGGCTTAGGAAAAGACTTCTTAGTTTTGTTTTGTTTATTGGACGGTTGGGGGTTTTTTGAGATTTTTCACGTCTTTAGACTAGATGATCATTTCTAAATCTGTCTTTAGGCTTCTTTGATTTTTCACTTTTGAGGAAATGTTGGGTAAAAAATGATAAAATATCGTTGATTTTTGTACTGAGTGATAGAAAGAGGATTGTAACTTTTATCTGGTATTTATTTAGGTTTTGAAATATAAGGGTTTGCTTCTTTTTGACCTGGAGGTCTTCAGATTAAGTTTTAGATCTAATTGAAGTTAGAAGTTGGTCGATTATGGATAGTGGTGTCTGAACGGGGTGATGTTTGAAACGATTTTAGTTGATCAAATTCGAAATAGTTATATCAAGATTGAGAATTAAAAGTTCTGGGTAAACAATTATCCAAGTATGATGAATATAAGTTAATTAATCAGGAGGTTTCTGAAATTCTAGTTTCTTTAATAATTCAGATTATGAGATAAAGATTTTGTAATCTTTCCTGGGTTCATTTCTAAGATGCAATGGTTGGCGTTGTTGTGATTTTTTTTGTTTCTGGTATTAGGAATTTTTCTTTTAATTTGCGAATAGTCCTTTGTTTTTGAGATATTTGGTTTTTAGGATATTTTGTACTTTCTTTTTGAATTTTTTCGGTGGTTGCATTTCAATGTGTATCGGTTAAAAAAAATAAATGATCAGAATTTTGCGGGTTTTGCTCTTTGTTAATTTCTGTGTGATTTTCAACAATATTTTATCCTGTGGAGGAGTATAAATGTGTTAGTTCGCAGAGAGCGTACTGTTTTGGATAATATGGTGAAGGATTGTTTCTATGTTGAATTTTTTTGTTGTTGGGATGGATAAGTTTACAAGTAACATCTGTGGGTTTTTCGAGTAGTTGAAATGGTCCTTTTCGGATAATATTCATTTTTTTGTATATTTTTTTCTGGGTTATAAAATTTGGTATTACGACATATGTTACTGTTTTTAAATTATTTGCTGGTGTGAACTGTGATTTTATTTGGGATTGAACATTTTGTCTTTCTACTAGTTTTTAGCGATTTTTTGATAAATTTCGTTATGTTTTCTATCTCGGTTTAAAATATATTATGTATGTGTTCGAGAGGACAATTTAAGATTCGTGGATGATGCAAATCATCTTAGTCATGTGTATGGAGTGGTAAATTGTAAAAAATTGAATCTTTTGTAGGTTGACAATCACCTTGTGCATTTTGTGAGTTTGCTGTGAACATTATCGGCTTACGTGGGTTTGGTTAAAAACCATTTCATATGGTGGTAATCCAAAATTGGGTGATTTTTGAGAAGTAAAGGCTAGTGGGAAAAACTTAACGCAGTTGACCATTCTGTATATTTTGTGTCATTTTCATTTATAAATGAAATGTTCTTGTAATGAACGATTCATGCCTTCTACTAAACCATTAGTCCATAGGGCATGAAATGGTCGGAGATTTTTTAAATGTTATAAAAGTGACATAATGTTATGAGTTCCTTGTTTAGGAATTCAGATCCATTGTCTGGGACAAGGATTTCTGGTTATCAAAATTTTGCTATCCAGTGTTGGTAAAGAGTTGTGTAGGCAAATTAAGCATCACAATGAAGTACATGGTTGAGTGCTACATAATGAGTCAAGGCATCAACTATTACCATTGTGTACGAATTTCCTTTTGCAGAAGGTGATACGGGGCCTTTTGTGTCAAGTGATAATCTATGGTTGAAATTTAGACTTTGTCCTTTGAAGTCTTGTTTTTCTGCTAATTGTTTTTGTTGTGGAAATGCCTTATTTAATTGACATTTTGTACAAGCATTGCATAATATTTTTATCCAATAAAAGTCTTTGAAAATAAAAAACTTTGAATGAAGTTTGGAAATCTTTTTTTTTGTGAACCTGCATGTTCTTTTGCATGGAATGTGAAATGTGAAATGCAATTAAAATCATGCTCAATGGTAGACAGGGTAATTTTGTTTCCGGAATCTGATCTTCCAAATGATCGGTGTTTTCGTTGATTGTTGTATTGTTGAATTTTCGGAAATATCTAAGAAGTGTTTTATTTCCTAAGAGTATGATATCAGCTTTTATTGATTTTGTTTTATATTTGTGCCGAGATTTAAGTTGTCTATTTGTGGGGTAAGAGTTTTGATACTTTTCTAGTAATTCTAGTGTCATTTTTTCTGTGGTTGGAAGAAAGATATTTTGATTTTCGTTTTTGGAGAGAGGTATATTATCAAGGGGGTCTTGCAAGTTAAAAATTTTATTGACAGTAAATTTTGAATTTAAATCAGGAGGTGCCGGTAAACTTACGTTATCTGTTCAATTTTCTTTTTCTATTAGAGGGAATAATTTTTCCTATGTATCTTTTGTTTTGATATTTTTTGTTGGGTTTTTTTATCAATGACTAAAATGGTGTTGATTGAAATTTGTTTTTTTTTCTAATAAACCTACTTCGTAGTGGTTATGTTGACAATCAAGGCATAGTGGGAAATGTTCTAAATTTTTAATTTGTGAAGTGTCTGGGTCGGTCTTTACTGCGTTCTAGCATTCTAGTTGTGGTGATGTTTCGTCTTTTGCAAGGAAGAATTTTATAAATTCTGTCATTTCTACGGTTGTCTTTTGTGTAATCAATTCAAATGGTGTGGTGTGTTTTGACTAAGTGTATTTGGTAAAGCAAGGTTTTTTCCTGCTGTCCAAACCAAATGTATGTTTCGAAATTTCATCAGGATAAGTTGAAATCTATAAACTCTATGGTTTGAATTTGATTTTTATGTAAATAGAAAATTGTTGGTTTTTGATATGTGAATAGAACTGTTGGGTGTTTTGATCCAAGAATTAAGAGTTAATATTCTGTGAGTGTTTATATTATGGCTGTACATTCTCTCATAAGTGCAGAGAACCTAAGTTCCGCTTGTTTAAAAAGTCTTCAATGCGCTGATATGAGGTTAATTTTGTTTGTACCTTCAATTGATTGTAAAAGTCCTGCACCAAGTCCAAAGCTTGAGGGGTCACACATGGCGTAGAATTGTTGATCTGGTTCTGGGATTGTGTTTGATATTTGTTTTGTGAGAATAATTTTAATTTAATCAAAACGCAAAACGTTTTTGACGTTCCAATTTCCATTCAAAATTCTTTTGTTGTCGAAGTATTTTATAGAATGGTCTTAAGTATAGTAGCATTTTATAAATACGTTTACTCGAAAAAATAAACGTTTCAAAAAAATCTAGGATTCTCTTTTTGTTAGACGGGGGTAAAAGCGTTAAAATCGTGATTTTAAGGAGTAATTGTACTACCTTCGATCATATGTCCAAGGAATTTAACACGAGTGAGAAAAAACTGTGATTTATCTGGGGCTGCTTTCATGTTTTCTTTCAGTAAATTTTGGTGATTTTTTGCTATGCTTTGAGCATTTCTTGTTTTGTTTGTGACTGTATGAAAATATTGAAAAGAAATGTGACAACATTTTTGCTAAGAAAGAGTGGTCTAAAATTTTTGCTCATAAAGGCTGAAAAAGCTGCAGGTCCTATGGAAATTCCATAGAATAGTCTATTAAAATCGTATTGTTGGTTTCCAATAACGAATTGTGTGAGTTGACGGGATTGTTCGTCTAATGGCTTTTTGTTGTATGCACTGTTCTTATCAAGGGTTTAATATTGTCCGTTAATTTTTTTGAGTTTACTTGGATTGGATCTATGGGCCAAATGCCTTTCAGTTTAATCGTCTGGGGAATGGAGGCATCTTGCGTCTAGGATGATTTTTAATGATTCGGTTTTTGCGAGAATAATGACGGGATTGATAAAAGCGTTTCCTTTTGGTTGTTGTTCTTTATTTACTGGTGATTTGATATCATATTGTTGAAGAATGTCTAGTAATTTGGTTATTTCATCTTGTAAATGCATTGTTACTTTTTTTGCTCGGTCTTTTTCCAAAACTGCGCCAAGTTTAAGCGGAAGGTGTAATGGTGAATGTTTTTTCCAACGTCAAATTTATATGTAGCGTAGACCATTGATTATTTTAATATTAGTTCTTGTTGAATCATTTGAGAATTTTGAAAATTGAACATTGTGAGATATTTTTGTTGTTCATTCGTATTTTTTCAAGTTTGAAATGTAGGTTTGAATTAAGGTGTTTTTGTGAAATAATCCATGTTTCGCTTAGAATCATTTGTAATAGTTTTAGTAACTAGTTCTTCGTTAAGAATAGTTGATTGGCAATTGTCTAGTAGCTTCAAATTATTATTTACTCTAAATGCTTTTTCTTCTGTTTTGTGAAATGTTGTATTGGTTTCACAAGATCCAAAAAGTCCTATAGGTAATGTGATTTTGTTTGGTCAGTTGCTGTATACGTGTAGAGGTATCACATCAAAGTTTGTATCTTTTGCGTATTTGATGAATGAATTTATTGTGCTCCAATAATTTTATGAATTGGTTTATATTAAAGGTCGGACTTGTTTAAATTTTGTTTTTTTTTATCAATTTTTTGATGTACTTGAATTATATAGAAGTCATGTGTTTTTGCGTTGTTGGCTATATATAGATATAATTTTGAGAAAAAAATGAAGTTTGTTTTTTGAGTCTTTGGAAAAGTGTTAAAGATGTATTTTTTAAATCTTTTAATTGTAAGTTACTATTTAGGATTTTAATGGATGGGATATATTTTGTGATGAATGATATTCCAACGGTATTAGTTTTTATATCTGTTATATAGAATTTTCGCTTGAAGGGTTTTTTAAAAGCTTATTTTGTTCCATTGTTCTGGTTTGAAAAAGTTTAAATTGAATTTTTCGATAGTTTGTAAGACTTCATCCTTCTGCTGTGGCTAGTTTACTTGAGGTTTTTGATGATTTGAATTTCATTCCCTGTTGGAATGTTTATTATATAACTGCTCCTGATTCTATCAAAAAAAAAATTTCAAGATCTGGCGATCCTTATAATATACCTGCTCCTGAATCTTTTAAAAAATCAACTTCTGGTGATTGAAAGTTTTTTTTGGCTCTCTAGTTGGAGTGGGATTGTCCAACTCTTTTTTTTGTTGTTGTGTCTCATTCGTGGTGTTTTGATATATTTTGTTCATATTTGAAATAATATCAATAACATGTGGTATATAGTTTATGGTAGTTTGGCTATTACTTGGTCCTTCGAGATTAGAACTGTTTGCATTGTTTTGGGAATACATCGAATCTATTGGTGTTTTGTATTCATATTCAACGTGCCGAATGTTTATTAAAAGCGATTATTGTGTTTCATTTTTGTCATCTGTAGATTCACTAAATTTTGAGCATTTTTTCTATGTGGTGATTGAGAATAGTTTCTCTGTCTGTTTGGATAGTTGTTGCTTCAATTCCTAAAGTTATTTCTGGATCCAAGATTTTTATTGTTGTAATATGGTCTTTTGTTAGAGTAATTCCGTGATCTATTATTCGAATAGTTTCGGTTTCCATCGTTTGAATAATTTTAATTTCGATTGTAAGATGATTTTCTTGTACAATCTTTAGAAAAGTACCTCTTCCCAGAAAACGATTCCTTTCATAGTTCTATTAACTACTTCTAGTTGAGTTTGATCTTGAGTAATTATTTTGATTATGGCTCTTCTGACTATATGATCTACTATATCTATTTTGTGAATAATATTGTGAGTTCCTTCTGTCCGGGGATCTTCTGCAAAAATTTTTTCGATAGGGAGATTATGATTTGTAAATGTTGTAGCTATATGCAAGTGGTTTTCTTCAGCTTTTTATTTTGAACGTTTTTGATTGGTTGATCTTTGTATTTTTCATGTATTGGTAAAAATATTTATTTGGTTCTTTGTGTTTTTTTGTGTTTTTTTGGTTATCCTGTTGTTTTTTCTGCATTCAGCAATGCTATATCCATATCTACGGCAATAGTTGCAACTATTTTTGAATGATAGTTTACGTTTGAAGTTTGGGTTCTTTTCATAAATATTTAAAATCCAGGTAATTTTTTCTGTCAATTCATTATCAGAATCTTGGATATTTTTATTTTGTGGAGTTGTTGTTTGGATATTGTTTACTTATTGTAAATTTAAATTGTCTGTCTCTTCTATTTTCATTATGATTTCAGCTTCCTATAGTTTGTCTACTAATTTTCGAAAATCTTTATCGGGTTCTTCAAACGATTATGGATGTGATGCTCTTTTATTTATTGCAATTTTGCGCAGTTGTGGTGTTAGAGTCATCATTAAAAATTCAGTCGTTTTCGTATTTTTGTAGTCATGCGTATTGAGGGAGTATGATTTTCTTAATAAAGTTTCCATTCTTACTGCGATTTGTTTTACTGTTTCGTTGGGGGATCTACGGATTTCGTCACACGGAACTTTTTGGTGTTGTTTGTTTTTTTTTTCGGAATCAAACGTTTTCGAAAATTCCTTTGTGAATCGTTTCCAATCCGATTTAATGTCTATACGTAGAAGTGAAAACCATTTTTGAGCTGCACCATCAAATGTGGTTTGGACTAGAGCTGTACGTCTGTGTATTCACTTTTGATGGAGGTGTGTATTTACTGGTTCTAGGCCTATATTTCAGATTAAATTTGCTGTAACGCCATTTAAGTCGTCAAGTACTGAGTATTTAGAGTCTGTTCCTGTGAAAACCATGAGTGATTTTTTAGAAGATTTGGATAATCTACCCATAAGCTATGGCTCATTGTCATTTGTAGTGATTCTGCTGCATTTGGTAATTGTGAAAAACTTGTAAGTTAGGTCATTGTAATCTCATTTTGTTGAAGATAAAACGGTAATGGAGTTTCATTTTGCACTTGATTAGGTTGATATCTTTGGGAATTTATATGATTGTATTTTAGTATTATATGATGCCAAATTTTGTCTTTGAGGGAGAGATTGTTTTATTTGTCGTGTTTGTTCGGAGTACATGTGGGTTTCAAAAATATCTGTTTGAAAAATTTTACCTAGTTGATCTATTTATTCCAGTTGTTATTTTGTGGATGATTACTATACTGTTGATGTTTTTGATTGAAGTGGTCAAGTAGTCTTCATCTTCTGAATAGTGTGACTGATTTCTTGTGAATTGTTTGTTTGTTGGTTATCTGTTTTATTGGTTAATTTTAAGTGCGGTCTGCTGTAGTTTTTTGTGGTTGCTTAATGAAAACGGATTAGGGAGCTGATTGTAGTATTGTATATTGTAATTTTGTTTTTGTATTTGATTCTGATGACCTGTTGTGTAAGGGGGGTTTGTAATTGGTATATTTATATTAGGTTTTGCGAAAAAATTATAATTGTGAACTGCGAATTTATTCCTATTTTGATACTTTGTTTTTTTGATTGTCGTGAATTGGTCATTAGTCTATATGTTTGATAATCCATTTGTGAATAATATGGAAGAACAGACAGTTTTACTGTTATTGTATAGTTGTTTGTGGAAATGGAGTATTCTTATTGTATGCTACCGTAAGTGTTGGATGAATAGGAGAAATACTCTGTTGTGTTGTTGTAGGTATTGTTTCAACTATTTCCCCGTTTACAAAATGTGTCGGAGTTTGAATATTGTGTTGCGTAAGATTTTTAGTTCCATTAAGGGTTCCTTATGTGTTTATAAATGTTGAATTTAAACTATTTTTTCCTGTTCTATTGTTAAACAAAAAGTTATTATTTAGGGAGGGGGTGTTGCATCAATAGTGAGTGGAGTAACTCTTAATTTGTTTTTTTTTTACAGAGACAGTGGCGACTGATGCACTTAAGATATCAGTAGTGATGTTGACAAATAAAAGATGAGAGCATTCAGGGTCCCAAACATAATCTGTTTGATCTGCTAGTATAGTTTCGTCGTCTGATAATTGTGGTCGGAAACTCTTTCTTGATCTTGAAATGAAGTCTAAATTGAGAAAAAAGTAGTCTGAAGCATGCTAAGACTCGTTTTAGACCATGTTTTACATTTCGTGATTTTTCATTATTTGTGAGTGTTTTACGAACTGTATCGAGAAGTTGTGAGAAAAGGTTAATTTCTTGTCTTACAGTTGCATGCCGAGATGTTTGAGGTGGTGATTCGTTTACTTTTTCTTTTTGTTTTAATAAAGATATAAGACAATAAATAATAGAGAAAACATCGTTTGTAAAGATTCCATTTGCTCCTTGTGAGTTTTGATGTTGTGTTTTCTTTATATATTCTGTAAAAACTTTTGAGAAGTCTAAATCTATGTCATCTGTTTTATTTGATGTGGTGTTTGATTTGTTTGTGATGGCAAGATTTCAATACTGAATATTCCGTAATGTGAGTGATATTACAGATGCCTTTTAAATAGTGGTCAAGTATTTGTCTTCTAATTCTTTCTTCGGGAAATTCCTGTTTACATGGGTTTTTTCCTTTTTCGATTGAATTTGGAATTGAATCATGACAAAATTGTACCTGTCTTCTAGCGGGAACACTTTGTGGAAAGATGACAAAGAGAAGTATAGAGTTATTGTCGAAATTTTTGTCGTATTGAATCATTTTGTGTTTTTTAGTACTCTTGATGTGTAACTTTCAATATGTCTTATTGGTTGATTTTAATTAAATTGTCGTACTGGTTTATGAAAATATGATTTTTTATTCTAAGTTTGTTTTTCATCGCTAATGGTGTGGTGGATTCTGAGCCTGAAAAATATTTTGTTTGTGTTTTCGGTTGTTTTTATCTATTGAGTCTTTTAGGTCCTGAAGTTTTTGTATTCTAATTGTATCTAACTAATTTTTGTGTTTTTATTTTTTCAATAAAATTTAATTTTACAAAAGTTTTCAACATCAAATTACTGCAGATTTTGATGAAAGAAACGACTTGTGTTCTTTTTATCAGTCGTTATTTTTGTTATATAATTCAGCTATACAGCACCAAGAAGATATACTCTTTGCGTTTTGCGTCGTACTACCATGTAGTATCTTGTCGTGATCTAGGTCTCCGTCCAATACCTGGTTTTTTTCTTATTGTTTGAAATATTGGCGTGTTTTCATTGAGACGTAGAGACATATCTATTAAATTGTCTATTCCATCTATCACTTTGCGATTTTACAATTTTGTCTTTTTCTAATTCTAATTGGCTAAGTTTAGGTTAGTTAGGTCTTGTTGAGTCTTTTGGTTGCATAAGATGAGTTTAAGCTAGAGGTAGTTTTCTCATAGAGTAATTTCAGATGAGTTACACCGTCTGTTCGTCGCGCTATCTTATTTTCTGCCGGATAGATTCGTGCAACTTTTTTGTGTACTACCAACCTTAATCTTACTCTTATAATTCCTAGTCTCGTTAGATGTAGTGTACAGTTATTTACGGGTTAGATTCATGGAACTTGTCCGAAGGAGAACAAATGTCTTCTTAGGTTTATTCAAACTGTTCTGGTGCTGAAATTACAATTAGTTTCAGCACTACAAAAATTTGTCAGTGTTAGTTATGGAATATGAGTGGTTAGCTAGTAATATTTTATAGAGACAGTTTTATCAATAATATAATTGTTTCTAAATTCTAGTTTAGAACTGGTTCCATTTTGAAAAAATATATATTTTTTAACCGATAGTAACTGTTTATAATTCTTTTTATCAGCACATTTTGTCTTGTACCTTGAATCTAAGTTGCTTTTAACTTATGCTTTTCAAAGACGATAGCAGCTGAAAGGCAGTTTTAGCAGTTTCTAAATTCAATAAATAATATAAAATTTTTTCTTTTTTTCTCGATTATTTATTTTTCATATTTTTTTAATCAACTACACTTGAGCACACAATCTTCTAGTTTGATTATTTTTTGGCTGCGTTTTTTCACTTACCGCGGAAATCTCTCAACAAATATGATTTGGACTGTTTGAAGCTTTTTTTCGCAGTATTGTAATCAAATTAACAAAAATCAGACCAAACAACACATTTACAGACTTCGTTATTGACTGCTTTTTGAAATTCCATAAGATTAAATAAAATGTTCCTGATGAGAAAAAAATTTGAGGAACAAAGAAGTTATTATCGATTATAATCATTTTTAGTCAATTTTTCTAAAGAGTTATAATAAATTATAGTTATGTATAAGGGTTATAGCCTGTTGAAAAAGTCATAATTATAATTGATGATGAATCCTTTAAATAACCAATTTCATTATAATTGTTATAAAATCTACACAAAAATCCGTTATAATTAGTTTAAAAAGTCTAAAATTAGATGCAAGTCATTCCATTCTGACTGTTTTTGACCGTTTGTTTCTTGATCGTTTTCCATTTATTAAATAACAGAAAGTGTGGAAACTCCAGACCACTCCCGAAATTGGTGGACTATTTTTGCAAGAAACCTACGCGTTCCTTAGGGCAAATTTTATCGACTTTCCTACGAAACATGACCTTCAGTTTTTGCGAAACTATAGAAAATAATCATTATAATCTAATAAAGTATATCGAAGTATTACCAAGTTTTTAGTCAAGTGAATATCGCATAGATTGCACTTTTGATTTTTTTCCAAAACTTGCGCGTTTTTGTTTTCGCGCAAATTACTGCTTTCTTGTTTGCAAAAACAGCAATAGGTTTGTTGCCAAGTGTGGCCTATACGACGAATCTAATATCCACTCTCTTAAGATAAGATTAAGCGGGTAGGAAGTGGTGGTTTGGTTCTAAGTTAGAATTTTCAACTAATAAGAAGAGTCAGGATCTCTTTAATTATTTTCCCTTTTTCTAAAGAGGTAGATTCGTTACTAGTTACAAAATTCACATTTTCTTAACCGTCAAAGTATTTCTTTATATGAGTGATTACTGGGTACCATTACTAGGGGGATTTGTTAAAGAGATCCTCATACTATTTACACAGAGAGCGAAGAATTTTCAACCCAAAAAATGTTTGGGTGAAAGATGTTCTTAGGCGTTTCTTTATGGGGAGGCTGTTAAATGGGTCTAACACTTATGACTCAAGCTGATTGTGGCGAGGAGAAGTCGAATTGCTCACTTAGTGCTGAATTTATGCCGCTGCGACAACTGGGAACGTTTCAGCTTGATTGCATTATGGAGAGGTCTTAAATCGCAGTTTTTAGTTGGTTCGAGTTGTCGCTTGTTCCCAGTTTTTGCTTGTTTCCATTTTTGTCTGTTCTCAGCAGTGGCATATTTTCAGTTGTCGCTTGTTCTTACTTGTCGGAGCATGTGAAATTGGATGTTTAGCATTTTTCGTCAACCCGGTCAACTAAAGGCACACACTAAGCACGCAATTTAATTTGTGAGCAGCGCTAATTCATGACATCGAATATGAAACTTACGATAGCAAGATTTACACAAATCGGTAAAATACTTTTTGTTCCGACTATTGGAAACGGGGGCAAAATTTGTATTCGGGTGTGTTTTAGTTTTTTTCTTTTTTTTTCTTTTTTTTCAAAATCAGGTAGCAAATAATCATCGGGCTGGATTAAGTGATATGTCAAATTGAAGCTTTTTTAGTCGTGATTCGAACTACAAAAAAAATCCCAAATTTTTTTCCAGTGTCGAGAAAAACCGGTCGAAATTTTTTATTTTTCATCTAAATTTGACCGAGAATGCGAGCAAGTTCTCTTACTTATGCTTAATTTAGGTCCTATAAAACAACTTATTTGTGCTAAATTTTAACTTTAATCGAGAAAAGTTTGTTTTTGGAGATTTTCAATAGCATTTTGGGAATAAAAAAGTCAAAAAAAAATTCTGCAAAACAAAATGTGAAACAAAAATTCATCTAAATTCTATGGACGTGATTGTTCCGACCATTTGAAAAATGGGGAGAAACTTTGTATTTGGGTGTGTTTTGGTTTTTTGTTTTTTTTTCTCATTTTTTTTGTTTTCTACGCAAAATCAATTACAACAAACAATCATCAAATGAGTCGAATGCTATACCAAAGTGAAGCCCTTTCAGTTCTAATTCGAACAAATTTTTAAAAAATTTAAGAAAGTTTCTCAGCATCGAGAAAAAAAACTGGTTCAACAATTTTTTTTTTGTTTCATTTCGAGCGAATAAAACGAGCGAGCAGGCTTCCAACAGCTTATCTTTGCTTAATTTAAGCCCGGTAAAAAAAATTTATTTAGTTTTTGGACTTTTGGACCATTTTGGGAACCAAAAACTGCAAAAAAAAGTTTCTGCAAATTTGAAAAAAAAAATTGTTTTGTTTTCTATTCAATTTTCTAGAAAATATTGCCCAATATGCCTATACTTCTATGGCTGTCAAATATGCTTGAATTACAGTTTTTTTAGATCTTTTTATCAAACCACGCAGAAAAAAGACTACAAAATTTTGAAGAAAAAAAAACTTTTTGTGAAATTTTTTTCAAAGACTGTGGTCGAAACAATCTGTGGTACTTGCACAGTAGCCGGTTACCCTTGTTTAGCATCTGATTTTGATTAGGAAGTGGTGGTTTGGTTCTAAGTTAGAATTTTCAACTAATAAGAAGAGTCAGGATCTCTTTAATTATTTTCCCTTTTTCTAAAGAGGTAGATTCGTTACTAGTTACAAAATTCACATTTTCTTAACCGTCAAAGTATTTCTTTATATGAGTGGTTACTGGGTACCATTACTAGGGGGATTTGTTAAAGAGATCCTCATACTATTTACACAGAGAGCGAAGAATTTTCAACCCAAAAAATGTTTGGGTGAAAGATGTTCTTAGGCGTTTCTTTATGGGGAGGCTGTTAAATGGGTCTAACACTTATGACTCAAGCTGATTGTGGCAAGGAGAAGTCGAATTGCTCACTTAGTGCTGAATTTATGCCGCTGCGACAACTGGGAACGTTTCAGCTTGATTGCATTATGGAGAGGTCTTAAATCGCAGTTTTTAGTTGGTTCGAGTTGTCGCTTGTTCCCAGTTTTTGCTTGTTTCCATTTTTGTCTGTTCTCAGCAGTGGCATATTTTCAGTTGTCGCTTGTTCTTACTTGTCGGAGCATGTGAAATTGGATGTTTAGCATTTTTCGTCAACCCGGTCAACTAAAGGCACACACTAAGCACGCAATTTAATTTGTGAGCAGCGCTAATTCATGACATCGAATATGAAACTTACGATAGCAAGATTTACACAAATCGGTAAAATACTTTTTGTTCCGACTATTGGAAACGGGGGCGAAATTTGTATTCGGGTGTGTTTTAGTTTTTTTCTTTTTTTTTCTTTTTTTTCAAAATCAGGTAGCAAATAATCATCGGGCTGGATTAAGTGATATGTCAAATTGAAGCTTTTTTAGTCGTGATTCGAACTACAAAAAAATCCCAAATTTTTTTCCAGTGTCGAGAAAAACCGGTCGAAATTTTTTATTTTTCATCTAAATTTGACCGAGAATGCGAGCAGGTTCTCTTACTTATGCTTAATTTAGGTCCTATAAAACAACTTATTTGTGCTAAATTTTAACTTTAATCGAGAAAAGTTTGTTTTTGAAGATTTTCAATAGCATTTTGGGAATAAAAAAGTCAAAAAAAAATTCTGCAAAACAAAATGTGAAACAAAAATTCATCTAAATTCTATGGACGTGATTGTTCCGACCATTTGAAAAATGGGGAGAAACTTTGTATTTGGGTGTGTTTTGGTTTTTTGTTTTTTTTTCTCATTTTTTTTTGTTTTCTACGCAAAATCAATTACAACAAACAATCATCAAATGAGTCGAATGCTATACCAAAGTGAAGCCTTTCAGTTCTAATTCGAACAAATTTTTAAAAAATTTAAGAAAGTTTCTCAGCATCGAGAAAAACTGGTTCAACACTTTTTTTTTTGTTTCATTTCGAGCGAATAAAACGAGCGAGCAGGCTTCCAACAGCTTATCTTTGCTTAATTTAAGCCCGGTAAAAAAAATTTATTTAGTTTTTGGACTTTTGGACCATTTTGGGAACCAAAAACTGCAAAAAAAAGTTTCTGCAAATTTGAAAAAAAAAATTGTTTTGTTTTCTATTCAATTTTCTAGAAAATATTGCCCAATATGCCTATACTTCTATGGCTGTCAAATATGCTTGAATTACAGTTTTTTCAGATCTTTTTATCAAACCACGCAGAAAAAAGACTACAAAATTTTGAAGAAAAAAAAACTTTTTGTGAAATTTTTTTCAAAGACTGTGGTCGAAACAATCTGTGGTACTTGCACAGTAGCCGGTTACCCTTGTTTAGCATCTGATTTTGATTAGTTTTCCACTTCTGATAGTTTTTCCACAGATGGCATCTACCTTTGTTGAACTGATTCTAATTCAGCTGTATCGGCTCTTTAACTGACTTTTGTATCAGGACGTAAATTATTCAATCGGTAAAAAGGCTAAATTTTCTCTATCTTATTTTTGCCGGCGCAAGTTTAGATTTTGTGCTTTTACTAAGTTTGCTATTTTTTCAAATTTCAGTCAGACTATTTTCAATAACAAGTTTTTGCTGGATAAAATTTTGGATGTAAGCTTTGAAGCTTTTCAATCATCATAAGTAGTATTGTAATCCGCCGTGTGTCTTTTCGACGGTAGGGGTCTTTGGGGTCCTACCAAAAGTAGGGTCCAAAAGGACCCATCTTTTTTAAAGACCTCAAAGTACCCTGCCCGAAATAAAAAGACCCCTCTCTTAGGATACCCGACAGACAAAATACTTTGGTATTTATTTTCGCGCGGTGGTTAAATTTAATCTCTTCCAAACTTTCCCACTGTTCAACTAAATAAGTTTGAGACCCCATTAAAAAACTGAACTGCTTGAGAAGGAGGAAGGACGTGACAAATAATAAGAGGGTAAGAAGGTAAAGAGGACTTGATAAATAATAGATAAAGTAACATATGAAAAAAATAAAAAAATTAAATAAAAACGGAATGTTGACAGGAGTACGGATAGGAGAGCAGAGGAAGGGTTTACGGCCACATCCGCATGTCGTCTTCGGTATCCGACCAAGGGACATGAAGAATACTGACTAGACGCTCCATTTGAAATTTGAAGCGCCACTCAGTACTCTCGAATCCCGCACCCAGAGACTCGCACAGCCAGAAATTTTCCATGCTCCCCACATCAACACACACATATTCAAATATGCCCTCCTTTTTCTCAAATGCACCCTCAATGTAATGCAGCTTAAAATTCGCTGCAGTGGTGGCCGGGGTAAACTCTACGGTCACACCAAAGATATTTTTGCCTTCGTGAGTTCCAGGTCCCACATAAGGCAAATCAATGGGTGACTCGTGGAGACCACCAAGGGGAATATCCATCTAAACACATGAAAATAGGTTGAAATCATTAATTAGAAATAGGAGTGAGTAAGTGGTATCTAGAAGGTTACTTTCATTTCCACTGGCTTGAAATTCAGCAGGTCGGAGAAGTGCTGGAAAAAATAAAAAAAAAGGAAATTGGAAAAACGTAGAGTTACTTCAAAAGACTTGGAAATTATTCATGATATTTTTATTACTTTGAAAAAAACCTATCCGGAAAACACCAACCGTCGAAATTATTTCTTAGCTGCATGTTCACTGTTCTTCTTCTCAACTACTAATGATATAAATTACGATTTTGCTATCAAGTTGAGACCCTATGGGGGTCTGATCGGTATAGACAATTCTTCTTTGGATAAATATTTAAATGATTCGAAAATTTTACGAATGCATGCTATTTTACACGATGCCGCCGGTTTTGTCCGCGAAGTTTATAACACTGGTCCCACATACTGCTATGTTTTACCATGGAAATGCAACAGTAGTTTGATTGGTCACTTGAGTGGAATTACGTTTTATTTGTATATCAAACTGAAGAAACCGAAACTTTACCATTTATTAGAATGCTGAAGGAAAAATCAGTTGTGTTGGATTTTGAGGGATTTCGACACCAGAAAAACACATTTATAGTAAAAGAATTAGCTATAACAACTTCCGACTACAGTGATTCCCTAATTTTTCTACCTCCAGTTAATTTCAATTCCCTTCCAAAATCTGAACAAAAAGCCTACAACTGGCTGACAAATTATTTGCACGGACTTCATTGGGATAGCGGTGATTATTTATACCTGAATTTGAACCAAATCATTCAAAGTTTTGTCTTAAGAAACCCCAATGCTGTATTCTACGCCAAAGGAAAAGAAAAAGCAGATTTTTTATCCAAATACTTAGACCGCAAAGTTGTGAATCTTGACGATTTGGGCTGTACACGAGTCGAACAATTATATTTCAAGAATTTTCTGAATTGTAACAAACACCTACCGCACCATAACTCTAAAAATCATTGTGCATTAAAAAAGTCGAAAGCGTTCTTTGATTGGTTGAAAAATGAGTGTCAACAACGAGCGTCAGGGGAAAGTGGAGACATACATATCTCCAAATTCAGTTCTTTGTGCTTGGATGACACCAGAAAGTAACATAAAGATTTCATTGACCAGGATTGAACGCATTGATTGTAGAGGCCAAGTAGTTCAACGAAAAGAACAAGTTGAGTTGTGAACAACGAAAAGAACACTTTCTGAAGAAGAGTTGTGCACTTTGAGGAGGTTCTTCCCCGTGATTGACCAATTCATCTACTTTCAACGATTCAAATACATCAGTAATGTTACCCAGCAAGCGCGGTCTTTGTCTTCCCAAGCTAGTCTTAGTGCCCAAACGTCAACCAGGAGTTGAAATGGATCTAACCAGCAGTGAACTACCCAATGAGATTCAAAAAATAATAAGAGAAGATTCTGTGAAGAAAATTGTGTATCATGCCAAAACTGATCATGTCCCAGCCAATTATGTTTTGGAAATGCACTATGGTTTTGATGATGATAATAAACCGAGTGTCTATACAGGTTATACACGATATGAAATTTATTACTGTTCAGATGCTTAATTAATTTTTTTATATATGATATATATTTTTCATTCTGCAAGTTCGAGAGTGAGAGAAAGCGGTAGGGAAATTGAAATGAATGACACAGTAGTTGACGAGACTGATGGAACTAAAGTTACCGATTTTGTGTATGACGAAAATCATATGGAGAAAAAATCATGGAAATTTTGCAATAACGTGACTGTACCACGGTCTGAAGTAGTTTTCATGTCACAAATGGTGTTAATTCTGATTTTATTGGCTTTTTGTATCTTTAAACTTTCATTAACGCAGTTAACTTGTGAAGAAACCTCAGTTTGGTTCTCAATTTTATCGGGTTTAGTTGGTTATGTATTACCAAATCCAAGAATATGAATAAAATTATTGATACATCTACGAGACTTTTTTTAGCCATCGTGGGCCCCTCGGGTTCTGGAAAAACAGAGCTGATATTCAAATTGTTGAAAGGAAAAACATTTTATCCCAAATTTCACATAGCCCTATACTTTTACAAAGAGGTTCAGCCTCTTTATAGTGAAAAATCCAATACCCACAGCATTGATCTAACTTTCATAAAATTCAATGGCTTTGACAGTTTGCGAAACCTTGAAAACATTCTTCTAGTTTTTGATGATTCATGCGAAGAAATCTATAACGATAAAGACTTTGTCAAACTTGCAACAACAGGAAGACACCGAGGACTAGATGTAAAATTTGTTAAACATAATTTGTTCCAACAAAGCAGATGGTCTCGAACAATTGATTTAAACACATCACACATCATTCTGTTCAAATCACCTCGTGATATTCAGCAACTTGATCATCTTGGAAGACAATTGAACAACACTAAATTTTTGCGACACTATTATCAGCTCGCTACAAAAGACACATACGGTCATCTTTTAATCGACTTGGATCCGCTTACATCCGATTGTTTGAGATATTGTTCAAACATTACACCACCTGGTCCCTCAATTTTTTACTTACCAATAAATCAGGCAGAGGTTACACCTCTCACAAATGAACGCGAAAAAATTATCTATTCTGCAGCACATGGTACAATTGAATCCCAGCCAGCTCCGAAGCTTCATTAGAAAAACAACAAATCCTCAAGTTATTTCAGTTATATGTGAATGTTTGCTCAATGTAGTCAATGGCAATGTATCTGTTAATATTCCAAACATTGAAAATTTCGAAGTGGCAAACAAACTTTTAATCAGCCGAAAAACAACACTTGAACGAAAACGAGCAATTATTCTAACGAAACAAGGTTTCAACTTGATCAGACTGATACTTTACTTCTGCTACAGATACTTACCATCAGCATAAAACATGGCAGCAGAAGAGTTTGTTTTAATTCCAAAACATACATATATCCGTGAGCAACCGCATGCATCACAAGTGCTATTTAACAGCTCAATTAAACACAAAAAGCCCCAGTTATCTTACTTGAACCGCATGAGACCTCTAATACCCACGAAGCAAAACTCAGTATCGACTGAAACTCTTCTACTACCCCTTCCACCAACACCTCCCTCAACGCCTATTGTTGACCCTGGGGAACAATCAACAGGACTTCTTACAGAAGATGAGACTAATCAATATCAGGAAGGTGGGGAGGAAGAGGAGAAGCGGATTGTGGATGAGAAGGAGCGAAAGGATAATAAAATAAACTATGAACGCATTCTATTACAATTGCAAATAATGGAGGATAAAAAATTCACGAGAGCTAAAAATATCCTGGAGGTTATCAAAAGCTCAACTCGAGTCTCAATAAACGCCATGGATGAAACAATTTATTTTGACAATGTACCAACCGGTCTCAAAGCAGCATCGTTTTTGTATGATATACAACAGCAAACTAAAATACTACACAATCCTGCTTACATAATGATTTTATCCGCTCTCGAACTTACCGAAGAGTCTGTTATTGACAAGTATGCCAAACACGCGGTTCAGTCAAAGATTAAAGAACAGGCCCAACGAAGAACCAAAAGTCCAACCAAATCTCCGTCAACCTCGGGCAAAACAAAAACCCTCGACAGTAGTAAGCCATCATCAAGTTCAAAACAAACCAAACGACTCAAAACAAGAAAGAAAGCCGCCACGGAAAGAGTCAAAGAAAGAGAGAAAGACGAAGACGACACTGAATCGTACGGTACGCCCTATAACGATTCAGATTCTTCAACGTCAGAAAAGACGGAGACGAAAAGTAAAAGATGGGAAACCTACACCAACTGAGGAAAAACTTTTGAAAAAGAGTTACACAGATAAAGGTCCAGCATTGTTCGGTAGTGTTAAAACTTTGAAGGCTACAACGGTCATACCAAGACAAAAAGTTAAACATTTTTTACATACAGAACCATCTTATACAAAATACCGAACAGTTCGCCGCAAAATAGCTCGGCTTAAAGTGATAGTTTATGACATAAACGAAATATGGTCAATCGATTTGGCATATGTTGATAAACTAGCAAAATACAACAAAGATATCAAATATCTGTTACGAGTTTTAAAAACCTGCTGAGTGAAGATATCGATCTGCAAGGCGAATGGAGAGTTGCATTGTCAGAAATAACGTTTCCCACTCATTTTAACAATGTAACAGATACTACATTGTTATCTTCGCGTGCAGCCACTGAAATCAAAGTATGCCACAACAACTGCAGAAGCGTTCAATCAAATGATAACAACAGAGAAACCGAAAAAAGTCTGGGTAGATAAAGGCACCGAGTTCAAGGGGTCATTCAAAACTTTATGTGAGAAAAAGGGTATCAAGACATACACAACAGAGAGTGAAAAGAAGTCCGCTTTCGCCGAGAGGAACATTCGATCACTAAAAAGTTTGATTTATAAGTATTTGGAGGACAAATGGACCTACTCTAACATCGATAAGCTTCAAGACTTTGTCAACACAATAAATTCGAGAACAAACCGCGTCATCAAATTAGCCCCCAATAAAGTGACAAAAAAGGATGTTCCACGTCTAATTTCATTAAGAGCGGAACAATCTTTGAAACTAGTTCGCTGACCAAAGCTCTACGTTGGCGATTTTGTGAGAATAGCAAAAATTGACATCCCTTTTCGAAAAGGTTATAAACAATCCTTCACTGACGAAGTTTTTGAAATATTTGACATACCAACAAGGAACCCACCGACTTATAATCTTATCGACGCTGATAGAGAACCAATAGAGGGTAAATTTTATGAGCCCGAACTAATCAGAGTATTGGAAAAGGAAGGGTCAAGCTAAACAATGTCTAGCAACTTTGGAGGTGACAAAGATTCCTTTAGTATTACATTGGTGTCATCAGCCTCAATGAATATCTTCATTGACAACTCACTAGCGAGTTTTAAAAACCTGCTGAGTGAAGATATCGATCTGCAAGGCGAATGGAGAGTTGCATTGTCAGAAATAACGTTTCCCACTCATTTTAACAATGTAACAGATACTAAAATAGTGTACTATAAAAAAGACAAAGTTAGAGC